>NC_086107.1:7779607-8086274 GCF_963921235.1 Mobula hypostoma
TCAGAAAAGTATTTTAAGATAGTGTGAAGGTTTTGTTTTAGTAGCCCTATAGTGCTTTGCAGAAGGGAGCTTTTGGAGAAGGCAGTTTGCTAGGAGGGTAGTGTGCATAATGACTTTTCCTGCCTGCTTCTTTGTCCAGGACACAAGCAAGTCCTGCAGTGACGGTACACCGCACCTAGTGATCTTTGAGAAGCCATCAGTGGATGAAAGGTAGGATATAATGGACACTCAGTGTAGAGACGATTGTAATTGCCTTGTCAATCAGGAATGACGATTACACCAAATGGCGGTGATCATATGCATACAAGTTATGAGTAACTGTCCTTCAATCACTGCAATTTTCTGGAAAAGTCAACCTGCTTCCACCGAGAGAAAATTCTCTTTTATTAACCTCTACTTCCAGCACATCTTTCCTATTCCCAATCCGACATGCCACGATCTACTGCCACGATGAGGCCACTTTCAGCTTGGAGAAGCAACACCTCATATTCTGTCTGGGTAGCCTCCAATTTGGTGGCATGAACATTATCTTCTCTACCTTCGAGTAATTCTTCCCCACCCTCTTCTCTCTTTCTCCATTCTGCACTTTGGTTCCCTTCTGAACCTTTCTCCTCACCTGCCTATCACCTCCCTTTGGTGCCCCTCCTCCTTCCCTCTCTCCCCCAGTTCGTTCTCCTCTCCTCTCAGATTCCTTTTCTTCAGCCCTTCAGCTCTTCCACCTATCACATGCCAGCTTCCACTCTTTCCCCTCCATTCACTTTCTTTCTCTGGCTTCTTTCCACTTCCTTTCCAGTCCCGATGAAGTGTCTCAGCCCAAAACTTCAACTGTTTATTCCTCTCCATAGGTGCTGTCTGACCCGCAGAGTTCCTCCAGAATTTTGTGTTTGTAGCTCTGAATTTTCAACATCTGCAAAATCTCCTGTGTTTATGATCTGAGAATTGGGGTTGAATAGCTCTAATTTTGTGTGCTTACACAGAACTCACCCCATTATCAGTAGACAGGCTAGTCTGATTTTAGGGAACAAGTGATTTTGTAGATGCTGGAAATCTTGATCAGGACTATGAAGGATCTCAGCCTGAAACATTGACTCTTATTCCCTTCCATAGATGCTACATGGCCTGCTGAGTTCCTCTAGCACATGGTGTGAGTTACTCAAGATTTCCAGCATCTGTAGAATCCATAGTGCTTTTGAGAAAAATTTGTGTGTTTTTTTTTCCTGCTCTTTACTGGCTAATCTCTGCCACATCTCCTACTTTGCATCTCACTGCTGCTGTAGAATGGCTCACTCAAGCTTCACATTCAAGAAAAAGAGATTTCATGCACTTTCTCTTTGGTCCACAGGAGCAGACAGAGTGAGCACATACCCTCAATGTTTACTCCTAGTGCAGACACACAGATTCTGTGCTCAAGTAGTATTCCTTTTTACTGAGACTTTCCTGGCATTTTTCCCTAAAGTGCCTGATTGAAACTCTGAAGATTTCCTTTGTGGTCCCTTCAAAAAAAAAGGGTTGCTCTTCACAAAACAGTTCAGATCACACTAACCAACCCATTATTTCAGCTTTCATTAAGTAGCAACACTCTCCTGTAAATGGAAGAGTGCTGTCTCTATTATGGCATATCTCTTTAAGGGCTGATCATCGGCTATAATAGGTTTAAAAAGCACATAGTGCTCAAACTGCAGTCCAAGTTCAAGTTCAAGTTTAATTGTCATTAAACTATACAAATAGAACATAAGACCCCTCTTTCGGAACCCTGGGGTGTACACTATCTGGTCCAGGTGACTTATCTACTTTCAGTCCTTCCAGTTTCCCAAGAACCTTCTCTCTAGTAATGATAATTTCACACACTTCATGAACCCTGACACCTGGAATCTCCACTACACTGCTAGTATCTTCCAAAGTGAAGAAGGCTAATGCAAAATACTTATTCAGTTCATCTGCCATTTCCTTGTCCCCCATTACTACTTCTCCAACATTGTTTACCAGAGGTCCGATATCCATTCTCACCTCTATGTTACACTTAATGTATCTGAAGAAACTTTTGGTATCGTCTTTAATATTATTGGCTGGCTTACTTTTGTATTCATATGAATACAGCCAAAAGAAACAGTATTCCTCTGAGGCCAAGGTGCAAAACACAGTACCAACAATCACACACAGCACATAGCATATAGAGCACATATAATTATGATAGCAGAAAAACATACAGTCACAAAAATATATTACAAAGATATAGTCTGAGTCCCTGAGTGTCATGGCCTGTAGGTCAGTGGTGCATGGGTTTTGCCCAGAAGGTCATATTTCTGCAGAATAAACATATAGAGGTTCCTCATTTCACACAGGTGCAGCCACGGACAACACAATCCAGCTTAAATCTGCCATCGAGCAAACACAGGACAGCAGCACCAATGGGAGAGGCCAGCTCCCAATCCAGCACGGAATCCAGTGCATACGCAGCACATACACATGTTTACAGATAAACAAGGTGCAAAACACAGCACATACAGTCCCAAAAAATATTAGCAAATTTACACGGGGGAAGCCTAATATTGTTGCATTGGTAGCCTTGCAAATGAAAACAGAGCAGCACACACAAAATGTTGGAGGAAGTCAATAGGTCAGGCAGCATTTATGGAAACAGATATATGGAAATGAATAAACTGTCAATGTTTCGGGCTGAGACCCTTCATCAGGACTGAGAAGGAAGGGGGAAGACGCCAGAATAAACAGGTGGGAGAGGGGAAGGAGGACAGCTGGAAGGTGATAGGTGAAGCCAGGTGAGTGGGAAAGGTAAAGGGCTGGAGAAGAAGGAATCTGATAGGAGAGGCGAGTGGACCATAGGAGAAAGGGAAAGAGGAGGGATCAAGGAGGAGGGACCCAGGGAGAGCGGATAGACAGGTAAGAAGAGGAGAAGGGGAAGGGATTTTTTTTACTGGAAAGAGATATCAATATTCATGCCATCAGTCATAGTCATAGTCATACTTTATTGATCCCGGGGGAAATTGGTTTTTGTTACAGTTGCACCATAAATAATAAATAGTAATAGAGCCATAAATAGTGAAGTAGTAATATGTAAATTATGCCAGTAAATTATGAAATAAGCCCAGGACCAGCCTATTGGCTCAGGGTGTCTCACCCTCCAAGGGAGGAGTTGTAAAGTTTGATGGCCACAGGTAGGAATGACTTCCTATGACGCTCAGTGTTGCATCTCGGTGGAATGAGTCTCTGGCTGAATGTACTCCTGTGCCCACCCAGTACATTATGTAGTGGATGGGAGACATTGACCAAGATGACATGCAACTTAGATAGCATCCTCTTTTCAGACACCACCGTCAGAGAGTATAGTTCCATCCCCACAACATCACTGGCCTTGCGAATGAGTTTGTTGATTCTGTTGGTGTCTGCTACCCTCAGCCTGCTGCCCCAACACACAACAGCAAACATGTTGTCTGGATTGGGGAGCATGCCTTATGAGAATAGGTTGAGTGAACCTATTGGAGGGCTACCCAGTCAGAATATAAGGTGTTGCTACTCGTCCCTGAGGCTGGCCTCATCTTGGCACAAGAGGGAGCCATGGACTGACATGTCAGAATGGAAATGGGAATCAGAATTAACATGTCTGGCCACCAGAAAGTTCTGCTTTTAATGGACAGAACTGAGGTGTTCACTGAAGCGGTGACCCAATTTACAATGTGTCTCACCAGTGCAGAGGAGGCTATATTGGGAGCACTGGACACAATAGGCAACCCCGGCAGATTTACAGGTGAACTGCTGCCTCACCTAGAAGGACTACCTGGGGTCCCAAATAAATGAAAAACAAATTTTGCAAACATTGTCGGAGTGACACATGATGGTATTTTAATATGATTAAAGTACAGTAAAGGAACATCTGGAAAACATTTCTGTTTCAAGCATAGATAATATAATACCAGGTGAAATAGACTTGATAGAGGTGTACAAGTTGATAAGAAGCATAGATTGAGTGAATAGGCTTGATAGAGGTGTACAAATTGATAAGAAGCATAGATTGAGTGAATAGGCTTGATAGAGGTGTACAAATTGATAAGAAGCATAGATTGAGTGAATAGGCTGGATAGAGGTGTACAAGTTGATAAGAAGCATAGATTGAGTGAATAGGCTTGATAGAGGTGTACAAATTGATAAGAAGCATAGATTGAGTGAATAGGCTTGATAGAGGTGTACAAGTTGATAAGAAGCATAGATTGAGTGAATAGGCTTGATAGAGGTGTACAAATTGATAAGAAGCATAGATTGAGTGAATAGGCTTGATAGAGGTGTACAAGTTGATAAGAAGCATAGATTGAGTGAATAGGCTTGATAGAGGTGTACAAGTTGATAAGAAGCATAGATTGAGTGAATAGGCTTGATAGAGGTGTACAAATTGATAAGAAGCATAGATTGAGTGGATAGCCAGGGATTTTTTTCTCAAAACAGTAATGGAGCTCAAGGCAGATACATTACATAGAAACATAGATGCATAGAAAACATACAGCACAATATAGGCCCTTCGGCCCACAAAGCTGTGCTGATCATGTCCCTACCTTAGAACCACCTAGGCTTTAACCATAGCCCTCTATTTTTCTAAGCTCCATGTAGCCATCCAGGAGTCTCTTAAAAGACCCTATCATTTCCGCCTCCACCACCACCGCCAGCAGCCCATTCCACGCACTCACCACTCTCTGCGTAAAAAACTTACTCCTGACATCTCCTCTGTATCTACTTTCAAGCACCTTAAAACTATGCCCTCTCGTGTTAGCCATTTCAGCCCTGGGGAAAAGCTTCTGAATATCCACATGATCAATGCCTCTCATTATCTTGTACATCTCTATCAGGTCACCCTCATCCTCTGTCACTCCAAGAAGAAAAGGTCGAGTTCACTCAACCTATTCTCATAAGGCATGCTCCCCAATCCAGACAACATCCTTGTAAATCTCCTCTGCACCCTTTCTATGTCCTTCCTGTAGTGAGGTGACCAGAATTGAGCACAGTACTCCAAGTGGGGTCTGACCAGGGTCCTATATTACCTCGCAGCTCTTAAATTCAATCCCACGATTGATGAAAGCCAATGCACTGTATGCCTTCTTAACCACAGAGTCAACCTGTGTAGCAGCTTTGTGTGTCCTATGGACTCAGACCCCAAGATCCCTCTGATCCTCAACACTGCCAAGAGTTTTACCATTAATACTATATTCTGCAATCATATCTGACCTACCAAAATGAACCACCTCACACTTATCCGAGTTGAACTCCATCTGCCACTTCTCAGCCCAGTTTTGCATCCTATCAATGACTCGCTGTAACCTCTGACAGCCCTCCACACTATCCACAACACCCCCAACCTTTGTGTCATCAGCAAATTCCACTTCCTCATCCAGGTCATTTATGAAAATCACAAAGAGTAGGGGTCCCAGAACAGATCCCTGAGGCACACCACTGGTCACCAACCTCCATGCAGAATATGATACGTCTACAACCACTCTTTGCCTTCTGTGGGCAAGCTAGTTCTGGATCCACAAAGCAATGTCCCCTTGGATCCCATGCCTCCTTACTTTCTCAATAAGCCTTGCATGGGGGTACCTTATCAAATGCCTTGCTAAAATCTATATACACTACATCTATGGTTCTACCTTCATCAATGTGTTTAGTCACATCCTCAAAAAATTCACTCAGGCTCGTAAGGCACGACCTGCTTTTGACAAAGCCATGCTGACTATTCCTAATCATCTTATGCCTCTCCAAATGTACATAAATCCTGCCTCTCAGAATCTTCTCCATCAAATTACCAACCACTGAAGTAAGACTCACTGGCCTATAATTTCCTGGGCTATCCCTACTCCCTTTCTTGAATAAGGGAACAACATTCGCAACCCTCCATTCCTCTGGAACCTCTCCTGTCCTCATTGATGATGCAAAGATCATTGCCAGAGCCTCAGCAATCTCCTCCCTCACTTCCCACAGTAGCCTGGGGTACATCCTGTCCAGTCCTGGTGACTTATCCAACTTGATGCTTTCCAAAAGCTCCAGCACATCCTCTTCCTTAATATCTACATACTCAAGCTTTTCAGTCCGCTGCAACTCATCCCTACAATCGCCAAGATCCTTTTCTGTAGTGAATGCTGAAGCAAAGTATTTATTAAGTACCTCCGCTATTTCCTCTGGTTCCATACACACTTTTCCACTGTCACACTTGATTGGTCCTATTCTCTCACGTCTTATCCTCTTGCTTTTCACATACTTGTGGAATGCCTTGGGGTTTTCCTTAATCCTGTCCTTACCTAATTTCTTAAATTAGGGACATTTAAGGAACTTTTAGATGGATGAATGAAAAATGTAGGGCTACGTGGAAGGGAAAGGCTAGATTGATCTTAGAGTAGTTTAAAAGGTTGACACAACATCATGGGCTGAAGGGTTTGTACTGTGCGGTAAAATGAACAGTCAGTGTCCTGATTAAGGGTCTTGGTCAAGTGTTCATATCGCTCCATCCTTGCTGAGTTCGTCCAGAATTTTGTAGATGTTGTTCAGGACATCCAACATCTGCAGTCTCTATAGCTCCTGCCAAATTGAATACATGTCAAATGCATAAAAAGTTGGAACTCAGCAAGTAAGGAAGCATCTATGGAGGGGAGTTTTAGCCAAAACCGGCTACAAAAGGAGGGTTAGGCATGGGGCTAGCAACCCCATCGCATAAAAACTAAGTGCTACAGAAACACAACAGAAGCTCCAAAGAGCTCATCCTTGGGAGAGGAAGGATCTTTGCCCAGAAGATGAATACGACGGGCTACACTTGGGGACAACTTGAAACACTGGCCCAGGACAGCGGATTCTGGTGAGCTGCTGTCGCTGGCCTATACCCCAGTAGGGGTGATGGGCTTAAGTAAGTACGGAGGGGACTAAACTGTTGACGTTTCGGGCCAAGACATCAGGACGTCGACTGTTCACTTCCCTCCACAGATGCTGCCTAATTAGCTGAGTTTCTCCAGTATTTTGTGCATATTGCTTAACATTTCCACCATCTGCAGTCTCTTGTGTTGATAAATACTTGTCACAGCCTTTAGCCTCATCAACTAGTCTGCATTTGCTGCCCACAATGTAGACATAATTCCGTATCTTATGTCTGCATTAAACTTGTATTTCCTTTCATCAGCAGTGAACTTCATGAAATTTCAGCTAAAATATCTCCTAAGTACAATATATATGTGAATATTACCTACTTTGCAAATGCATATTTAACTTTGAGGAAGAGCATATGAGTGGGGCAGTACGGCACTGTAGCAGTTAGCATAATGCTTTACAGCACAGTAATCTCCAATGAGGGCTCAATTCCCGCCACTGCCTGTAAGGAGTTTGTATCTTCTCCCCATGACCGCCTGGGTTTCCTACGGGTGCTCTAGTTCCCTCCCATATTCCAAAGATATATGGGTTAGGGTTAGTAGGTTGCAGGAAAGCTGTGTTGGTACCAAAAGTGTGGCGATATTTGCGGGCTGTCCCTAGCACATCTTCGCCATGTGCTAGTCATTGATGCAAACAATGCTTTTCAATGTTTCGATGTTTTGAAATACAGGTGACAAATAAAGCTAATCTTTAATCATTAAGGATTAGAAGCAAGGGCACACCTGGTGCATTAATAAGATCATGTTTAATCACTTTCCCACAATAACTGCAAATCTCTGGATTTCTTTAATATCTATAGGCCTATCTATCACCGCCTTGAATATACACAGTTTCTGAGCCCCCACTGCTCTCCTGGGTACTGACGGATCCAACTGTTTAATTGTTGGATTAGACTGTTTAATTGTTATTTTCTTTGCGGTTTAACGATTAATTATCTGCTTGCATTTTAAGCAGTTCTTATAAAGAGTTTAATATGCCTTCAGGTGCCATAGTATGTGTATGCAAGTTCAGTGAGTTTCCCTATTGGTTATACAAAGTATGATTTTGGAAGCTTTTCCTGGATCTGCATTATTCAAATAAGAGGTATCTCATTAGTTGACTGTTATCTATGAATTTGAATGGAATTTTCCTTATCTATGGGTATAAAATAGCTGCACCAGAAGGCAGCATCAACTTAGTTCTTTTGTCTCTCTCTTTGCTTTGCAGACCTCTGTCACTCTCTGCTTCAATTTTGCTTTGTTCTATTAACACTTAAGAAAAGGATTTGAATTTATTTACATCTTACATCCATCCTACAAAGTGAGGGAGTAAAAATCTTTGCGTTATGACTCCATCGCAATGTACAGACTTGTGAATTTATAAGTCTACTGGCTTGCAGAAAGAAACTGTCCCGTAGCGTGTTGGTCCTGGCTTTAATGCTGCGGTACCATTTGCCAGACGGAAGCAGCTGAAACAGTTTATGGTAGGGGTGACTGGTGTCCCTGATGATCTTCCAGGCCCTCTTTACACACCTGCTGCTGTAAATGGCCTCAATGGAGGGAAGCTCACATCCACTCTCTGCAGTGCCCAGAGATCAAAGTTGCTGCAGTTCCTGTACCAGGCAGTGAGACAGCCAGTTAGTATGCTCTCAGTGTAGATGGTGTTAAGGATTTGGGGGCTCATGCCGAACATCTTCAGTCACCTGAGGTGGAAGAGATGCTGTTGTGCTTTTTTTGCTACAAAGCCAGTGTGTACAGTCCAGGTGAAAATTCGAGGATGTGTATACTGGGGAACTTGAAACTACTCATTCTCTCAACTGCAGTCCCATTGATGTTGATTGAGGTGAGTCTGTCTCCATTCCTCCAATAACTCACAATCAGCTCTTTTGTTTGTTGGACATTGAGGGAGAGGTTGTTATCTTGGCACCACTGTGTCAGGGTGTTAACCTCTCCTCTGTTGGCTTTCTCATCACTGTTAGAAATAATAACTTCATGTCATCTGCAAATTTGATCAGTAGATTAGAACTGTCTGTGGCAGTACAGTCATGGGTGTGAAGGGAATAGAGTAGGGGACTCAGGACACAACCTTGAGCTACAAGCCTCTTTCCTGACTTCAAAAGAACCTTGGATTAAATATCAGAACGTGGTGGTGCAGAATTCCAAAGCTTCACTACCTTTTGGTTGAAGACACTTCTTCCAATCTCAGATGATTGACATCTTATATTGAGGCCGACCATGAGACCTGGACAACCCAGTCAGAGTGACACATTCACTCCACATCACACCTGTTGAGTCCCGAAGAATTTGTTGCATGCTCAATAAGGAACAATTTATCATTTCCCAAGTAGAAAAGCTGATCAAACAGGTAAATCTGGCGTATCTATGCAGAGCAAACACTTGAAATAACCAACAATATGCATCATTAATTTCTGTGGCTAATGGAAGCAATATTCCAAGATAATAAAATTAATTGCTTTCCAGCTATTTTCTCTTAACTCTTTTAAACCTGCATAAGTCAAAGATCTGAACATGAATTCAATAATAAGTCATAAGTACACGATGCATGAGAATTCTTTCAAAACTCTGCCAATAATTGTGAAATGAAATTTGTAGATTACGAAGCCTTAGGAAAGTATCTCAGATGCTCCTTTCAACTCATTTATCTTTTCCCTGACTATGCTGGTGCTTTTTTTTATTTACACTCACTGAAAATCAATGATCTTCATACAATAAGCATCATATACTGTCTTCATGGCAATGTAAACGCCATTAAGTGAACAGCATTTTTGCAAAGACAGGTATTGTGTAGTTGGCAGAGGTAAGTGGAGGTCCTTTCCTCTGATGCATTAGAAGTGGAGTTTTACTGCTGTGCCTGAAACATGCAGGAAGTCTATATCTATTAGGAGCTATTACTGTGCAGAAGTGGAGATAGAGGAGGGGATGTGAAAAGCTGCAAATTGGTCTATTGCTTTGAAAGAAGATTATATACCTCCTCATCCAATGGGCCACTCATGCAAAAAGTGGAAAACTCCAGCTGCACCGCACTTTGAAATGCCACCTCACTTCTGTTCACCAGGACATGACACCATAAGACCATAAGACACAGGAGCAGAGTTAGGCCACATAACCCACCAGGTCTTCTCCGGCATTCCATTCCTTCTCGACCCCATTCTCCTGCCTTCTTTATGTAAACTTTGATGCCCTGACTAATGAAGAATCTATCTTTAAATATACCCAATGACTTGGCCTCCACAGCCACCTGTGGCAATGAATTCCACAGATTCACCAGCCTCCGGCTAAAGAAATTCCTCCTCAATGACCCGAGGAGCTATGGTGACTAGAGTCAGAGCCTTGTGCTCTGATTCCTGGCAGCGTCATCCATGCCAAACAGATCAAAGGATAGAAGCCAGACTAAGAGTGGCCTACCAGTCTTCCAGCATTGGGGGGTTCAGCTCAGGGCTAGCAACTTGATCGGTCGAAAAAAAAACTGTTAACAGAAACAACAATGAAGACTGAGAACCTTCATTGCTGCCCTAAGCACCAGCAGTGTGTTGGGCAGTAAGTAAGTCTCATACATATATTATCGATATGCTGAATGAATAGTGTGTGAGAATGTTCAGAAGAGTCGGGAATTGCAGTTTTAAGTTAACAAGGGGATGAGGAGGACTGTCCTCTGTTGATATAGCTATCCACACCTCATTAGTAAATCTGTCATGTATTTTTCAAAAATTTCAAATGAACTCCAACTATGCCAAATGATCATTTAAAATAAGGCACACTAAGGAATCTGTAGCAAATGAGGTGAACTTCATTTCTCCTCATAATGTTTAATTGCTTGTCACTGAAGTATACGTGGAGAGCATTCTAACTGCTTGCAACACCGTCTGCTATGGAGGATCGGGGAAACAAAGCTGCCGAGGGTTGCAGACTCACCCAGCTCGATCATGGGCACGGGCCCTCCCCCAGCATCAAGAACATCCTCAGAAAGCAATGCCTCGAAAAGGCGGCATTATATTTCGTAATCTCAAAACATTAAATTAATTCAAATGAAGATGGGAGTCCGAAGTGTGGGTCTAACTTCACCTTTGCTTTAAGCGAGGCGTGCAGTGTTGTGTATTTAATATTTCAATAATACTTGACTAGTTTGATTAAGCTTTCTTGTTCGTCTAAATAATTCTTTTATCCTTTTTTATGTTGTAAAGTTACAAAACATAACATTAAAAATAAACAAGCATGCTTAATCAAACTATATATACACAAGAATACTCAAATATTATTGAAATTTATTTATTGAGGTACAGTGCAGAATAGGCTCTTCTGGTTCTTCAAGCCATGCCAGCAAACCTCAGTTTAGCCCTAGCCTCATCTCACGATGATTTACAATGAACAATTAACCTACTACCCGGTACGTCTTTGGACTGTGGGAGGAAACCGAAGCTCTCGGAGGAAACCCACGTAGTCACAGGGAGAACGTACAAACAGTCAGTGGCAGGAATTGAACCTGGGTCGCTGGTGCTGTAAAGTGTTGTGCCAATCACTATGCTACCATGCCACCCAAATATTAAATACAATCATTATTAAGTACCATTATGGTGGCATCCATTATTAAGTTCCCCTATCATCCAGGACATGCCTGCTATCAAGGAGGAGGTATGGAAACCTGAAGACACACTCAGCGTTTTAGGAAATGCTTTTACCCCTCTGCCAAGATTTCTAAATGGACAATGAACCGTGAACAGTGCCTCATTAGTTTTGCTCTCAATATCTACATAGCGATATATCTATATGTACAGTATAGTCTTATTCTAATTTATAGTATATTCATAGTATACTTTATAGCATACTTTCTTCAGCCAATGATTGGTGTGTCAAGGCTGACCTGGACAGCAAAGGCAGTTTCCCGGAGCAAATAGCTTTCACAACATTGCGTCCAGATATAATCGTATGGTCTGACACCAGTAGAGAAGCGGTTATTGGTGAACTCACAGTCCCCTGGGAAGACAACATCGATGAAGCCCATAAGTGCAAGTTAACCAAGTATGCAGAGTTAAGATCAGAGTGCAGAGACAGAGGGTGGAAGGTCTCATGCTATCTATTCGAAGTAGGCTGCCGTGGGTTTATTGCGTTCACTCTCCAGAAGTGGCTGCGTGACCTTGGCTTCACTAGAAGAGAGATCAAGTCAACCAGCAGGGCTGTAGCTGAGGCAGCAGAGAAAGGATCAGCGTGGGTGTGGACCAAGTACGTCCAGAGGGGCAGATAGTCAGACAGTGTATACATATCTTGCAAACCCTTCAGTAGTTGCTTGGACACCTGAAGAGTAGACTATCTGTTGGATGGAAGTGACCAACAACTCTGATAGAGGCAGATGCCAAGCTTTTAAGCTCACCAGTGGGAGGTGGTGCTTTAGCACTGCTGGCCCACCACCTCGAGGGAGTCTTGATCATAAGCGGGCCGAAACTCCTGAAGACAGGTGGCAGATCAACTGATGATCCCACTGGTGATAGCACAGGACAGTTAACATCTTAGTCCATGTGTATTTTGTAACTCTGTGTTTTGCACTGTACTGCTCCCACAAAACAACTAATTTTGCAACGTATATCAGGAATAATAAACCCGATTGTGATTCTGATTCCCGGCCCAAGACCTGTTTAGAATTCACTGACTCGGGCGTCAGCGTTGCAGCGTCATCAGGTGGATGTCGCTCAGTGATCAGTGTCACTGTTGCGTGCCCGTCGCTCTTTGTAGGCACCACACATGCAAGGAAGTGAGCAATTCAAAGCCACATGATGCACGATGAGCTTAAACAGTGTTGATCAAATTTCAGGATCGATTTTATGTTTCAGTTCAATCTCTCAGTGTGCAAAACATATACATTACACAACTGAATTACAAATCTCACACATAGCTCATAAACGCCTTTCCTAATAATCAATCTCAATTAAACAAGCAATATGTTTCTCTCCGCGTTATGTGTTTATTTGCTGTTATAAAATCATGAGGGTTGTCTACAAATAAGCAATAAACAGTTTGCTGAGGGAACTCAGCAGTGGATCAGTACCAATGAGTACATTTACAAGGAGCACGGCCACAAGAAAGCAGCATCCATCATCAGGGACCCCACCATCCAGGCCATGCCCTCTTCTCGCTACCGCCATCGGGCAGGAAGTACAGAAGACTTGGGTCCCACACCAGCAGCTATTACTGTACAATCAGCAGGCTCCTGAACCAGTGTGGGTAATTTCACTCACTTGACAATGATTCTACCACCACAGACTTATTTCCAAGGACTCTTTACAACTCATGTTCTCAAAGATATTTTTCTTGATTTGCATGTTGGTTGTTTATCAGTCCTTGTTTGTTTTTCATTAATTCTAGTGTATTTATGTTTTGTCCGCAAATTAATCTCAAGGTTGAATATGGTAACATGTAGGACCAGTAGACACAGCCTCAGGATAGATGACCATGATTTTAGAACAGAAATGAGGAGGAGGGTGGTGACTCTGTGGAACTTGTTCCCGCAGACCAAGTCTTTACGTATATTTAAGGCAGAAGCTGATAGATTCTCGATTAGTCAGGGAATGAAGGGTTATGGGGAGGAGGGGTGGAGGCAGGAGACTGGGGCAGAGAAGGAAAATGGATCAGCCATGATGAAATGGCAGAACAGGCTTGATGGGCCAAATGGCCTAATTCTGCTCCTAAGTCTTATGGTCTTATATATAGTATGTACTTTGATAATAAATTTACTTCAATTTTTTGAACTTTGAACTGTGAAGGGAATTGGAAAACCTGGAGCAGAGGTTCTCCAGCTGTCCATCACTCCAGATTCCAGATCTGCAGTCTATTGTCTCCAAACAGGTGTTGACAATGGATTAAAAGATTGAGGATTCAAGTTTTGTTTATTGTCATTCTTCAGTTCACAAGTATAAATAAAGAAGAACAAAATGATTGTTACTCCAGATCTGAAGCAGCATTAAAACATAATCACCATAAGCATAAAGAACACAATAAATATAAATACATAAGATCCGCAAATATACATAGACTGTGTGCACACAAAGTGACGCTAAGTACTGGAGTGTCTATACATAAGATGACTCTGACAGGAAATTATAAAGTAGTGGTAGTTTGGGGTGTGGAGAGGTGTGCTAGTGGCTGGAGGTGTTGATCAGCCTTACTTCTTGGGGAAAGCAACTGTTTTCGAGTCTGGTGGTCCTAGCTTGGATGCTATGTAGCTTCCTCCCTACTGGGAGTGGGACAAACAGTCCATGGGCAGGGTGGGTGGAATCCTTCAAGATATTACTGGCTTTTTCCCAGCACCTTTTCTATATATACGTCCTTGATGACAGGCAGGCTGGTGCCGATGATGGGTTAGGTAGTTTTGACTGCCCGTTGTAGAGCACTCCTGCCCTTCTCAGTGTAGTTCCTAACCACAGAGTGATGCAGCATGTTAGGATGCTCTCTACTGCACATCTGCAGTAGGTCACGAGAACTGATGTGCAAAGTCCAACTTTCTTCAGCCTCCACATAAAGTAAAGGCACTGTTGAACTTTCCTGACAGTGGAGGATATACTCTGAGACCATGAGAGCTTGTGTGAAATTAACCAATGTCAACAAACAGACCCTCCAAGAGGACCACAACCTCATCATGGTTTGGAAGCTTGCATACCTCAGTGACCTGGAGAGCTATGATAGGTGGAGTCAGGGCTTTATGCCCTGGCTCTTCGTAGGGTCACCCTTGCCGAGAAGGTCAAAGGGTAGAGGCCACACTAAGAATGGTCCACCAGTCCTCTAGGTTCAGGGGGTGCAGCTCAGGGCTAACAACCCTGATTGGTCAAACAAAACTTTTACAGATACAGCAGTTAAGAAACATTCTATTCTATATCTGTGTGCAGTGGTATTCTTGAGTTTCCATCCGGGACTTGCACAGCTGACAGTAGTGAAAACCTAGACGAAGCTACTGGTACCATGAAGGAAACCCTGAATACTGCCAAGAGCAAGATCAAAATTAGTTAAAGGAATATATGAACCATGTACAATACTGGCAAGCTGGTACAAACAACTGAGGAAGAACTGAGGACCCTGAACCACACTTGGGGCACAGTAGAGAAGATGGCCAGAGAGAGACAGAGATGGAGGACCTTCCTTGCTGCCCTAAACGCCAATGGCATAACGGGCAGTAACTAAGTAACAGGCAGACAGCACTCATGAAACTTCAATTAAATTAAAAACATATTTGCAGGCCCATAATTCTGTGAAAATACTTCTCACTACTTCGTAGATTTACTTTCTAAGGATAGAAGTTTGCTGTTTTATAATAAAATGCCTTCTTGCAAAAACATGCTTAGAAATCCCTACGTAACTACATTGGACACTAGACAGCAAACATTTTTGGCAAACCTCTTCTACTTTCGATTTAAAATAAAGATAACAATGTCTGCTAAGATGTTGAAGAGTGAAATTGAATTGAATGCATTCAGTGCACATTCATTAATCAGGATAATAGTTTGGTAATTTTAAGGATAGTAGAGTACATCTCTGCTAAATTGACCCATGACTCCACTTGGTAATACACTAAATAAATAAAATCGATTTATTTTAAATCTTGTTACATTTTAACTTCAGTAACAGGCACATAAATTGTAGCTTATTATACATCTGATTTCATGCCTGAGTTTTGTTAAATCTAAACAAATTACAACATACAATGCCACAGGGATTTACATCATTAAATAGGCCATTAAGATGAATATTTCATGGAATTGTGACTTAACTTGTAGCATAAAGCAATAACAACTAAACTGTTCACATCAATATTAATCAGTAGCGGGCAAAACTGTTCTTAAATAACTAGAAATTACTTGCAGTACGTTGAAATGTTCATTAGAAAAATAAATCAGTTACTTGTACATTGAAATAATCTTGTTGAAATGATTTTGAACTCGTGTCAAATTGCTGAAACAAGAGTGGTACTGTTCAGTCTGGATAAAGGGTCCCTGCCCGAAATGTTGATGATTAATTTGTTTCCATAGAGGCTGCCTGACCTGCTGAGTTCCTCCACTTATTTATTAATCGAGATACTGCCCTCTGACCCTATAAGCCACGCTTCCCAGCAAACCCCCCCCCGACTTAACCTGAGACTAATCACAGCACAATTTACAATGACCAATTAACCTACATCTTTGATCTGTGGGAGGAAACTGAAGCGTCCAGAACAAACCCACGCAGCCGCGGGGAGAATGTACAAACGCTTCACGGACAGTGGCAGAAATTGAACCCTGGTCTCTGGGACTGTAAAGCAGTGTGCTAACCACTACGCTACCATGCTACTCTGGTGTTGCTTATTTGTATTCAGCGAGCACACAGTGGAAGTGTCTGCTATGCACTTTACCGTGCATCTATTTTTAAACACTTCCCAACGATAATAGTTCACATTTTGGCGGACGTGGACAGCAATTCTGAGCGTTAATTTTCGAGGTTCTAGCATGAATGCAAAGCTTCCAGCTTTAGAGGCTGAGTATAGCTAGCATGTTCACTATGGGAGAACAAAACCTTACTAAGTTCCCCAGCACTTGGACAAGAGAATCCACTCCGAGATCCTGCACTGAAGTGGACTCTGTATAGGATCCATGTGTCCATTTCCTTGAATGTTGGCTGCATCGTTGATGGGAAGAAAGGCTAAAACGAGTTAATTTACATCTTTAAATTATTTATGTCTTGTTGATGATAATTTTAGTTAAATAAAGGTGATCTGAACCTGTGTTGCTTTTATTTTTACTTTCAATCTCTTAATTATCACATTAACAATTTTTAAAATTTCCATAAGACCATAAGACATAAAAGCAGAATTAGGCATCAAGTCTGCTCCACCATTCTATCATGGCTGATCTATTATTCCTCTCAACCCCATTCTCCTGTCTTCTCCCTGTAACCGTCCACACAATTACTAACAAAGAACTTATCATACTCCACTTTAAATATACCCAATGACTTGGCCTTCACAGCCGTCCGTAGCAACTAATTTCATAGATTCACCACCCTCTCGCAGAAGAAATTCCACCTCATCTCTGCTCTAAAGTGATGTCCTTCTATCTGAGGCGTGTCCTAGACTGCCCCACTTATAGGAAACATCCTCTCCCATGTCCTCGCTATCCAGGCCATTCAATATTTCATAGGTTTCAATGAGATCTCCTTTCATTCTTCTAAACTTGAGCACAGAACCATCAAACACTCCTCAGACATTAACCCTTTCATTCCTGGTAGCTTTCTTGTGAACTTCCTCTGTATCAGAATTGATTAGGGAGCTTAAGTTAATAAACCCTTAGGGGAACGTGATCAAATTCACCCTGAGGAGAAGCTAAAATCAGAATCATCAGTATTACAGTGGAGCAAAGGGAATTACAGAGGCATGAGAGAGGAGTTGGCCATAATTGATTGGAAAAGAACACTGACAGGGATGACGGCAGATCAGCAGTGGCTGGAGTTTCTGAAAGCAATTCAGAAGGTACAGGATATATACATTCCAAAGAGGAAGAAGTATCCTAAAGGAAAGATAACACAACCGTGGCTAACAAAAGAAGTCAAAGCCAACATCAAAGCCAAAGAAAGGCCATATAATAAAGAAAAAATTAGTGGGAAGTCAGAAGATTGGATAGCTTTTAAAAACCAATAGAAGACAACTAAAAAAGTCATTAAGAAGGTAAAGACGGAATTATGAAGTTAAGCTAGCCAATAATATTACAGAGGATACCAAAAGTTTCTTTAGATACATAAAGTGTAAAAGAGAGGCGAGAGTGGATATCGGACTGCTGGAAGGAGACTGATGCTGGAGAAGTAGTAATGGGGGACAAGGAAATGGCAAATGAACTAAATAAGTATTTTGCAGCAGATTTCACTGTGGAAGACACTACCAGTATGATGGATGTTCCAGGTATTGGGGTCATGAAGTGAGAAAGTTACCATAACTAGAGAGGAAGTTCTTGGGAAACTGAAAGGTCTGAAGGTAGATAAATCACACGAACCAGATGATGTACACCACAGAATTCTGAAGGAGGTGACTAAAGATATGGAGGATTAGTAATAATCTTTCAATAATTACTAGATTCTGGAATGGTTCCAGAAGACTAGAAAATTGCAAATGTCATTCTACTCTTCAAGAAGGAAGAGAGGTAGAAGAAAGGAAATTATAGGCCAGTTACTCTGACCTCAGTGGTTGGGAAGATGTTGGAGTCAATTATTAAGGATGATATGTCAGGGTACTTGGAGACACATGATAAAATAGGCTGTAGTCAGCATAGTTTCCTCAAGAGAAAATTTTGTTTGACATATCTGTTCAAATTCTTTGAAGAAAGAACAAGCAGAATGGACAAAGGAGAATCGGTTGATGTTGTGTCCTTGGATTTTCAGAAGGCCTTTGACAGGGTGCCACACATGAGGCTGCTTAACAAGCTATGAATCCATGGTATTACAGGAAGGATTCTAGCATGGATAAAGCAGTGGCTCATAGGCAGGAGGCAAAGAGTGGGAATAAAGGGAGCTTTTTTCTAGTTGGCTGCCGGTGACTAGTGGTGTTCCACAGGGTGTCTGTGTTGGGACCAATTCTTTTTACGTTATATGTTAATGATTTGGATGATGGAATCGATGGCTTTGTTGAAAAGTTGCAGACAATATGAAGCTAGGAGGAGAGGCAGGTAGTATTGAGGAAGTAGAGAAGCTACAGAAGGACTTAGACAGACTAGCAGAATGGGAAAAGAAATAGCAGATAGAATGCTCTGGCAGGAAGTGTATGTTCATGCACTTTAGTAGAAGAAATTAAAGGGTTCACTAATTTCTAAATGGGGAGAAAATACTAAAAACTGAGGCACAAAGAGACTGGGAGTCCTTGTGCAGGATTCCCTAAAGGATTATTTGTAGGTTGAGTCTGTAGTGAGGAAGGCAAATGCAATGTTAGCACACATTTCAAGAGGATGAGAATATAAAAGCAAGGATGTAATGTTGAGACTTTATAAAGCACTGGTGAGACTTCACTTGGAGTATTCAGAGCAGTTTTGGACTTCTTATCTTATAAAGGATGTCCTGAAACTGGAGGGAGTTCAAAGCAGTTTCACAAAAATGATTTCAGGATTAAATGGTTGTCATATGTGGAGTGTTTGATGGCTCTAGGGCTGTATTCACTGGAATTCAGAAGAATGAAGGGTCACCTCATTGAAACCTATCAAATGGTGAAAGGCCTTGACAGAGTGCGTGTGGAGAGGATGTTTCCTATGGTGGGACCGGGGACACAGCCTCAGGATGGAGGGGTGTTCTTTTAGAACAGAGTTGAAAAGTAATTTATTTAGCCAGAGAGTGGTAAATTTGTGGAATTTTTAGCCATAGGCAGTTGTCGAGGTCAAGTCGTTATGTATATTTAAGGCAGAGGTTGATCGATTGGTCAGGGCGTGAAAGAATATGGGGATAAGGCAGGAGATTGAGGCTGAGAGGAAAACTGGATCAGCCATGATAAAGTGGTGGAGCAGACTCGATGGGCCAAATGATGGGCCTATATCTTATGGTCTTATGGTCTCTGCAGTACTAACACGTCCTTTCTTAGATAAAGGGCCCAAAATCGCTCACAATACCCCTGGCCAGTCTGATCAATGCCTTATCAAGCCTTGGCATGAAATAATAAGAAAACAAGACCATTTACATTTTTTAATTGCTGGTGAACGCAGCAGGCCAGGCAGCATCTCTAGGAAGAGGTGCAGTCGACGTTTCAGGCCGAGACCCTTCGTCGTGACCCTTCGTCACTCCTGACGAAGGGTCTCGGCCTGAAACGTCGACTGCACCTCTTCCTAGAGATGCTGCCTGGCCTGCTGCGTTCACCAGCAACTTTGATGTGTGTTGCTTGAATTTCCAGCAGCTGCAGAATTCCTGTTGTTTACATTTTTCAATTATTAGTTTTTTATTATTTATAATTTTTGTTATATAACAGTGATCCTAGTTGATGTAGCTTTTATTTTCACTGTAAAACTTAATTACCACAATAACAATTTTTAAAAATTTCTGAAAGAAACTTTTAAAAAACCTCAAATGCTTTGAAATCGAGCCGGATCTGGGCCGCACCCTCCAGGTATCCAGACCTGCCTCTCGGTTTTTTGCATTACCTTACTTTCCCTTTTCTTTTTTCTATTTATGATTTATAATTTAAATTTTTAATATTTACTATTGATTTGTACTCCAGGGAGCACGAAGCACAGAATCAAATATCGCTGTGATGACTGTACGCTCTAGAATCAATTGTTTGGCGACAATAAAGTATAAAGTATAAAGTATAAGCTCACAAAGCTGTGTTCATACAGTCATACAGTCTCACCACAAGGAAACATGTCTTTTGGTCCAAATTGTCCCATGACCATGTTGCCCACTGAGCTAGTTCTATCTGTCTGCATTGGCCCATAACCCACTAATCACCTCTGATTTACTGTATGTACATATATAGATAACTTTGAATATTGCTAAGGACCACCAGACTCAAAAACAGTCACTTTATAGACAATCAATCTGTGTATATAAGTCAACTTATGTACTTATATTTATTGTGTTTTTATTATTATTATTGTGTTCTTTATCTCGTGTTTTTCTTATGTGCTGCATCGGATACAGAGTAACAATTATTTTGTTCTCCTTTACACTTGCGTACAGGAAATGACATTAAACAATCTTGAAGCTTGTCACACCCACCTCAACCACGAATTCCAGCAGATCATTCGAAACGCACACAGCCTTTTGTGTGAAGAGGGTGCCCCGTGGCCCTTTTCAAAGTTCAAAGTTCAAAATAAATTTATTATTAATATATGTATATGTCACCATATACCACCCTCAGATTCACTTTCTTTCAGGTGTTTACAGGAAAGCAAAGAAACTCAACAGAATTTATGAAAAGTTATAACAAAGACTGACAAATATCCAATGTGCAAAAGAAGACAAATCATGCAAATAATTTAAAAAATAAATAATACTGAGAACATGAATTGTGGAGTCCTTGAAAGTGAGTCTGTAGTTGTGGAGTCAGTTTATTGTTGAGATGAGTGAAGTTACTCAATAAAATGCGTCTTCTTGCGTCAATGACCAACACAGATCAAGGATGAGACATTCCTCAAACTTGCTGCACAAGTTGATATGCTGGTTAAGAAGGTGTGGCTTGTGCTGGCCTTCATTACTCAGGGAATTGAGTTTAAGAGCCGCATGGTAATGTCGCAGCTCTATGAAACACTGGTTAGACCACACGTACAATATTGTGTTCAGTTCTGGTCATCTCTTTATCAGAAGGATGTAAAAGCATTAGAGTGGGTACAGAGGAGATTTACCAGAAGGCTGCTTGGATTAGGCAGTGTGTCTTATGAGGAGAGGTTGAGGGAGCTTGAGCTTTTCTTTTTGGAGAGAAGAAGATGAGAGGTGGTTTGATAGAAGTGCATAAGATGATAAGAGGCATAGATCATGTGAACAGCTAGAGAGTTGAAGAAGGATCTAGTGCTTTCCTGGTGTATATGGTGCATAAGCTCTTCTCGGGCACCCAGCTGAGTCCAGGTGTGAATTTTAAAACCAAAATCTGCCATCTTCATCAGAGATGATGCCTTGATGTGCCTGTTTCGGTGGTTTATATACTCATCTCCTGTCATCCGTCCCTCCTGATTGGTTAGTCCTCAACCAATGAGGTTTCTGCTGTCCCACCTCGTTTAAAATCGTATTCCAGTTCTTACTTAGAGTGAGACCTTCATCTTTGTTGAAATTCTCCCCATGCAGCAGGCTCCCTCTCTCCATGCAGCTGATGTATCGAAAGGAACGGCAGAGACTGATACAGTTGGGCAGCAGTGATGTTGCAGCATTTGCAAGTCAGCATTGAACTGCCTGACGGACTCAAGCTCTGGATGTTTTCTCAGGTCGTTCAATGAAGAAGTTTAAATCTTCTACTATCTCTTCTTTCAGCTAGTACTGACAAAGGGTCTCGGCCCGAAACGTCGACTGTACCTCTTCCTATAGATGCTGCCTGGCCTGCTGCATTCACCAGCATTTTTTATGTGTGTTGCTTGAAATTCCCACATCTGCAAATTTCCTCGTGTTTGCGTTTTTAAATTCACTACTGCGAAGCCTCTTCCAGTGATGCCTACACTGAAGAAGTTGTTCAATATTCGATAGCTTTCAATGAGATACCCCTCCCTGACAATTCTTCTAAACTCCAGTGAGTACGGGCCCAGAGCCATCAAATGCACTTTGTACATTAACCCTTTCATTCCCAGAATCATTCTCATGAATTTCCTCTGGACCCTCTCCAACGCCAGCACATCAAATCCAAGTTCAAATTGAAGTTTTTCGTCATAAATATATATATATATATATATATATATATATATACACACACAAAACCAAGTGAAACAACATTCCTCTGGACCACAGTGCACCCACAAAAGATATATCACATACAGCACGTAAACTGTTAATAAGATACAATTCAAAATGAATGTAGTAAAGTGGTGGTGGTGGCATCCGTTAGTCTCGCGAGACCATGGATCTGCGCCTGGAAAGCTATTCCGTGTTGTGCCGTCGTGGTGAGGCAATGCTGGAGTGTCCTCTCCAGGGCGCAGGCCTGGGCAAGGTTGTATGGAAGACCGGCAGTTGCCCATGCTGCAAGTCTCCCCTCTCCACGACACTGATGTGGTCCAAGGGAAAGGCAAGGGCCAATACACCTTGGCACCAGTGTCATCGCAGGAGTTGCCAGAATAAAGTTGAAGGCAACGTCGGATTGCCTTAGGGACTCCAGCTCCGGATTTGTCCTCGGGATTTACTCCTGAAGCCTTTTCCATCAGTGAGTATGGCTGCAAGGCAGCAGAGGTTTGAAATCAGAGTTTCCCTCTCTTAGATGGACTGCCATCCCAGGCTGACAAGCTCCATCTACCCGAAGCACTGGTTTTAAGGCGCCAGGACCCGCCTTCGCCCCTTCTCCTGTCAGTAGAAACAGTTCTGCCGGGCTTAGAGGCTAAGCTACATGAAAAGGCCAGGAGTTGGACTTAGTTGTCAGAGGCTATTTGAGGCGCATGCCGTGAGGAGCCCTTTTAGGTAGTGGGAGCTTGTCCCCACTACCACTTCTCAGCTTGGAACAAACGTAGTAAAGTATAGTACAGGTAAACAGTACGCAGTATAGTAAAGAACTTGCTGTACTCGTGGTGAGACCTCAGTGGTGGCAGGATATTGATTAGTCTCACAGCCGCACTCCTCATATACGGGCACCCAGTTCGGAAGGGGGTGGGGTGTGAGGAGGATCTCCTGGTGGGCTTGCTCCTGGGCCTGGCCAAGATGGCCATTCACGGGTCTAAGCAGCAGAAAGTGGAGGGTGCTGCCCGGGCCAACTGCCTGCCTGTCCTTGGAGAGGGAGCACGCGGTTCCAATGGGTAGGGTGGGGGATTTCCGGGAGCGATGGACCCCCCACCCCACCCACCTGGGGTATTGACTGTTTTATAGTAACCATATTTTAATCTGCGTATACTTACTGTCTTGTAAATATTGAATGTCTGTACCTTGTGTATTTGTTGTGTAAGCAAACTATTTTAGTGTTGTTATAAAAAAAGGGAAGAAGCTATTACCCAGTCTGCTAGTCTTAGTCCTGATGCTCCTGTACCTTCTTCAGACAGTCAGAGATTGAAGGATGGATGGTTGGGATCCTCAACAATGCTTCAGGTCTTTCATCTACAACACTCCTGGTGAGATTCTCTCGCTAGTTTTTAGTGTCCTCTTTTGGGTCTTGTGGTCAGGGTCTTGTGGCAGCTTCCGTACCACATAATGAAGCAGACAGACAGATGTTGCTCCTGTAGAAAGTTTTTAGAACAGGAGCGGGGAGCCTTTCTCATTTCAATATCCTCAGAAAGTGCAGACGCTGCTGTGCCTTCTTGCCTAATGAGGAGGTGTTGTGAGTCCAGATTAGATCATCCATTATGTGCACACCAAGGAACTTCGTGCTCTTCACTCTCTCCAGGGCAGAGTTATTGATGTGCAATGGAGAGTGGTCGACCTGCACCCTCCTGAAGTCCACAATCTTTTGTCTTGTCTGAGAGTTTATTGTTCTCACACCATTTGACAAGCCTGTCTAATCCTCTCTGTATGCCAACTCATCTTTGTTGCTGATGAGGCCAACCACTGTAACATCATCAGCGAACTTGATGATACGGCTTGAGCCGGATCTGGCCATGCAGTCCTGAGGCAGCAGCGTGAACGGCAACGAACTGAGCACATAACCCTAGGGAGGGGGGAGCACCAGTGGTCAGTGTGATGGAGCTTGAGATGTTGCTGCCAACTGGGACTGACAGGGGCCTTTCCATCAAGAAGTCCAAGATCCACTTATGGAGAGAGGCTTTGAGTCCCAATGTGTACAGATTACCAACCAGCCTCTCTGGGGTCAATGAACAACATGCTGGTGCATGAGGCATCCATTTATAGGTGGGACAGGATGGAGTGGAAGGCCAAGGTTATGGAATCATCAGTGGACCAGTTTGAGTGGTAGGTGAACATTAAAGGGTCTAATGTAGCTCTAAGGTGGGATTTTATACAATCGATTACCAGCTACTGAAAGTACTTGATGATTGCTGAGGTTGGTGCCACTTGGCAGTAATTGTTTAGGCCAGTTACCATTGCTGTCTTGGGAACCAGGATCATGTTGACTGTCCTGAAGCCTACAGGGTCAGTGGGCTGTTTCGGAGAGATATTAAAGATTAATAATAAAGATATTAATTTTCTTAGATAAGGGGCTCAAAACGGCACGCAATACTCTAAGTGTGGTCTGACTAATGCTTCATAAAGCCTCAGCATTACAAATTCAAATTCAAAGAACATTTATTATCAAAGTATGTGTGCAGTATACAACCCTGAGATTCATCTTCCCACAGATAGCCATGAACCCATTCAAGGAAAGCATCAAATACCCAATGTGCAAAAAAAAACCCGAATTGCACAAATGGCACAAAAATGAGCAAAAAACACACAGAATATTAAACATCCAACTGCAGAATCCTTGAAACAATTCAGAAGTGTTCAGTTTAGTTTGGGTCAGTTCAATTTAACACCGTATCGTTTGTTGACTGCAGGCTGTAGAGCAGTCAGCCCCAATCAAAATCACACAAAAGTAGCAATAAAAAAAAGGAGTAAGCAGAAACCAGAAACACATATAATGTGAACTGCAGAGTCATCTATAATGAGTCCAATCTACAAACCGTACATTACAGTAATGTGGTGACTGTAACTACTTACAGTGCTGATGTTGTGTCCATGTTTCTGTTGAATCATAACTTCCCTGCTGTGCTTTAAAATGGTTTAAATATGACATTAATAACTCTTTGAAATCTGACTCCGTCTATATGTAAACTGCACAGATTTGAAATATTCATTGCACACAGGAGGAAGTTGGACTGCTTGATTTGAAAATGCATGCAATCGCAAGACGTTCCCTCTTTAGACCTTCTGATACAAGGAAAGTCAGTGCAGAAAAATCTGAAGATAGTTGGACCTGAGCCACTCACCTGAGGAACTTGAATTGATGTCCTGAGGCTGAGATAATAGACTTCCAATGGCCACAAACAGCTTCATTTGTGTGAAGCTTAGTTACAGCACACTGGAAATTTCTCTCCATGTTACATGATAATAATGTCTTAGGAGGATAGTTAACATTGCAGATGATTTTCCCGCATTAACATTAGTAGAAAATAGAAAATAACAATTTTATTAACTAGTAAGGGCAACTATAAGAAAGCCTTCCATTAGACAGTGGTCCCCAGCCTCTGGGCCATGAAGAATGCAGTGGTGCATCGGTAGCTGGGACGCACTCAGCACATCTTTAAGAAAAAAGCCAAAATAAACAAGCTAATTAAGTAGGTGTCGCCCGGCACATAAATGTCAGCCCAGATCAGAGGAGATTGCCGAAGGCACCTAATTAATTAGCTTGTTATTTCGGCTTTATTTTAAAAGACGTGCTGGGTGCATCCCGGCTACCGCTGCACCGCTGTATTCTTCGCGGATCGGTATCGGTCTGCGGCTCGGAGCTTGGGGACCACTGCATTAGACCATAAGACCATAAGACATAGGAACAGAATTAGGCCAGTTGGCCCATCAAGTCTACTCTGCCATTCCACCATGGCTGATTTATTATTCTTCACAACACCATTCTCCTGCCTTCTCCCCAACTTTAGATGCCCTTACTAATTAAGAAACACCACCCTCAGCTTTAAATATACCCAATGATCTGGCCTCCACAGCCATTTATGGCAATGAATTCCACCAATTCACCACCCTCTGACTAAAGAAATTCCTTATCATCTCTATTCTAAATGGACATCCCTCTATTCTGTGCCTTCTGGTCCTAGACTCCCCACTATAGGAAACAACCCTTCCACATCCTCTCCATCTCGGCCTTTCAATATTTTATAGGTTTCAATGAGATCCATTTGCAAGTGAGTACAGGCCCAAAGCCATTAAATGCTCCTCATACATTAAACTTCTCATTGCTGAGATTATTCTCATGAACGTCCTCTTGAGTATCTCCAAAGCCAGCAAGACTTTTCTTTGATAAGGAGCCCAAAACTATTCACAATACTCCAAGAGTATTGACCAATGCCTCATAAATCCCTTAGATAAATAATTAACCCCTTCACCTTTGTGAAAAATTCAACAGTTGAAGAATATAACTCTGGTTCTTCACTGAGCCTTGGATCACCTGAACAATAGCAATATCTACATCGGGCTGCTGTTTATTGATCACAGCTCAGCGTTCAATACAATAATACCCTCAGTTTTCATCAACAAGCTCCAAAACCTGGATCTCTGTATCCCTCTGCAACTGGATCCCTGACTTCCTCACCAGGAGACCACAGTTGGAGCATATTGGAAATAACATCTCCTCTTCGCCGACAACCAACACTGCGCGCCTCAAGGATGCATGCTTAGCCCACTGCTCTTGTCTCTCTACACCCACGATTATGTGGCTAGCACAGCTCTGATGGTGATGAGGAGGCATACAAGATTGAGATAGATCAACTGGTTGAGTGATGTTACGGTAACAACCTTACACTCATTGTCCGTGATATCAAGGAATTGATAGTAGACTTCGGGAAAGGGAAGTCGAAGGAACACACACCAGTCCTCATCGAAGGATCAGAAGTGGAAAGGGAGAGGGGTTTCAATTTCCTGGGTGTCAACATCTCTAAGAATCTGTCCTGGGCTCAACGTACTGATGCAATTAAAAAGAAGGCACAATTGCAGCTATACTTCATTAGGAATTTGTGAAGAATTAGTACGTCTCCAAAGACACTCACAAATTTCTATAGGTGTACACTCGGAAATGATTCGGCACAGACTAGATGGGCCATAGGGCCTGTTTCTGTGCTGTACTTTTCCATGACTCTATGACTCCATGTACCGTGGAGAGCATTCTAGCTGGCTGCATCACCAAATATATGAGGTGTAAAGGAATCAAATAGCTCCTTTATGACACACTGGTGTGTGTTCCTTCGACTTCCCTTTCCCGAAGTCTACTATCAATTCCTTGATATCACGGACAATGAGTGTAAGGTTGTTACCGTAACATCACTCAACCAGTTGATCTATCTCAATCCTGGAGTGATATCGGGGGGTGGGGGGGGGGGGGAACTGCACAGGATCAGAAAAAGCTACAGAAAGTTGTAAACTCTGCCAGCTCCATCGTGGGCACTGACCTCCCCAGCACCCAGGACTCCTTCAAAAGGCGATGCCTCAAAAAGATGGCAACCATCATGAAGGATCCCCTTCCCCCAGGACATGCCCCCTTCTCATCAGGGAGGAGGAAAAGGAGTCTGAAGACACACACTTGAAGTTTGAGGAACACCTTCCCCCTTGCCATCAGATTTCTGAATGGACAATCAACCCATGAACACTTCCTCTACTTTTTCCCTCTCTTTTTTACACTACTTTTTTAATTTAATTTTCTTTTTTGTATATACTTATTGCAATTTATTGTTTTTATTATTATGTATTGCAATGTACTGCTGCCGCAAAGCAACACTTTTCACAACATATGCCAGTGACATTAAACCTGATTCTGATTCTGATACGAGAAATATATGAGGAACTCCATTTAATATTCAGGGACTTGAGAGCTATAAACTGATATTTAAAAGGAAAAAATGTGGTCTTCTTAATGAGATTATGCTAATGAAACTGAATTATATTTATAGTCCCAGAATTAAAATGGCAAGCTATTTGATTCCTTTACACCTCATATATTTTTTAATGCTGGGACTGGGAAGGAATACAGTGTTCAAACAGCCATCACTAAATTATTGAAAGGGCAATATAGATTAGCAAGTCTTTTAAATAATTTAGATAGCATCATTATATAGAAAATGAAGTTCTTAAGTAAAGTGTCAGATCACCTTATAAATACTTAATTGGCCTGAGAGCACTTTTAAAATAGGACTTAAACAAATCTTGTTCTTTTGTTTACATCTCAATATGCTATATTTGCAAATGGAAAAGAAATAAGATGAAGGCATAATTTTAAAATATTTTTTCTGGTATTCCATGATAGTATTTTTTGTGTCTGTAAAAGGAGGGATGTATAAATGCCAAGTGCATCATGAGGACAAATGCCAGATTTGTCATTGACAGCTGCTCGTCCATAAAGCAGGACATAGTGGGAGGAGTGTAGCGGTTAGCAAAAGCCCACAGCAGTCTGCAAAGTCACTAGTGGGAACAACAAAGGCCTTTCTGTGCGAGTAACACAGATGAGCCTGTAGCCAAACTGTCAGAAATAGTTATGATGACAGATACTCAGTGTTCATTATTTCCTTATCGCAGGTCACTTGGTGACAAGCTGGATCAACATGCCTCGTCAGCTCTGGTTGATTTAAATAAAGGCCACTCTGGCCCCCCTCATACCTCTTCTCTTCGCCTCACCTACCTATCACCTCCCTCTAGTGCCCCTCTTCCTTTCCTTTCTCCCATGATCCACTCTCCTCTCCTATCAGATCCCTTCTTCTTCATCCCTTTATTTTTTCCACCTATCACCTCCCAGCTTCTTACTTCATTCCCCTCCCTCCCCCACCACCCTGGCTTCACCTATCACCTTCTAATTTGTACTCCTTCCCCTCTCCTCACCTTTTATATTGGTTTCTTCCCCCTTCCTTTCCAATCTCAGCACTGAAACATTAACTGTTTATTTATTTCCATAGACAGTGCCTGACCTGCTGAGTTCCTTCAACAGTTTGTGTGCGTTGCTCTGAATTTCCAGCACCTGCAGAATCTCGTGTGTTAAATAAAGGTGTGTTGCTTGGATTGGAAATCTAAATCACACCTTCAAACTGAAGCTGTGCCGACAACCAACTCACTTCCGTGAACTTCAGTTCGGAATGCTATTTGCTTACTTTTACATGATTTGTTTCTTTTACTCTCTTGCACATTGGGTATTCAATGGTCTTCTTCTGTTTTAATGAGCTCTTCAGGGTTTTTTTTGTTTTGTGGCTGCCTGTAAGGAGATGAATCTCAAGGTTGTACAAAGTTTACATACTTTGATAATAAATGTATTTTGAATTTTGAACTTTGAAATCCAACAACTGCATTGTTTGCACTTCATAAGAAGGAAGATGCAGACAAATAGGAGCCTGCCATTCTGTCCCTTGAGTTTGTTCCATCATTCAATAGGATTATGTTATTTCATTATAACATGAACCTATTGAATGGTGGACACACTCAAGGGACAGAATAATAATGTAATGCTTAGCATAATGCTATTACAATGCTGGTGACCCAGATTCAATTTCCCACTAAGAGAAAATCTGCAGATGCTGGAATTTCTAGCAACACACATCAAAGTTGCTGATGAATGCAGCAGGCCAGGCAGCATCTCTAGGAAGAGGTACAGTTGACGCTTCGGGCCGAGCCCCTTCGTCAGGACTTCTTGTAATGCAGTCTCCTGGTGCTTCCTGTTTAAGCTTGCTAAGTTTACTTTGATAGGCCTAGGGATCCTGTGTTACTTGTATTATTTAGGTAGATACCCAATTTTATGTGTGTTGCTTCAATTTCCCACTGCTGTCTGTAAGGAGCCTTTATGTTCTCCCCATCAATGCATGCATTTCCTCCGGGTGGTCCGGTTTCCACCCACATTCCAGAGACTGACCAGTTAGTAGGTTAATTTCTAGGTTATTTCAACTGTTGTCTCCTTCATGGGACTGCAGTCATTCATCATTATTTGCCATGTCATATGACGTAGGCGATCTTGGTCTATGACCGCGATTGTTCTTAGCAAATATTCCTGCTGAAGTGGTTTGCCATTACCTTCTTCTGGGCAGTGTCTTTACAAGACAAGTGTCCCCAATCATTACCAATACTCTGCAGAGATTGTCTGCCTGATGTCAGTGGTCACATAACCAGGACTTGTGATATGCACCAGCTGCTTATCACCTGCTCCCATGGCTCCATGTGACTTTGACTGGGTTTCTAAACAGGTACTGTACCTTGCCCAAGGGCGACCTTCAGGCTACTGGAGGGAAAGAGCGCCTTACACCTCCTTTAGTAGAGACGTATCTCCACCCGGAAAATGCAGTACATCCCATATATGGGCCTTATTCTTCATGATCTGCAGCTGTTACAATTTGAATTTTCATTTATTCGCCAAATACATTTACATGTACAAGGAATTTGCTGTGGTGTGTTGGCATGAAATAAGACAATAAAACATAGGAGCAGAATTAGGCCATTTGGCCCATCGAGTTTGGCCCACCATGCCATCATGGCTGATTTAGTGAGCCTCTCAATCACATTTTCCTGCCTTTTCCTCGTATTTGACACCCTCATTAATTGCCTTACATGGAACAAAAAACAACATTCAAAATTTATAAAGAATAAAGAATTATATAAGAAAATGAAGTTTGAGGTTAAAGTACGAATTTGGAATAAAATAGCATAAATACATATTTTGTACATACAGCATGTATTTACAATTCAAAGTTGAAAGTAAGTTTATTGTCAAAGTACATATATGTCACCATATACAATCCTGAGATTCAATTTCCTATGGGCATACTCACTAAGTCCTTAATGGAATAATAACCATAACAGGATCAGTGAAAGACCACATCAACTGAGCATTCAACCGGTGTGCTAAAGACTGTAAATAAAAAAGATATAATAATAATAATAAATAGATGAGCAATAAATATCAAGAACAAGAGATGAAAAATGCTTGAAAGTGAGTCCTTAAGTTGTGGGAAAATTTCAGTGAAGGGATAAGTAAAGCTGAGTGAAATAGCATTATAAAAAGTGGTTTCAAGTGCTTACAGTGCAGTACAGTGACTGATTTAATAGATAGAGAGGGTGGTGGGGGGTAATTTGAATGATTGATTAGATTACTCAGAAATTCAATTGCATAATACTACCTTTTTTCCAGAAATAATCATGGAAATTGTATACCAGGTATTTCCTGGCATCAGTCATCTTTGCCAGCTGACCTAACTGCTGCATCAGGGACACACAAGATTATGTCAGTCACAATGAGATACTCTAATTGGAGGCTTGTGAGTTCCTGAGATCCCAAGATCAATGTCATCTGGTGCTCATATCACCGTAGTGTAATGAGCTCTTTGGCCTATGTGGGGAGCCGGAGAGCATTGAGCGCTGAGGTTTTTAGAGCACCAGAATGGGTTAATTGTTGTTTAATGAGAGTCAACAATTGTTTAGACTTTCTTGTGTTTCTCTCAAGTGACTTGCTCTTTGTAATGCGGTCTCTTGGTGCTCCCTGTTTAAGCTTGCTAAATTTATTTTGATAGGCCTAGGGATCCTCTGTTACTTGTATTATTTAAGTGGATACCTGATTAGGGTTGCCAACTTTCTCACTCCCAAATAAGGGACAAAAGTAGCAGTCAAATACGGGACACATGTGTTTACCCTGAGAAAGACTACCATGACCATGAAGCCTTGCACAGGCATCTGTGTGCGCATGTGTGTACATGCCGATTTTTTTCTACAGGTCGGTTTTGGCTCAATCTTCCTGATTCTGCTTTTACCATATGTTAGTGTTATTTTAGGTTTTATGTGTTATTTGGTATGATTTGGTAGGTTTTTTTTGGGTCTGGGAACGCTCAAAAATTTTTCCCATATAAATAAATGGTAATTGCTTCTTTGCTTTACGCCATTTTGGCTTACCAACGGTTTCATACGAACGCTCTACCTTAGTGGGGGAAATACGGGACAAGGGCGGTCCCGTATGGGACAAACCAATTTAGCCCAATATACGGGATGTCCTGGCTAATACGGGACAGTTGACAACCCTATACCCGATTAGCACTAACTGCGAGGTACTAATTTTTGAGAATGTTATGTCTCGAGGTGTCACTCAGCCGAGCCATTGATGTTCTGTTGGAATTTTTATGAATAAAATCTGGTCACGGTCTCTACATCTGAGTCTATCTTTCCTCCACACTTGGGTTCCGACATAGCCAGCGCACATCATGACAAGTAGGGTCACCCATTGCGATACGTTCAAGGGGAAGGTTCCAGACAAAGACCAATCCAACCAAAACCTCAGTGGAAGATGACGACACATCACCACAGCAGTGAAAGGCAGAGGAAGGCTGCATCAGTGAATGGTCCCCACTATACTTGCAAGCCACGCCACTGGACCTTGATCGGGAACAATCAATAACCATGTAATGCCTGCCTGTGCATCAGCCTCCCCACATTAAACAAAGTCGCGCAAAAGTGTTCTCCATTAAAGGAATCCACCTTCCACCTAACTCTTATTACACTGCAAGGGAATCTGGATCATAATGCCTTGGCAAGGTCTTTTGTTGATGTTCCCAGGACAACATATGGTTTATCAAAAGCACTGCGTACGCTGTGCCCCCAGCATGGTCAAAGACCCCTCCCATTCTTCCCGCAATCTCTTTGACATCCTGCGGTCAGGAAGAAGGTACCACAGCATAAGAACCAGAACTGTAAGGCTGGGTAACAGCTTCTTCCCGTGAGGCTTCTTAATGGCCTGCTGCCACCCTGCACACTGGTACACCCTGTCTGAATGCCCTGCCACCCCCACTGCCCAACTCACAGGCACACATCCATCCTGTGCTGCTCACGTTTCATCTGTTATTGTTGCTGTTTCACATATTCATACGACTGCTTGTTTTATTATGATGGTGTCAGTAACATTATACTGTCTTACATAAACATCCACATCACACTTTATGTCAACCTGTCCATCTTCAGGCCATGTCACCCAGGGATTCGTGGTAATATTACTCTGTGACTGTATGCACTGGATGGTGACTATATGTACTGTGTGTGGCCATATGTACTCTGATTTGCACCTTCGCCCCAGTGGAACATTGTTTCACTTAGTTGTATACAGGTGTACAGTTGAATGACAATAAACTTGAACAACAGGGTTACCACCAAGATTATTCTTAGGTTTCCACCTGCACTGGAGCAACCTTCCCAATTCTCCCCAAACCTTTGATTGGTGCCCTGAACCCACCCCTAATCACTTCCAACACCTTTCCAAATTTGCTGCCGGTCCCATTCCAAACCTGAAACCAACTCCTCCCCGCCAAATATCATTTTTGGAACTCCATATCTATTCCCACCTCTGGCAGCAGCACAGGATTCAGCGGGCCACTGACTGAGCTGAGCACAAGTCAAACCTCTGAAAAGGAGATGAAATGCAAGATACTGGATACTCAACAGATGAGCCTGTCAAAGTTCAGATCAATTTATTATCAAGGTACATATATGTCAACATATGAGGGATGATTTATAAATTCGTGGCCTAAGGCAGAAGGAGTCAATTTTAGAAAACCTAGCACATTTATTTTTCCTACATTTACACACTTAGTCCAGCGGTCGTGGAGCATGTGGATCCCTCCTTTGTAGAAGTCGGTGTCGTGGACCTCCAGATGCCACAGCATGGGGTGATTGATAATTTTGTAGCCTAAGGTAGAAGAAGATGAGATATTAACTTCAAACTTTCTGCATTATCACTCAAAGAGTTGAACTGCACGTGCATGTAACGAGAGCTGTATAACTCATCTCCTTCTACCCTAGGCCACAAACTTATCAATCACCCCTGCTGTGGACCACCTGGAGGTCCAAGACATTCTCATGCACGTGCAGTTCAACTCTTTGAGTGATAATGCAGAAGGTTTGAAGTTAATAACTCATCTCCTTCTACCTTAGGCCACAAACTTATCAATCACCCCTGCTGCGGACCACTTCTACAAAGAAGGGATCCGTATGCTCCACGACCGCTGGACTAAGTGTGTACATGTAGGAGGGGACTATGTTGAAAAATAAATGTGCTAGGTTTTCTAAAATTGACTCCTTCTACCTTAGGCCACGAACTTATCAACCACCCCTCGTATACTACCTTGAGATTCATTTTCTTGCAAGCATTTACAGGAAAATTAAAAAAAAATTTAACAGAATTTATTTAAAATTATACATATACAAAGATTGACAGACAACCAATTAGCAAATAAATAAATAATATTGAGAACATGAGTGTAGAATCCTTAAAAGTGAGTCCATAGATTATGAAATCAGTTCAGATTTGAGGTGAGTAAAAATTTCCACGCTGGTTCAGGAGCCTGATGGTTGTAGGGTAATGACTATTCCTGCACCTGGTGGCGGGAGATCTAAGGTTCCTGTACCTCCTGCCCAATGGTAATAGCGAGAAGAGAGCATGGCCTGGATGGTGGGGGTCCTTGATGATGGATGCTACTTTTTGTGGTAGGGCTCTTTTAAATATGCTCAATGATGGGGAGAGTTTTGTCAGTAATGGACTGGGCTAATTCCACCTCTTTTCTATTCCTGGAAATTGGTTTTTACATACCAGTGATGAGGCAGCTTCTGTGGGCAGAGAAATAGATTTAACATTCCAGCCCAGTGATCCTACTTTAGCACATTAAGTGTGATGAAGGGACATCAATCTGAAATGTTAGCATGTTTCACTCTCTACAGAGGCTGACTGACCTGTTGAGCATTTTTCCAGTGAAGGGGTGCTGGACAGCACATTCGAGCTACAGAAATCTGCAGAGCCTGAACTTGAGCCCCAAAAGCAAAGAAAATTTTCACTAGGATGGGCACCTACAACCAAAATAGTCATTAGTACCCCTCCTAGAGGCACCATTTTAGATGGTTTTTATGTATTCTTTATATACTTGCCACACTTCAAGAAGACATTATCTTTATAGATACAATTTCCCTCACCAATATTACGCTCACATGCCTAGTGCCAAAATGTGCATGCACACATCAGATAACATGGTTAGCATATCGCTTTACAGCACCCACCAGCGATCAACATCGGGGTTCAATTCCCACCGCTGTCTTTAGGGAACTTGTACATTCTCTCTGTGACTGCATGGATTTCCTGTGGGTTTCCCACATTCCAAAATGACATATGGGTTAGGGTTAGTGAGTTGTGGCCATGTTATGTAGGCAAAGGAAGCTTGCTGACACTTACAGACTATTCCCAGCACATCCTCACTGATTTGATTTGATATAAATGAGGAGTTCTTAACCTTTTTTATTCCCTGGACCCCCTTGGCAGTCCAATGAAGCCTATGGGGCCCTTCACAGAATAATGTATTTAAACATATAAAATAAAATACATCGGATTACAAAAGAAACCAATGCATTTATCAAAATATCAAACAATCAGATTTGTGATATAGTAACATATGTGCTTTATGGACACATTAAATAACATGACTATATAATATGGGCAATTTAAAATTCAATTTTATTTTCAAAGACATATCAGTGTGGAGGCTGTTGTTTAGCTTGAATAAGAACATTAAACTGTGGGATGGTCTTTGACAAACATCACATGTCACGTTGCACTTCCAGTCACAGGCTAGCCTGACAGTTGGACAGCTACATTGCACAAGTGTCTGCAGACAAGATGACTGCAATCACGTTTGATCTAGCAGCGGGTATAATAACTATCGTAATTTCGAGGGGGTCCGTGGACCCCAGGTTAAGTACCTCTGACATAAATTGATACATTTCACTGATGTTTCCATGTACATGTGACAAATAAAACTTATCTCTTTAAACCTCAGAAACAGAATCAGAATCAAGTTTAATATCTCCGGCATATGCCATGAAATGTGTTGGTATGCGGCAGCAGTACAATGCAACACATAAAGACAGTAAATTACAGTAAGTGTATACGGTGTATAAAGTTAAAATAAATAAGTAGTGCAAAAAAAGTAGTGAGGTAGTGTCAATGGGTTCAATATCCAGTCAGACAGAACGAAGAAGCTGTTCTTGAATCACTGAGTGTGTGCCTTCAGGCTTCTGATGGTAACAATGAGAAGAGGGTATGTCCTGGGCAGTGGGGGTCCTTAATGATGGATGTCGCCTTTTTAAGGCATCGCTCCTGGATACTGAGGAGGTTAGTGCCCATGATGGAACTGGATGAGTTTAAACTTTCTGCAACTTATTTCGATGCTGCGCAATGCGCCCCACCCCACCCCATGCCAGATGGTGATGCAACCTTCATATTTGGCATCTATACCGCACATGTTTTGTGACCAAAGCGTTCTCAGAGTAGCTCTTTTGGAATTTGCAGCGATTTGTTCATTAAGGGTCATGATTACTGATTAACATAATAAAGGACAGCGTGGTAGCGTAACAGTTGGCGCAATGCTTTACAGCACCATCTAGGAATCGACGATTGGGTTTCGATTCCCACCGCTGTCTGTAAGGAGTTTGTACATTTTCCATGTCTGCATGGATTTCCTCCAGGTGCTCCAGTTTCCTCCCACTTTCCAAAAAGATGTTTGGTGTCATGGTCACAAAGATTCATTTGTTCATTCATAATGTGCAGTGTCGCATGGCGTGAGCGATCATGGTCTTTCCTCGACCATGATTGTTGTACAGAAGTGGTTTGCCATTGCCTTCTTCTGAGCAGTGTCTTTACAAGATGGGTGACCCCAGCCATTATCAATACACTTCAGAGATTGTCTGCTTGGTGTCAGTGGTCGCATAACCAGGGCTTGTGATTTGCACCGGCTGCTCATACAACCATTCACCACCTGCTCCCATGGCCTCATGTGACCCTGACTGGGGGCTAAGCAGGTGCTACACCTTGCCCAGGGGTGACCTGCAGGCTAGCGGAGGGAAGGAGCGCCTTACACCTCCTTTGGTAGAGACGTATCTCCACCCAGCCACCTGTTAAGCTTCATTACCTAATTCAAATCCTTAATTCCCGGGGCTGAAGTGGTTGCCACAAGAGGACACAGGTTTAAGGTGCTGGGGAGTAGGTACAGAGGAGATATCAGGGGTAAGTTTTTTACACGGAGAGTGGTGAGTGCGTGGAGTGGGCTGCCGGTGACAGTGGTGGAGGCGGATACGATAGGGTCTTTTAGGAGACTATTGGATAGGTACATGGAGCTTAGGGAAATAGAGGGCTATAGGTAAGCCTAGTAATTTCTAAGGTAGGGACATGTTCAGCACAACTTTGTGGGCCGAAGGGCCTGTATTGTGCTGTAGGTTTTCTATGTTTCTACGTTTCAAAAAACATGCAGTTCAATGTCTTAACAAGAACTCATTTTCAACGGAATATTTTCCTACATTGGTAATTGGCCATAAACCTAACCAACCAAGCCCGTCTGCTTACTGAGTTTAAGTAATATTAGCCACAGGTTAGACATGATCTACAGAAAAAATGAGATCACACAGACCACAATAGCAAACACAGTCCGCTAAAATGGTGAAATTTAAACTTTGCTTAAAGAGTTGGTTTCTCCTGAACAATAAATCAATCACTTTAATATGGACGATAAACCAATCAGATGACTTCCTATAAATCTGCAGTTCTACCAGTAAAATATGTAGAAACACAGTAGCATGGCAGTTAACGCAATGCATTACAGTACCAATGAGCACCAAGTGGGGTTCAATTCCTGCCACTATCTTTAAGGAGTTTATACGTTCTCCCCGTGATCACATGGATATTCTCCAGGTGCTGTGGTTTCCTCCCACATTCCAAAGAAGTACGTACCAGGGTTAGTGCGCTATGTTGCCGCCAGAAGCATGGTGACATTTATGGGCTGTCCTGGCACGTCCATGGACTGTGCTGTCATTGATGCTAAAGGCGCTTTTCACTCCATGTTTCAATGTTTTCATGTACATGTGACAAATTATCTTATACAGTACATATAAACAAAAACAAAAATTTTGGTGTCAGTCTCAGGGTTTGCTCAATCTTGGTGGCCCGTAGTTACGAACATGGTTAGAGCATTGGCTGACTGGTAGGAGGCAGTGAGTGGGAATAAAAGGATCCTTTTCTGGTTGGCTGCCAGTGACTCATGGTGTTCCGTAGGGGTCGGTGTTGGGACCACTTCTTTTTATGCTATATATAAATGATTTAGATGATGGAATAGATGGTTTTGTTGCCAGGTTTGCAGATGATACAAAGGTTGGTGGAGAGACAGGTAATGTTGAGGAAGCAAGTAGGATGCAGAAGGATTAGGACAGATCAAGAAGAATGGGCAAGAAAGTGGCAAATGAAATACAATGTTGGAAAATGCACTTTGGCAGTAGAAAAATATGTGCAGACTATTTTCTAAATGGGGAGAAAATCCAGGAATCTGAGATGCACAGGGACTTGGGAGTCCTTGTGCAGAATACCCTGAAGGTTTTCTTGCAGGGTGAATTGGTGGTGAGGAAGGCAAATCCCATTTTAGCATTAATTTCAAGAGGTCTAGAATACAAGAGCAAGAGTGTGATGCTGAGGCTTTATAAGGCACTGGTGAGGCCTCACCTTGAGTATTGTGAACAGTTTTAGGCCCTTCATCTTAGAAAAGATGTGCTGGCTTTGGAAAGGGTCCAGAGGATGTTCACAAGGATGATTCCAGGAATGAAAGGGTTATCATACAAGGAACATTTGATGGCTCTGGGTCTGTACTCGCTGGAATTCAGAAGGATGAGGGGGGATCTCACTGAAACTCACTGAAGTGTTGAAAGGCCTAGACAGAGTAGATGTGGAAAGGATGTTTCCCATGGTGGGAGAGTCTAGGACAAGAGGGCACAGCCTCAGGAGAAAGTTCTTTAGCCAAAGGGTGGTGAATTTGTGGAACTTGTTGCCACATGCAGCTGTGGAGGCCAGGTTGTTGTGTGTTATTAAGGCAGAGATTGATAGGTTCTTGATTGGACACAGCATCAAAGGTTACGGGGAGAAGGCTGGGAACTGGGGTTGAGGAGGACATAGAAAAAAAGGATCAGCCATGATTGAATGGTGGAGCAGACTCAATGGGGCAGATGGCCTCATTCTGCTCCTATGTCTTATGGTCTTATGGTCATATTCATTTCTTGTTGAATAATTTATTGGCAGCTTTGGTGGCTTTTGCAGAAATTTCTATCTTAGTAACTGACTTGTTCCAATTAGCACCATGCAATTACGAAAAGAAAATGGGAGTTAGAAATGGCTTCTGTCACACAGTTTGTGGAAAGTACATCATAAATGATATTAATTTTATTCATTTAGAGATGCAGCGGGGAGCAGGCACTTCTGGCCCAACAAGCCACACTGCCCAGCAAACCACCTATTTAACACTAGTTTAACCATGGGACAACATACAATGACCAATTAACCTACTAACTGGTATGTCTTTGGACTCTGGGACAAAACAGGGGAACCCAGAGGAAACCCACATGCACCTGGGAAGAACATACAAACTTTATTACAGAATTCTGAACTCTGATGCTCCAAGCTGTAATAGTGTCATGTGAACTGCTATGCTCCTATGGTGCCCATGACACATTGCACTGTATATTTCAATGTAAATGTGACACATAAAGCTAATCTTCATAATCTCCCTCTTTAAATCTGCTGCTTGTATTCTAACTACCACATTTCACTCACCCGTCGTCATCGTTCTCAATAACCCACCTTGGCTCCTGGTCCAGCAACCTCTTCAATCCTTTCAAAACCTCATTTCTCTGTCGCTGTACCTTCTTCCAGATCTATAATCCTCTGAGCTGCACAAGTTTCTCCGTCTATGGCTTCCTGTTCGCTTGTTAAGTGAGGGTCATGTCTGACTAATTCACTCAATTCTTTGAACTAGTAATAGGGAGGTTCAAACAGGTAGTGTCCTTTAATTAGTTCATGTTGATTTTCACAAAGTTTTTGACAAGAAATACTCAGATTCTTGAAATATCTCCCCATTTTGAAAATAGTCTGCACTGTTATTCCTTCTACCAAAGTGCATGACCAAATAAATTCCGACACTGCATTCCACCTGCCCCTTTCTTGCCCATTTTCCTAATCCAAGTCCTCCTGCAGCCACCCTGTTTCCTCAGCACTACCTGCCCACCTACATATCTTCATATCATCTGCAAAATTAGCCACAAAACCATCAATTTCATCATCCAAATTATTGACATACAATGTAAAAAGCAGTCCCAACACTGACCCCTGTGGAACACCACTAGTCACCAGCAGCCAATCAGAAAAGGCTTCATTCCCACTGTTTGCCTCCTGCCAATCAGCCAATACTCTATCCATGCTAGTGTCTTTCCAGCATTCCTGCAATACCATGGATTCTTATCTTGTCATGTCAAAATCTATTGATTCTTGAAGAATCAGTACAAATGCCTCCACAATTTCTTTAGCTACCTCATTCAGAACCCTGGTGTGTAGTCTGCCTGGCCCAGGTGATTTATCTACCTTCAGACCTTTCAGCTTCCCAACCACTTCCTCCACTAGTAACAGCAGCTACACTTCCTTCTTCCCCCTGACACTCTCAAAGATCTGGCATACTGCTAGTGTCTTTCACAGCTAACACTGACACAAAACACTTATTCAGTTTGTCCACTATTTCCTTGTCCCCCATTACCACCTCTCCAATAGTCCAATATCTATTCGTCTCTCTTTTACTCTTTATATTTCTAAACAATATCTTCTTTGATATTATTGGCAAGCTTACATTTATATTTCATCTTTTCTCTCCTTATGGCTTTTATAGTTGCCTTCTGTTAGTTTTTAAAAGCTCCCCAATTCTTGAACTTTTCACAAATTTTTACTTTATTATATGCCCTTTCTTTTGCTTTTATGTTGGCATTGACTTCCCTTGTCAGCAATGGTTGTGTCATACTGCCTTTAGAATACTTCTTCTTTGGGATGTACCTATTCTGCTCCTTCTGAATTGTTCCCAGAATCTCCAAACATAGGTGCTCTGCTGTCATCCCTACTAGTGGCCCCTTCCAATCAACTTTGCCCATCTCCTCGCTCATCCATCTGTAATTCCGTTTACTGCACTGTTAATACTGATACATTTGACTTTAGCTACTCCCTCTCAAATTGCAGGGTGAATTTGAAAAAATAAGCTGAAAAATAGCGCTTGGAATTTAATGCAGACAAATGTGAGGTGTTATACTTCAGTAGGACCAACCAGGGTAGGTCTTACACAGTGAACGGTAGGGCACTGAGGAGTGCGGTAGAGCAAAGGGATCTGGGATACAGGTGCATAATTCATTAAAAGTGGCATCACAGGCAGATAGAGTCATAAAAAAGGCTTTGGCACATTGACCTTCACAAATCAATATATTGAGTACAGGAGATAGGCTGTTATGTTGAAGTTGTATAAGATGTTGGTGAGGCATAATTTGGAGTATTGTGTGCAGTTTTGGTCACAGACCTGCAGGAAAAATGTAAAAAGGTTGCAAGAGTACAAAGAAAATTTACATGGATGTTGCCAGGACTGGAGGACCAGCGTTAGAAGGAAAGATTGAACTGATTAGGACTTTATTCCTTGGAAGGTAGAAGATTGAAGGGAGATTTGATAGAGGTGCTCAAAATTATGAGGGGTATAGATAGGGTAAATGCAAGCAGGTTTTTTTCCACAGAGGTTGGGTGGGACTTCAACTAGAGGTCATGAGTTAAGGGTGAAAGATGAAAAGTTTAAGGAAACCATGAGAGGAAACTTCTTCACTCAGAGGGTTATGAGAGTGTAGAATGAGCTGCCAGCACACATAGTGCATGTGAGCTTGATTTCAAAGTTTAAGAGAAAGTTTAGATATGTACAGGGATGGTAAGGGTTTGGAAAGCTCTGGTCTGTGTGTACGTTGATGGGAGAAGGCGTTTTAAATGGTTTAGCATGAACTAGATGGGCTGAAGGGCCTGCTTCTGTGTTATACATTTCTACGACTCTATGACTTATTCAGCTCATCAGATTTTTGTTTTGATGAAATGTGATATGACCAGCAAGGTCCACAGAGTTCAAAAACAATTTGTTACGTTTAATTCTAGAAAGGATCTGCAATATGGAAAGTGAAATGCCATTTCCACCGCAGTAATATCAATCTGTTTGATGATCACAATACTGTTCATCTGTCTATTGGTCAAAGCCCTGTGACATTGAATGCTTAGGGAACATGTAAGCAACTAATATTAAAGACAACATACATTGTCAATATTAATAAATCTATACTTGCTTCCAGCTCATTGCTGTCTCATCCACTGGATAACTTTACTTTGAAAATGAACTTATTCTCAAAGCATTGTAAGGATTGACAAACAATAAAACCCTTTTTTACAGGGATAAAAACAGTGAATGAGGCTTTGGGCTGGCTGTATCATTGTGTGGTTCAGAAGTTGCAAGGCATCAGACCACAAGACCCTACAGAGGATAGTAAAAACTGCCAAGAGGATCACCAGGGTCTCCACAGCTTCTTCCCATCACCCCCAGAATTTGTTACATTTACAGTGAGTGTTGTAGATGAAAGGCCCAAGTGTTGTAGATGAAAGGCCCAAAGGACTATTGTGGATCCCTATCACCCATCCCACAATCTCTTTGACCCATTACCATCAGGAAGGAGATACAGGAGCATCAGAACTAGGACTGTTAGACTGGGTAACAGCTTCTTCCCTCAGGCTGTAAGATTAATGAATACCCTGCCACCACTGAGGTCTTGTCACTAGGACAGTGAACAGTTTATTGTTCACCTGTGCTGAACAATACATGCACTTTTGAATGATATTTTATTAACTTATTTATAGAAATACAGGTTGAGCACCCCGTATATGAAATGCTTGGGGGCCAGAAGTGTTTTGAATTTTGGATATTTTCTGATGTTGTAATATGTAATGAGTTAGCTTGGGATCACTATCATTTTCAACTCTGAATTTATGTGCTACTGGGAAGTAGTTTCTGTCTTACTTTTGTCATTCACACATATGTACTGATGCAGCCGTTCGGCGAGTTAGGTTTTCATCAGAGACGATCCTCAAAGTTCAAAGTTCTAAGTAAATTTATTATCAACATACGAGAGGTGATTGATAAGTTCATGGCCTAAGGTAGAAGGAGCAGTTCAACTCTTTGAGTGTAAATGCAGAAAGTTTGAAGTTAGTAACTCATCTCCTTCTACCTTAGGCCATAAACTTATCAATCACCCCTGCTGTGGACCATTTCTGGAGGCCCAAAACACCGACTTCTACAAAGAAGGGATCCGTATGCTCCACGACTGCTGGACTAAGTGTGTAAATGTAGGAAAAATAAATGTGCTAGGTTTTCTAAAATTGACTCCTTCTACCTTAGGCCATGAACTTATCAATCACCCCTCGTACAAATATGTTACCATATACAACCCTGAGATTAATTTTCTTGCGGGCACACTCAATAAATCCATAACAAAATAATAAGCATAAAAGCATCAATGAAAGACCACACCAACTTGGGTGTTAAAACAGAGTGCAAAAACAACAGACTGCACAAATACAAAAAGAAAGAAACAATAAAAATTCATAAATAAGCCATAAATATCGAGAGAGGAGATGAAGCATCCTAGAAAGTGAGTCCATAGGTTGTGAGAACGGTTTGGTGATGGAGCAAGTGAAGTTGAGTGAAGTTATCCCCCTTGGTTTAAGAGTCTGACGGTTGAGAGGTAATAACTATTCCTGAACCTGGTGGTGCAAGTCCTGAGGCTCCTCTACCTTCTTCCTGATGGCAGCAGTGAGAAGAGAGTGTGACCTGTGTGGTGAGGGTCCCAGATGATGGATGCTGCTTTACTGTGGCAGCATTTTGTGTAGAAGTGTTCAATGGTGGGGAGGGTTTTACCGGCGATGGACTAGGCTGTATACACTATTTTTACTAGGATTTTCCAATCAAGAGCATTGGTGTTTCCATACCAGGCTGTGATGCAGTCTTGGCAAACTCAGAGAAAATTTCTCAGCTCTTTCGTGATCAGCAGACACTTTATCGCCACAAATATTTAAAAATTTAATGCTGTTCCTTTTCTTAAATTTCTGCAACCAGCCTGCTGACTATTCACAATTACCTTCAATTTTCAGATCATCGTGATAGATCTATGCTTGTTTCATGATCAGGCATATGTTCAGTCCAGCACCGATGAATCCATTATCTCAATGCACGATCGAGTTCTTCATTTTACACTTTATGCAGTGTTTATCTATTTTTCATTAACTCTGTTCGTTACATATGTGAGGTCACTCCTCAGAACTGTCTGTGATGCACAGAGACCTGTGCATCGCCTGGGCACCTTCCCAGTGCCTTGTGGAATCTTCCATTTGTGACATCATGTCAGCACTCAAACAATTTTTGGATTTCAGTGTTTTTTAGATTTTGTACTTTTGGATAAGGGATGCACAACCTGTACTTGGTTTTATTTGCTGTGTGTGATATATGTTTTCCAGGTGCACGCTGGTCCAGAGGAATGTTGTTTCGTTTGCTTACGTATATGTACAGTCAGATGACAATAAACTGAACTTGAGACAATTATTACAATTTCTTTCTTGCAGGGACTGGATGAAATAATACAACCCTGAGTGTTCTACATTGAATCTGTTGACACCGTTGTCAAGGTCTAGAGGAAATGTATTTCCCAGGGAGACTGCATGTGCCGGAATCAGGAGGGAATAGGAATCTTCTGGAGGAACTCAACGGGCTGAGCAGCATACGAAGGGGAGAAAGAAACCATCGACGTTTCAGGATCAAACCCCGCATCAGGTCTGAGTGGAAGCGGACGATAACCAGTGTCAGGTGATCAGGGAGTGGCAAAACAAGATCTGAGATGTTTGGTGGACCGAGAAGAGCTGAATGATAGCTGGCAGCTTGTGCAGGCAGGGGAGGGGAGAAGGTGTAGGGAGGTATTGGCAGGTGAATGATAGATGAAGGCAGATAGAGACTTGTGCGGACAAAGGTCTCGTGGCTATTGCAGCTGCACGGGAAAGGAGATGCCAGTGGCAGTGTGGGAGAGGGCAGAAGCCTCTGTAGACATGCTGAAAACTATACTGGGACTGGGTCTCCTCCTCCTGTCAGTGCTGCCCCCCAGTGTTCATTGATATCTGCCTTCTGGTGTTAATTCAGTGCTGCCCTCCACAGTACATTCAATGGAAGAACAACTTGGACCAGGACAACATCCCATGCACTATCAATCTATAGGCCATGTCACTCAGGGATTTGGGCTATATATTTTTGTGATTGTATGTTTTTTTGTCAATGTAACCAAATGTGCTCTATGTGGTACAGTATATGCACAATGTGCTGTGTGTTGTTGGTAATATGTTTTGCACCTTAACCTGGAGAAATGCTGTTTCATTTGGCTATGTTCATGTATGGTTGGACGATAATTAAATTTGAACTTCAGAGAAACAAAGAGAGGCAGATAGAGTGAGGTGGGAGGAGGGGAGTGCGAAGGTTTGAGACAGCTCATGTAAGAAGATGAACAGGAACACAACAGGCTGCCAGCGCTGAAATCTGTAAAGGATATTATTTTTTAGAGATACAGCACGATAACAGATCCATCTAGCCTAACAAACCCGCACTGAGCAGTTGCACCCATATGAGTAATTAAACTCCCTACCCGTACATCTTTGGGATATGGGAGACGAAAGAACCAGGAGGTCATGGGGAGGACGTACATATACCTTATAGACAGCAGCAGGATGAAGTGATAATGGGGACCATTAGAGCAGAGTTGAATGGCAGATGGAAATGCTGCCCAGTAGGGGATTGGAAGGGGGAAGACTGGCTAATTTATCCTCTCCACACTCAGTTCTTTCTCAGGGTTTCAAACCAAAATGTTGACAATTTCTTTCCTCCTGTAGATGCTGCTCAGCCTGTTGAGTTCCTCAGTAGATCATTGTTTCCCAGGGTTCCTCGCTCAGTCCATTTGATTGGTGAGAAATTGAAAGCAGTACTGTGAATGGATTTAAACCAGGTGAGTGGTTAGTCATTCTCCCAGAGGCCGACATCCACTGAAAGATCATTTTATGGGGAGCCTCGTCGTTCCTCATAGAACATCTGTCTCTGTTTTCCAAGAAGTATTTTCAAAGATGTTTGAACAGATGCATCGAGAAAATGGATAGGAACCCATGAAGCAAACAGCAGCCAGATTCAAGATTCAAGCTGATTTATCACATGTACATTGAAACATACAGTGCAAAGCATTGTTCACATTGAGGGTGTGCTGGGAGCGGCCCACAAGGGTCGCCACACGTCCCAGCATGAACACAGCATGCCCACAATGCTCGGAAAAATAACACAGAACACAACAAACAACTAAACAACAACAGGAAAACAAGCCCTGTTCCTCCCTTCAATGCAGTTAAAGCATCCCCTAGTCATAGCTGGTGGTTGATCTACAATTATATTTCTTTCATATGACTTGCAAAATTAATGGATAGCATCTTAAAGAATACAAAGATCAAAGTAAATTTATAATCAAAGTACTTATATGTCACCATTAATAACCCTGAGATTCATTTTCTTGTGGGCATACTCAATAAATCCATAATAGAATAATTCCACAATAGAATAATTCCACAATAGAATAGAATAATAACCATAATAGACTCTGCAAGTGGATCCTCAGCTTTCTAACCAGAAGACCACAATCTGTGCGGATTGGAAATAACGTGATCATAACATGATTGAGTTCACTGTGAAATTTGAGAAAGAGAAGCCGAAATCCGATGTATCGGTATTTCAGCGGAGTAAAGGAAATTACAGTGGCACGAGAGAGGAACTGGCCAAAGTTGACTTGAAAGGGACACTAGCAGAAGGACGGCAGAGCAGCAGTGGCTGGAGTTTATGCAAGAAGAGAGGAAGGTGCCACACAGATATATTTTAAAAAAAGAAGACATTTTCAAATGGAAAAAGGATGCAACCATGGCTGACAAGAGAAGTCAAAGCCAAAGTTAAAGCAAAGGAGAGGGCATACAAGGAAGCAAAAATTAGTGGGAAGACAGAGGATTGGGAAGTTTTTAAAAGTTTACAACAGGAAACTAAGAAAGTCATTAAGAGGGAAAAGATGAACTATGAAAGGAAGCTGTCAAATAATATCAACGAGGATACTAAAAGCTTTTTCAAGTATGTAAGGAGTAAAAGACAGGTGAGAGTAGATATAGGACCGATAGAAAATGATGCTGGAGAAATTGTAATGGGAGATAAGGAGATGGCGGAGGAACTGAATGAGTATTTTGCATCAGTCTTCACTGAGGAAGACATCAGCAGTATACCGGACACTCAAGGGTGTCAGGGAAGAGAAATGTGCGCAGTCACAATTACGACAGAGAAAGTACTCAGGAAGCTGAATAGTCTAAGGGTAGATAAATCTCCCGGACCAGATGGAATGCACCCTCGTGTTCTGAAGGAAGTAGCTGTGGAGACTGCAGAGGCATTAGCAGTGATCTTTCAAAAGTCAGTAGATTCTGGTATGGTTCCGGAGGACTGGAAGATTGCAAATGTCACTCCGCTATTTAAGAAGGGGGCAAGGAAGCAAAAAGGAAATTATAGACTTGTTAACTTGACATTGGTGGTTAGGAGGTTGTTGGAGTCAGTTGCCAAGGATGGAGTTACGGAGTACCTGGAGGCTTATGACAAGATAGGCAGAACTCAGCATTGTTTCCTTAAAGGAAAATCCTGCCTGACAAACTTATTGCAATTTTTTGAGGAAATTACAAGTAGGCTAGACAAGGAAGATGCAGTGGATGTTGTGTATTTTGATTTTCAGAAGGCCTTTGACAAGTTGCCGCACATGAAGCTGCTAATCAAGATAAGAGCCCATGGAATTACGGGAAAGTTACATACGTGGATAGAGCATTGGCTGATTGGCAGGAAACAGAGAGTGGGAATAAAGGGATCTAATTCTGGTTGGCTGCCAGTTACCAGTGGTGTTCCACAGGAGTCCGTGTTGGGGCCGCTTCTTTTTACGTTGTACATCAATGATTTGGATTATGGAATACATGGCTTTGTGGCTAAGTTTGCTGATAATACAAAGATAGGTGGAGGGGCCGGTAGTGCTGAGGAAACAGAGAGTCTGCAAAGAGACTTGGATAGATTGGGGGAACGGCCAAAAAAGTGGCAAATGAAATACAATGTTGGAAAGTGTATGGTTATGCACTTTGGTAGAAGAAATAAACAGGCAGACTATTATTTAAATGAGGAGGGAATTCAAAGTTCTGAGATGCAACGGGACTTGGGAGTCCTTGAGCAGGATACCCTTAAGGTTAACCTCCAGGTTGAGTCGGTGGTGAAGAAGGCGAATGCAATGTTGACATTCATTTCTAGAGGAATAGAGTATAGGAGCAGGGATATGATGTTGAGGCTCTATAAGGCACTGGTAAGACCACACTTGGAGTACTGTGTGTAGTTTTGGGCTCCTTATTTAAGAAAGGATGTGCTGAAATTGGAGAGGGTTCAGAGAAGATTCACTAGAATGATTCCAGAAATGAGAGGGTTAACATATGAGGAACATTAGACCTCTCTTGGACTGTATTCCTTGGAGTTTAGAAGAATGAGGGGGAACCTCATGGAAACATTTCGAATGTTGAAAAGCATGGACAGAGTGGATGTGGCAAAGTTGTTGCCTATGGTGGGGGAGTCGAGTACGAGAGGACATGACTTAAGGATTGAAGGGCGCCCATTCAGAACAGAGATGCGAAGAAAGTTTTTTAGCCAAAGGGTGGTGAATCTATAGAATTTGTTGTCACGGGCGGCAGTGGAGGTCAAGTCATTGGGGGTATTTAAAGCAGAGATTGATAGATTTCTGAGTAGCCTGGGCATCAAGGGTTATGGTGAGAAGGCAGGAGAGTGGGACTAAATGGGAGAATGGATCAGCTCATGATAAAATGGCGGAGCAGTCTCGATGGGCCGAATGACCAACTTCTGCTCCTTTGTCTTATGGTCTTATAAAACATCTCCACCTCGCTGAAAATCAACACTGGCATGCCACAGAGGTGTTTGAATAATCCACTGCTCCATTCTCTCATCACCCTTATCTGTGCACCTAAGCATAGCTGAAGAAGCATGTATAAATCTGCTCATGATACAACCATTGTTGGCAAAATCTCAGATGGTGACAAGAGGGTGTACAGAAGCAAGATATATCAGATAGTTAGGTGGTGCCATAGCAACAGCCTTGCACTCAATGTTAGTAAGACCAAAGAACTGATTGTGGACTTCAGAAAGGGTAGAACGAGGGAACACAAACCAATCCTCACAGATGGATCAGAAGTGGACAGAGTGAGCAATTACAAGCTCCTGGGTGTCAAGATCTCTGAGAACCTAATCTGGTTGCAACATACAAATACAGCTATAAAGAAGGCAAGACAGTGGCTATGGTTCATTAGGGTTTGAGATTTAGTTCGTCACCTAAAACACTCAAAAACTTCTACAGATGCACTATGTGTCCTGCATATGCTTGGTTTTTATATATTTTTCAATCAATGACGAGATTTCCTCCCCACATCACAACTGAGCTTCCAAAATGACGTCCAATCGGCTGATTGAAAAGTATATAAAGGCCAAGCATTTGGAGGACACACCAGATTAGATTATGAGAACACTCAGTCCTCTTTTATTGTCATTTAGAAATGCATACATGCATTAAGAAATGATACAATGTTTCTCCGGAGTGATATCACAGAAAACAGGACAAACCAAAGACTAACACTGACAGAACCACATAATTATAACATATTGTTACAGCAGTGCAAAGCAATACCATAATTTGATGAAGAACGAACCATGGGCACGGTAAAAAAAGTCTCAAAGTCCCCGAGTCGATTGACTCCGGAGTCCCTGTTTGCAGGCGGCAAAAGGGAGAAACTCCCTGCAATAAACCTCCAGGCACCATCAACTTGCTGATGCCTTGAAAGCAGCTAACCACAGCCGACACTGAATCCGTCCGTCCGAAAACTTTGAGCCTCCGACCAGCCCCTCCAATACAGCCTCCTGAGCGCCATCCTCTGCCGAGCCCCGGCCGCTGAAACAAGCAAAGCCGAGGATTTGGGGCCTTCTGCTCCGGAGATTCCGGTTACCACACAGTAGCAGCGGCAGCGAAGCGGGCATTTCAGAAGTTTCCCAGGTGTTCCTCCGTACTCTCATGTCCATCTCCATCAAATCAGAATTGTGCACGGTCCCCTACCTGACAGATTACAGGTATCATTTACCGGAGAGGCCGCGCGTGCTGAGTCGCGCCACCATCTTCTCCTCCTCCAAATCAACAGCGCACTGACGATATCCCCTCACATGGTGACAAAACATTTCCAAGTAAATCGCCAAGATCAGAGAACAACTCAACCACCCGAGCTGCATATTTTCCAAATTGTTTCCAATGAGTGATGACTGCTTTGGCAGACCTGATCCATAGAGATATGGTCACTGTACACTCTGAAAATGGGAGGGGGTGGCAGAGCGACACGGTAGAATAGCACTTCAGAGTGCCAGCGATCCGGGTTCAATTCCTGCCACTCTGTGTGAGGAGCTTGTATGTTCTCCCCGTGACTATGCAGGTTCCTTCCCACATTCCAAAGACTTACGGGTCAGTAAGTCGTGGGCATGTTATGTTGGCACCAGAAGCATGGCAACTCTTGCGGGCTGCCCCCCCCCCCAGCACACCCTCAGGTTGTATTGGTTGTTGACATATTTCAGAATGAGAATCGTGAAGTTTGTTGTTTTGTAGCAGTGGTACATTGCAATACATAATAATAAAGAAAAACATACATTACAATAAGTAGCATGTATCAGTAGAATAGATCGATAGATAGATATAATTAGATAAGTAGTGCAAAAAGAGGGAATAATTACTGGGTTCATTGTCCATTCTAAATTCTGAAGGCAGGGGGAAAGAAGCTGTTCCTGAAATGTGTATATAGTGAATATTATATATAAGTCTGTATATTTCAATGTACACGTGACAAATAATGCTAATCTCTCTTTCTTTCTGTAAGCATGTGCACTTTGTGCTTCCCCCTTTGGAAACTCCAACCTCGATTCTGTTGTCACACTCAAATGCCATATCCAAGAGGTAACTGCAGAAGCACCCATTTTTATATAAAGTATGTTTTATATACAAGTAGAACTCAACAGAAGTATCTGTCAGGACTATGAATACTTGCATTGTGAAAACAAGCTCTAAATAGCTTTTTCAAAGGCTGCTTTCCATTGTGAAGTGAGCAAACACTAAAAAGCTTTTTAGCTCAGCATGCAAGGCTGTGAAGGCAATCTGACCTTAATCCAAAAGCAACAAAAATTTAGATGAGTGTGCATGTGCACATGCGTGATTGACAATTATTCAAGTTCTGGCTACTAATGGGGAACTGTTCCAAACGGCCGCATGTATTTTGGATTTTTGGCTATGTGAACCATCCATTCATTTTAATTAGCAGAAAATGGTGGTGGTGTGCCATAATTTCCCGATAAATGCTCCCAGTGTGACCCAGAAGTGCTGGATCCCACTCCCACACTCCAACCATTTAAATTTGTTACAGCATAATTTGTCTATGTTCAAGATGCCAAAAATGCCTCATTTCTGATATCAATTAGTGCTTTATGACAAATACAGAGGTGGCAGATCAGAGTTAAGTTTGTTGAAAAGACTGAATTCAACCACATTATCCATAAATCTTTATAAAGTGCCTATAATTTTCAGTTAAGTGTGGAAACTAGAACAAGCGATTTGTTCGATTGAGAATACTTTGCCATTTTGTTAGCACTGGCAGCTCAGTCTTCTCAATTCCAGTTCTCTGGTGTTGGTAGCCATACAAAAGCTCACCTCCTGAGCTAGTTTCTCTCTCTCTTTAGGTTGGTCTCTTCAGCTTTCTGGTGGATGTACTCCACATTCACAAAATGGTGACCCACAAGAACCTCTTTCCCCATTCCCCAATCATCAACATACGGTCCCCTCCCAACTCCAACTGGCCATTCTCCTCTGACCTCTCTCATTAACAAGGCATTTTTGCCCACTGGATGTGTTTTTGTTTTCACACCATTCACTCAGAAGCCCAACAAAAATATATTTTTAAAAACAGTGGATGCTAGAAATCTGGAAGAAACACAGGAAACGTTGAAACAGTCAGGAGAAAGAGAAACAGAGTTAATGTTTTCGGGCCGAGGGTCTTCATCAGAATGAGGAAAGGGAGAAAGCAATTTAGCTTAGAGTTGAAAAGATTGAGAGGGGTGAATAAGGTTTATCTGATATCTTGAGATCAAATGTGTTACTATGGCACCTGAGTCATATTGTACCGTCGTTTTGCAAAGTGGGTGCTCATAGCAGAGGTGAGGACAAGGCTGCACTAACAGAGGAAAAAGAAGTCAAAATTGGAAATGGATGATTGGCAGACATGGCCAATTCCAATACACTCCGTGGCCTCTTTATTAGCAACCTCCTGTACTGAGTGTATGTTCATGGTCCTCTCTTGCTACAGCCCATCCACTTCAAGGTCCAACATGTTGAGCATTCAGAGATGCTTTCCTGTACATCGCTCTTGTAATGAGTGGTTATTTAAATCAATTTCACCATCCTATCAGTCTGAACCAGTCTGGCCACTCTCCTTCGACCTCTCTCATCAACGAGGCATTTTCGACCACAGAATTGCTGTTCACCGGATGTCTTTTGTTTTTCGCACCATCCTCTGTAAACACTGGAGACTGTTGTGCAAGAAAATCCCAGGAGATCAATAGTTCATGAGATACAAAATCACCCCATCTGCCACCAATAATTATTCCACAGTCAAAGGCAGTTAGATCACATTTCTTCCCCATTCTGATGTTCAGTCTGAACAACAACTGAACCTCTTGACCATGTCTGCATGCTCTTATGCATTGAGTTGCTACCACATGACTGGCTGATGAGATACTTGCATTAACGGGCACATGTACAGGTACACCTAAAAAATTGGCCACTGGGTGTGTACGTAATTTGATAATAAATTTACTTTGAACTTTAAACTTTGAGATTCCAGCTACTACAGTCTCTTATGTCTCTTCTAATCAAGCTACCTAGCCCACATTTTCTTTCTCTGCCATCTTTTTTATTTTCCCATTGTAAATGTTATGTATGGAGTTGGTCATCCTCATTACCTGCTTTTCATCTTTCTTGTGAGATCAACAAACTTCAAGATGATACTCAGTCCATACGCATGTCATAACACAGATTCCAAATCACTGAGGATTCAGCATTAATCCCTGTGGCATTCCCATAGTTCCAGTTTACTGGTCACCATACAGAGAAGTGCAGTGCTCTAGTAGTATGGTGGTTAGTACACGGTACTATGGTGGTTAGTACAATGCTTTACAGTACCAGCAACATGTGTTTGGTTCCCACCACACTCTGTAAGGAGATTGTACATTCTTCCTGTGACTGTGTTGGTTTCCTCTGGGTGCTCTGATTTCCTCCCACAATCCAAAAGCATGCCGGTTGGTAGGTTAATTGGTCCTGTGATTAGGCTAGGGTTAATTCAGGGCAGTGCAGCTCGAAGGACTGGAAGGGCTTATTCTGCACAGTATCGCAATAAATTAAATCATTAACTTAAACTCTTCAGAACAAGCACAAGTAAATACCAAACAACAAAAAAAAATGTTTTGTTGCCATGCCCAGAACCTGCTTCAAGATCCTGTCACTTTCACCTGGATTTCTTTCAACAACTGTCTCTGTTGATGATGCCAAGCCACAGGGTATCCAGGGTATTTCAAAAATATCGAAAACATCAATGTCACATGAAACTGGAGGAAAGTATCTAATGTCATTGAACAATAAATATCAGTTCTGTCATCAGCTTACCTCTGGGCTGGAGTCCAGGGGTGTTTCTCTTCCAGCTTTGTTAACAGTGCCACAGTCAGCTGCGTATCAACCTCGAGGGATCCTCCAGATATTAATTGGACTTCTGAGGCCCTGCTAACTTGTTTGTGTCTGCCCTTCCTGGGACTGTCTGCAGAGACCTGAGTTCAAGTACAATTATTGCAACTTTTCATTAAATTGATATATGAATTATTTTTAAAACTGTCATACTATTACTGTATTTAAGTCTCCATAAAGCTCTGAAAAGACACCGGGATAATTATTTACCATCCTTACGGCTAAACGGCACAATTACTCACAATAGTTCCTTCAGCTAATGAAAATAACTGAAGGCAGTGGGGGCAATTCAACGATAATTAAAACTTCTTCAGTAAGCTATTTCATGGAAAGACACTGATAAATTTATCATTGCAAATCAGACTAACTAATCCTATCTATCTTCATCTCCAACTAATTGGCATTCCGGGGCATTATGATAAGAACAGTGAAATCCCTACAGTCGTGTGTTTTTAACAGGGAAACTTCAAGATTCAAGATTGTTTATTGTCATTCTTCAGTACACGAGTGCAAAGGAGAATGAAATTATTGTTACTCCAGATCTGATGCAGCATTAAAAAAAACAACAAAAATAAAAAAAAACACACAATAAATATTAATATGAAAGCAATCCTATGTGGCCTCCTCTGCATTGGTAAGACCTGTTGTAAATTGGGGGCCTGCTTAGTTCAGCACTTTCCCTCCCACTGCCAAAAGCAGAACTTCCTGATGGCTGAAGGGTTTAATTCCGACTCTCATTCCTTTTCTCACATGTCGGTCTATGGCTTCCTCCTGTGCCAAGGTGAGGCCACCCTCAAGATGGAGGAGCAACACCTTATATACCGTCCGGGTAGCTTTCAACTTGATGTTATGAATATCAATTTCTCCTTTCAGTAAAAAAAAATTCCCTCCCCCTCCCCTGTTCCCCACTTTGGCCTCTTGCCTCTTCTCACCTGCCTATCACCTCTCCTGAGACCCTCCTCCTTCCCTTTTTCCCATGGTCCATTCTCCTCTCCTATCAAATTCCTTCCTCACCAGGGCATCACCTATCACATTTCAGCTAGCCTCCTTCCCCTCCACCCAGCTTTTCTATTTTGGCATCTTTCCCTTTCCTTTCCAGTCCTGAAGAAGGGTCTCGGCCCAAAACTTCAACTGTTTATTCATTTCCATAGATGCTGCCTGATGTGCTGCATTTTGTGTGTGTTGCTTTGGATTCCCCACATTTGCAGGCTGTCTCATGTTTACAATGTACAGGTAACTGTTAAGTGTGTCTCTGTAGAGGTAAGATCATCTTATATACATAGACTAGGTGTATGGGGTGTCCATGGAGGGGTAGCACCTCTGGGGAAGGGGCTTTTTGTGTCCATTCCAGGGCAGCTCACTCACATTCGGTCCCCACTGGACACTCAGCTCTCACCTGTGGCTCTAAGTCGCTGTTCGCATGTGACAGCAGCCATACCCTGGTACACCACTTTGTTAGGTGGGCTCAATCGGGTGAGGGTAGCCGGGCGGGCTTCATACCCTGGTGAGATAGGGACCTGCCTGTCCTAGCGTGCGAAGTCAACTCTGGCAGACAGGGTGGATGAGATCTACAATCGCCAGGAAGGTGATTTTGCAAGGCTCAACGGAGAGTGAAAGGTATGACAAGACACAGAAGATGTCATGGTCATCCACTGCAACCAAGGAGGACCCCAGTTTGTATCTGTAGGCCCTGAAGTCAAGAGAGTGGAACTGTCCTAGTACAACAGCTTCTCCACTTTAAAAAACTCTACCACACAGGTGTCCTGTCGTTGTTGGACACATCGGACAACCACCACCATACATAGAGTGATTACATGTACATAATGTAATGCTAGCTGCAGGAGTATCTGAACACAAGGAGATTCTGACAGGAAATGACAGGCGACAAAATGACTCTAGGCAAGAGGAACTCTTCTGGGTAGTAGCTGGGTTTATGTAACCTGGGGTGGTGGGGTGGGTTAAAGGGTGGAGGTGTTGATCAGCCTGACATCTTGGAGGAAGTAACTATTTTTGAGCCTGGTGGTCCTGGTGTGGATGTTATGAAGCCTCCTCCCTGTCAGCAGTGGGACAAACAGTCTATGAGCAGGGTGGCTGGGATCCTTTATCATATTGCTGGCCTTTTTCTGGCAAAAATTTCATGATATTGAACAGCCTGCTTGCTATATTTAAATCCAAATGCATACTATTTGATTTTAATGTCACCTATTGTTTAGTGTTGGGTGACGGGGTGGAGGTCCATCTCTACCAAAGAAGGTGCAAAATGCTCCTTCCCTTCACTAGCCTGTGGGTCACCCTCGAGCAAGGTGTAGCACCTGCTTAGCCCCCTGATCAGGTTCATGTGAATCCATGGGAGCAGGTGGTGGATGGTCGTATGAGCAGCTGGTGCATATCACAAGTCCTGGTTTTGCGACCACTGACGCCAGGTAGGCAATCTCTGAAGAGTAATGATAATGGATGGGGTCACCCATCTTGTATGGACACTGCCCAGACAAGGCAATGGCAAACTACTTCTGGAGAAAAAAATTTGCCAAGAACAGCTATGGTTATGAGACCATAATCGCTCATATCATATGACATGGCACATAATGATGGTGATTAGTGTGTTAACATGGAAAAAGGGTTAAAACTATAGTTTAAAAAAAAATACACACACACACACACCCGTTAGTCTCATAAGACCATGGATTTGCACCTTGGAAGGTTTTCAGGGTGCAGACCTGGACAAGGATATATGGAAGACCAGCAGTTGCCCATGCTGCAAGTCTCCCCTCTCCACGCCACCGATGCTGTCCAAGGGAAGGGCATTAGGACTCATACAGCTTGGCACCGGTGTCGTCACAGAGCAATGTGTGGTTAAGTGCCTTGCTCAAGGACACACGTGCTGCCTCAGCCAAGGCTCAAACTAGCGACCTTCAAATCACTAGACGAACACCTTAACCACTTGGCAACGTGCCAACACAGTTTTAAAATAATGTGATAAATATGGATACTTTGGTTAGAAAAATCAAAATATTATCAAACTATTTTATCAAATGAATGAAATGAAATATTACAAAGCAAGTAAACAATAACCCACAAGATAATATAAAAATCAAAGTCAAATTTATCAAAATACATACAGTATATGTACTATATACTACCCTGAGATTTATTTCAGTATTAAAATTTATAATATAAATGGCTATAAAATACAAATACATGAAACAGAATCTCAAGTATACTAATCAATCCTTCAAGCCTGTACCAACTATAAGAGTGTGACTGATCCAGCCTTGGCTCCAACACCACTGCCACACTTCCACCCATTCTCACTTAACCTCTTTGTTACGGATATACTCCATTACATCAGTGAGACCCGACACAGACCAGGGATGACTTTGTCAAGCACCTTTGCTCTATGCACTGCAAAATCTCGTGGTGACCAGCCAATTCAATTTGACTTCCCTTTCCCATTCTGATGGCACGGTAGAGTAGTGGTTAGCACAACGCTTTACATTACCAGTGACCCAGGTTCATTTCTCGCCGCTCCCTGTAGGGAGTTTATATGTTCTCCCCATGACTGCTTGGGTTTCCTCCAGGTAATCTGGCTTCTTCCCACAGCCCAAAGATGTACCAGTTGGTAAGATGATTGGTGGTTGTAAATTGTCCTGTGATTGCTAGGCGGTGCAGCTCAAAGGGCTGGAAGAGCCTATTCCATGCTGTATCTCAATAAGTTTTAAAAAATGAGATGTCTGTCCATTGCCTCCTCTACCTTCACAATGAGGCCAAAGCCAGGTAGGAGGAGCATTGCCTTATATTCCATCTGGGTGGCCTCCATGGATGGGAATTTCTCCAAATTCTAGTAACTTCTCCTCCGTCCTCCTCTTTTTTCCTGTTTCCCATTCTGGTTATCCACCTCCCCTTCTACTCACCTGTCCATCACCTCACTCTGGTTCCCTGCCTCCTTCTCTTTTGTCCATGGTCTATCTGTCCTCTCCGATCAGATTCCTTCTTCTTCAGCCCTTTACCATGCCCACCTATCCTATCCCAGCTTCTCACATCACCCCCTTCCCCCATCCACCCACCTTACCCCTCACCTGGTCTCAGCCCAAAACATTGACCCTTCGTCGCCATAGACACAACCTGACGTGCTAAGTTCCTCCAGTGTAGGGTATCTCCTGACACTGGATAAAATTACACATTTAGAAATATAAAGAGCAAACTGAAGACACTGCTTGGAAGTCATAAATTCTGACTGTTTTGGCAATAAACAGTAAAACTGAGAATATATATAATATATATATTATATATGAAACACATGCTGCTTCACAATAATAGCATAATACATGGATGGAAGTTTGTGTAGATTCGGCCATCTCATCTAAGACTTTGACAAACCTATAGATGTGTAGTGGAGAGTATATTGACTGCTTGCATCATGACCTGGTATGGAAACGCCAATGCCCTTGACAGAAAATCATACAAGAATAGTAGATACGGCCCAGTCTGTCGCAGGTAAAGCCCTCCCCACCATTGAGCACATCTATATGGAGCATTGTTGCAGGAAATCAGCGTCCATCATTAGGAACCCCACCATTCAGGACATGTGCTCTTCTTGCTGCTGTCATCAGGAAGGAGGTTCAGGAGCCTTGGGGCTCCCATCACCATGTTCTGAAACAGTTATTACTCCTCAAACATCAGGCTCTTGAACTAAAGGGGATAATTTCATTCAATTTCATTCACCCTCATCACTGAACTGTTCCCACAACCTATAGACTTACTTTGAAGGAGTCTTCATCTCATGTTCTTGATATTTTGCTGACATACATGTACTTAGAAAATAAATTTACTGTGACCTTTGAAGATGTTGATGACAGGAGTCTTACAGAGGCAACCATCAGGTTTGAAAGAAAACAGCAAAGCAAATTAAAAGTTGGTGAAGAAATATACCAGGGTGAGGAGACCCAGGGAAGATGCAGCTGACCCATTATAAATTTTTCAGAGTTAAAGGTGTCATCTTAGCATTGACCTAGCATTTTGGGACCATTCACAAACTCAATAGGCAGAAGAACATAAAAAAGACATTCTGCAGGTGCTGAAAATCCAGAGTAACACACACAAAATGCTGGAGGAACTCAGCAGCTCAGGCAGCATCTATGAATCTGTAGTCTGCTGGAACAGGACGAGGAAACCAGTCCACAGAGGCTTTAGGAAAATAGAAGGGTTACTAGAAGAGACCACAAACAAGGTGAAAAGCAACAAGTCCACCATGTAGTACTGTTAAGATAGATATTGATTGGTTCAAGCAAAGATGATATAGAAGGTTTGATTGTGTGAGCTCAGTGTCAGATCCAGATTTATTTATTTATCACATATACATCAAAACATACAGTGAAATGCATTGTTGCGTTAACAATCAAAACAACCTAGGGATGAGCAGGGGGCTGCCTGCAAGTGTCGCTACACATTCTGGCGCCAACAAAGCGTGCCCACAATGTTCAGCAGAACGACACAAGCAACAACAACAGCAGCAGAACAAGCCCCTCTCCTCCCTCCCACTCACACGCAGTGTCAACACAGTTCATGCCGTCTACAGACTGAATAATTCACAGGCTCTACTGGAATTCAAAGGCAGCTTCAAAGCTATGCGGACCTTATGAAGGTATGAACAGGAGGTCTGGATTTACTAAATTTTATTTTCCAATTCATCACAGCCAAAATACCACAGAATGAAAAAATGAAAGTAGTTGTGATGGACATGACCTGAAATGTTCAGGGGCAATGACTTTGTGACTTCCAGGAAGGGTAGAAGAGAGGAGAGGTCTGGTGTCTACAGAGAATAGGATTTCCAATACTTGGTGGTGTGAAGCACAAACATGGAGAGTCTTGAGAAGAAATCAAAGTAATAATTGCCGTGTCTGAGTTCATGAATTCCAGTAATGATGCAACGTACAATTGTACATTGCAGGAAAACTCCTCCTCACCATTGAGCACATCTACAAGGAGTGTCATCACAAGAAAGCAGCATTCATCATTGAGGACCCCCACCATCCAAGCTGCTGCCATCAGGAAGGAGGTATAAGGAGGCTTAAGCTCCACACCACCAGGTTCAGGAACTGTTATTACTCTACAACCATCAGGCTCCTGAACCAACATGGGTAACTTCACTCACCTCAACGCTGAACTGATCACTGAACAAAATCTGTGAACCCTTTTTCAAGGACTCTACAACTCATGTCCTCAGAGTTATTTATTTATTTATTTATTATTCCCTTTTTTGTACTTGCACAGTCTTCTTTTGCACATTGGTGTTGCTTGTCAGTCTTTGTAGTTTTTCTTTGATTCTATTGTGAATGTCCACAAGAAAATGAATTTCAAGGTAGTCTATGGTGACATATACATACGTTGATAATATATTTTGAACTTTGTAGCTACAATAGATATTGATAAGTGTTATTAAACTCTGTATTAAGTTCTATGGACTATTTAGGACACACTAGTTATAAGAAGCAGATGGTGATGCAGAACATATAATACCAAATAATGAAAATAATGATAACAATTATGTTGAAGCAACAATTGAGATATAGTTTTGAGGACAAGGCCTAGATAGAGTGGATGTGAAGAGGATGTTTCCTATAGTGGGAGGAACTCAGGTCAGGCAGCGTCTACGGAAAAGAGTAAACAGTTGATGTTTCAGGCCAAGACCCTTCTTCAGAATATGTAGTGTGCAATTTAATTTTTAAGTAACAGTTACATTTTGCCATGCAAGTACTGCTACACTATTCAAAATTCAAATAAGCCATATTTTTTAAAACATTTTTGTAAATGACTTTGTGTCTTTTAATAAATACATTTGTATTAATTAATGCGCTGTGCAAAGTATCATTCCCATTCTAATATGTCTCCATCTGTATGGACAACATTCCTTAACAACACATACAAAATTCTGGAGGAACTCTGCGGGTGAAGCATCTGTGGAGAGTTGTCAACGATTTGGGCTGAGACCCTTCCTCAGGAGACCTTCCTTATGACATGTGTTCATCAGACAGATTGAAAAAAAATCCTGTCTATTTCTTATAGAAAAGAAACTTGATTGAAACAACATCTATTGACATTAGATTATTTGGTTATGAGGACACAAAGTCCTCTTTTATTGTCATTTAGTTATGCATGCATTAAGAAATGATACAATATTATTATAAGACTTATTTTTAAAAAACAGTATATTCTTGGTCACTTTATTACACAAGATGTTTGGCAGTATTTGACACCTTCTCTTAAGTCACTTGAAGCCTATTCACCATTAGTTTTCTAATTTTAGCTGACTTTGGTGAATATTGTAACTGTACAACCCAAATATATTGTTTAAAATCATCGATTTATTTTACTTAAAGAAAGTGTGCCTAGGCAACCATTTTAGCAGACCTACAGATCACTGGCAGCTCTCCACCTGTAGACAGACTTTGACACCAGTACAATCCCCAGGCTTTCCCAATATGTTCAGACCTCTCCCCCTAAACCAACCCCTCTATAACCCCTAGCCCCATGCATTTCTTCAAACCTGCAAGCTTTCTTCAGGCCTAAAGCACTACTGAATTTCCCAACAGTGAGCTACGAGCCACACTCCCTTTACAGGTTTGTATGCGGGAGTAACACATCATATCTTAACCATCGATGAAAGGTCTCAGCCTGAAACGTCAATTGTTTATTCCTTTCCATAGATGCTGCCTGACCTGTTGAGTCCTTCCAGATTTTGAGTGTGTTACTCTGGATTTCCAGCATCTGCAGAATCTCTTGTGTTTATATGTTAACTGTATTTCTTGTTGCCGATTTAAAATCCACAGTTGGCCACCACAGGACTACACACTGATGAAAACCTCCACATGCCTCTTTCAAACACACTAATTATTATTATAAAGGCTGGTAATGCTGGAAATACTCAGCAGTCAAGCAGCATCCATGGACAGACAGAGTTTGATTCAACATTGCAGCTTAGTAGTCAGAAAAGGAAGTGAGATATTATCAACCTGAAAAAAATTCTTTCCCTCTTCTCTTAACCTGCTGAATATTTTTTAATTTCACATTTCTGCATAATGCTGTATTTACTTAAAATCATTATATGCTAATCTTCCTTTCAGCTGCTATTTATATGTTGTAAGATATTTAATTCATAACCCACAGCTGAATTAACAACAAAGGGTATAATTCACACAGAAAATCAGGCTGAATTTACAATAATGCACACTTGCTCTCACTTTATGATCTTGCATGCAATTTGCCTCCCTTTCCTAAGCCTCTTCTCTCCTTTAGAATTGAGAGAGCAATTCTCCCTGTTTGGAGAGCAGAACTCAAAACGTACCTGGTGCTCTGTATGCTCTTCGTCTGCCCTCATTTTCAAATCCCCCAGATATGTGAGAACCATTTTGGGATAAGCCTGTAGCGAGATGAACAAAGGAAGATGAAAGGAGCAGCGGGGAGGTTATCACATCTGTGGAATTACAGCACAGCAGAACACAGCAATGAAAATACTTTCACAGAAATCAGAATTAGGTTTATTGTCACTGACATATGTCGTGAAATTTGTTGTTTTGCAGCAGTCGTATACAGTGCAATGAGCAAAAATCTATAAATTACAATAAGAAATATATATTTAAAAATTAAATTAAATAAGTGGGGCACCACGGTGGTGTAACAGTTAGTACAATACTATTACGCCTCGGGGCATCGGAGTTCAGAGTTCAATTCCGATGCCATCTGTAAGGAGTTGATACATCCTCCCGCGGACGCCTGGGTTTCCTCCGGGTGCACACAGTCCAAAGATTAGCAAAGTAGTAGGTTAATAGTTCATTGTAAATTGTCCTGTGATTAGGCTAGGGTTAAATAGCTGAGTTCCTGGGCGGTGCAGCTCGTTGGTTCCACACCATATCTTTAAATAAAATAAAAAGAGATCGAAGATAGTGAGGTAGTGTTCATGAGTTCATGAGCCATTCAGAGATCTGACAATGGAGGGGAAGAAGCTGTTCCTAAAACAGTGAGTGTGTGGCTTCAACCTCCTGTACCTCCTCCCTGATGGTAGTAATGAGAAGAGAAAGATCATCCACTCCATACATCTTTAAACAACCCCTTGGGATTTTGCTTCATTTAGGAAGGAAGAAGTGATATTAATTTAGCACCTTCCACAATCTTAGAATTCCTTAAGTGTTTCATTTCCAATGAAGCACTGTTATCTACACTGAGAAAGTGAACAATTCATAGCATGCCCCATAAATAGTTAATTGCATTGCTTTTGTAATGTTGATTGGAGATAAATGCCAAGCGAGCCACCTGGAGAACACCCCCACCCCCCAGTGCCATGGAATCTTTAAATTCCAACTTCAAGGGTTAACAAAGCCATGATCTAAAACCTCTCTGCAGCAATGTCACATCCTACAGTGCAGCATTCCAGCAATATTGCACAGATACAATCAACAAAGGTTTAAACACCACTGCCAAATTTGAATTAATATGAAGCAACAGTGCTGTCACTGAGGCTCATTTGAACAAAAGGTTGACTTTATTCAGTGTAGGCAATAAAGGTCTTTATTCCACATCAACACACACAAAATGCTGGAGGAACTCAACAGGTCAGGCAGCATCTATGGAGGGGGATAAATAGTAGATGTTTCAGGTCCAAACCATTCATCAGGACAGGATATTTCAGGCCAAGGCACTTCAGGGTCCAGATGCAGGGCCTCAGCCCAAAACATCAACTGTTTATAACCATATAACAATTACAGCACGGAAACAGGCCATCTCGGCCCTTCTAGTCCATGCCGAACTCTTACTCTCACCTAGTCCCACCTACCTGCACTCAGCCCATAACCCTCCATTCCTTTCCTGTCCATATATCTATCCAATTTAACTTTAAACAACAACATCGAACCTGCCTCAACCACTTCTGCTGGAAGCTCGTTCCACACAGCTACCACTCCATGAGTAAAGAAGTTCCCCCTCATGTTACCCCTAAACTTTCGCCCTTTAACTCTCAACTCATGTCCTCTTGTTTGAATCTCCCCCACTCTCAATGGAAAAAGCCTATCCACATCAACTCTATCTATCCCTCTCATAATTTTAAATACCTCTATCAAGTCCCACCTCAACCTTCTACGTTCCAAAGAATAAAGACCCAACTTGTTCAACCTTTCTGTGTAACTGAGGAGATGAAACCCAGGTAACATTCTAGTAAACCTCCTCTGTACGCTCTATTTTGTTGACATCTTTCCTATAATTTGGTGACCAAAACTGTACACAATACTCCAAATTTGGCCTCACCAATGCCTTGTAGAATTTCAACATTACATCTCAACTCCTATACTCAATGCTCCGATTAATAATGGCCAGCATACCAAAAGCTTTCTTCACCACCCTATCCACATGAGATTCCACCTTCAGGGAACTATGCACCATTATTCCTAGATCCCTCTGTTCTACTGCATTCTTCAATACCCTACCATTTACCCTGTATGTCCTATTTTGATTAGCCCTACCAAAGTGTAGCACCTCACATTTATCAGCATTAAACTCCATCTGCCATCTTTCAGCCCACTCTTCTAACTGGCCTAAATCTCTCTGCAAGCTTTGAAAACCTACTTCATTATCCACAACTCCACCTATCTTAGTATCATCTGCATACTTACTCATCCAATTTACCACCCCATCATCCAGATTAATGTATATGACAAATAACATTGGACCCAGTACAGATCCCTGAGGCACACCGCTAGTCACCGGCCCCCAATCAGAGAAACAGTTTTCCACCACCACTCTCTGGCGTCTCCCATCCAGCCACTGCTAAATCCATTTTACTGCTTCAATATTAATACCTAATGATTGAACCTTCCTAACCAACCTTCCATGTGGGACCTTCCATAGATGCTGCCTGACCTGCTGAGTTCCACCAGCATTTGTGTGTGTTGTTCTGGATTTCCAGCATCTGCAGAATCTCTTTTCTTTTTTCCACAATATTTATTTAACTTTATTCAGTGTAGATAATAAAGTTCTTTATTTCACCTCAACACACACGAAGTGCTGGAGGAACTCAGCAGCTCAGGGAGCATCCATGGAGAGGAGTAAATAGTCAACATTTCGGGCCCAGAGCACTCATCATGACCTGATGAAGAGTGTAAGCCCGAATCATCGATGGTCTATTCTTCTCCATAGATGCTGCCTGACCTGCTGAGTTCCACCAGTATTTGTGTGTGTTGTTCTGGATTTCCAGCATCTGCAGAATCTCTTGTGTTTATTCCCTTCAATCCTTATTGCAATAAAGAATCTCAGCAAGTCTGGGGTTTCCATTTGTTTTAGAATCATAAGTTTGATAGCACTTGAGCATAGTTATGTTGGCAGTTCACATCTTCCTATAAGATTAAAAAGAAACACTGCAGTGTTAGTGAACAATAGCCAAGACACTTCATAGCAACCCACACAAAACGTGGAGAAACTCAGCAAGTCAGGCAGCATCTATGGAAATGAATAAACAGTACACCACGGGAAATACACCCTTCACGTAGGGACAAATGCAACATATCACAGTCATAATTCCTCATGGAATATGATGTTCATCATGGGAGTGACACCGGATATTCCATCTGGGTAGCCTCCAACCTGACAACATGAATAATTTCCCTAGCTTCCAGTAATTTCTCCCCCTCCCTCTTCTTTCTTTTTCCATTCCCCATTCTGCCTCCCCTCTTACCCCTTCTCTCTACACACCTGCCCATTACCTCTCTTAGTATCAATTCTGATCAGCAATGATGTTCTCAATCCAGTCCATCTTGCAAATGTTGTAAGTAGTATTTACAAAATGCACTGCAGTAACTCATTCCATCTATTCATCCAAAACCTTTATCACCAAGGACAAGGACAACAGGTGCAGGGAAACACCACAGCCTCCAGGGTCCCTTCAAAGTGTCTCACTCTAATGTGAACATGACATTCTACAGATACTGGAAATCCAGGGCAACACATACAAAATGCTGGCGGTATGGGAATTAAGGGTTACGGGGAAAAGGCGGGTAGGTGGAGATGAGTCCAGGTCAGATCAGCCGTGATCTTATTGAACGGCAGAGCAGGCTCGACGGACCAGATGGCCTATTCCTCCTCCTATTTCTTATATTTTGTAGGTTCTCAACAGGTCAGGCAGCATTTATAGAATGGAATGAACTAAACAGTTTACATTTCAGCCCAAAACATCGACTGTTTATTATTTTCCATAGATGCTGGCTGGCTTGCTGAATTCCTTACTCAAATGTATCACAGGCCTTTCCTCCTCCTTTAAATCCCAAAACTCTCCCCAACAGAATTGCGAGAGGAACTTCACTTGAAGGACTGCAGGGGTTTAAGGAGATGGTTCACCATGACCTTTTTGTGTACAATTATGGATAGGGAGTAAATGTGTGTCTTACAAGCAATAGCTAGACACTGAAAAAGGATTTTTTAAATTACAAAGGAAGTCATAGTCACAGTGCACTACAACCCATCTAGTCTGTGCCTAACCTAGTCTCATTGACCCAGTCCTAGACTGTACACCTCCATATCACTCCCATCCATGTAAAACTTTTCTTAACTGTTACGATTGAACCCACATTCATCACGTCCGCTGGCAGCCTTTTCCACGCTCACACCACCCACTGAGTGAAGAAGTTCCACTCAGTTTCTCCTTAAGTATTTAATCTTTCATACTTAACCTATGACCTTTAGTTCGAGTCTCATCCAACCTCAGTGGAAAAGGCCTGCTTGCATTTACCCTTTCTATATCCCTCATAGTTTTATATACCTCTATCAAATCTCCCTTCATTCCCATACACTCTAGGGAATAAAATCCTAATCTATTCAACCTTTCCCAATAACTCAGATCCTGAAGTCTTGGCAAAATCCTTGCAAATTTTCTCTTTACTCCTCCAATCACAGAACATAGAACACATTACAGCACAATGTTGTGCCGACCTTCTTACCTACTCTTAAAATCAATCTAACCCTTCCCTCCTACACAGCCCTCCATTTTTCTATCATCCACGTGCCTATCTGAAATGTCCCTAATGGATCTGCCTCTACCACCATACTAGCGTATATTCTGTGCACCTACCACTCTCTGTGTAAAATCATTACCTCTGACATCCTCCCTTAACATTCCACCAATCACCTTCAAATTATGCTCGCTTATATTAGCCATTTCCACCCTAGGAAAATGTCCCTGGCTGTCTACTTGATCTGCCTCTTATCATCTCGTGCACCTCTATCAAATAATCTCTCAATCTCCTTCGCTCCAAAGAGAAAAAGCCCTAGTTTATTCAACCTTTCTTCATTGACATGCCTTCCAGTCCAGGCAGGATTCCTGTGAACCAATCACAAACAAGAGAAAATCTGCAGATGCTGGAAATCCAACCAACACACACAAAGAAGGATTTTGGCCCAAAACCATCAACAACACTCTTTTCCATAGATGCTGCCTAGCCTGCTGAGTTTCTCTAGCATTTTGTGTGTGTTGCTAGCATCCTGCTAAATCTCCTCTGCACCTTTTATCAAGCTTCCACCTTCGTCCTATAATGAGGTGATCAGAAATGAAAACCAATTCCATGTGTGGTCTAAACAGGGTTTTATAGAGCTGCAACATTACCTTGCATATTGATGGCTTGCCTTTGGGTAGGTGACCAGTGCTCTATAAGACCATAAGATATAGGAGCAGAATTAGGCCATTTGGTCCATTGAGTCTGTTCCAATATTTCATCACGGCAGATCTATTTTCCCCTCAGCCCCAATCCCCTGCTTTCTCCCTGTAACCCTCCATACCCTGACTAATCAAAAATCGATTAACCTCTGCCTTAAATATATCCAATGAATTGGCCTCCACAGCTGCCTGTGGCAATGAATTCCACAGATTCTGCACTCTCTGGCTAAAGAAACATCCTGTATACATCCACTCTATTGACGCCTTTCAACATTTGATACGTTTCAATGAGATTTCCTCCTCATTCTTCTGAATTCCAGGGAATACAGGCCCAGAACCATTAATCGGTCCACATATGGTACCCATTTCAGTTCCAGGATCATTCTCATGAACCGTCTCTCTTGTGATCCTCCTCTGAACCCTCTCCAACATCCTTTCTTAGATAAAGGGCCCAAATCTGCTCACAATACTTCGTGCACAAACATATATTCAAAATTAACAAAATACGTAAGCATTGTACCAATGTTTAAAAGCATGGAATTGGATTTTTTTCTTGGTTCATATTGAAATTGTTTGTGCATCTGACATCATAGTTTCTCTGTAGTTAATGAAGATGACTAACATGGTCCTGTGAGAAAATCTGCCACAGTGGTTAGAATTTTTTTTTTTATTGAGATACACCACGGAATAGGTCCCTCCAGGCCTTCAAGCTGCACAGCCTAGCAATTCCCTTGATTTAATCCAAGCCTAATCACAGGACAATTTACAATGAATTATTAACCTAAAAACCAGTACATCTTTGGACCGTGGGAGGGAACCAGAGCACCCGAAGGAAACCCACACGGTCACAGGGAGAACGTACAAACTCCTTTCAGACAGCGGACAGCGGCAGGAATATTCTTCATTTAAAGAATTTATTTCAAAGCAATAAACAAAACACAAACCATCGAGTAAATGTTCCCAGCTGTGTTGAACCCCCACAGTTGCTGTGGACTCTGTTTCATCCTGTGAAGACAAAAAAAATGAAAGAGTGGATGTAAATCTGTGCCACGTAGTGGAATTCATCTGACTTGCAAGACCACAGGGAAGCTAGTGAACTAAAAATTCAGAGGAAATATATATAACACCTGCTTATGAAGTAGAATTCAAAGGGCAGAGATTTATTCTGGGCAATAACAGGGCAGGTACATTGGCCTTAACCTGATAAATGATTCTGTTAACATTAATGGAACTGAATATTTCAAATGCACATCAGAATCAGGTTTATTATGACTGACATAATGTATGTCGTGAAATTTGTTGTTTGCAATAGCAGTACAATACTACATAAAAAATGCTACGAATTACAATATATAATTAAAGAAGAGTGCAAAAAGAGAGCAAAAATAGTGAGGAGGTATTGTTCATTGGTTAGTTCATTGTCTGTTCAGAAATCTGTTGCCGGAGGAAGAAGCTGTCCCTGAAATGTTGAGCGTGGATTTCCTGGCTCTTGTACCTCCTCTCTCTGATGGTCGTAATACAAAGAGAGCACATCTTGGGTCATGGGGGTCCTTAATGATGCATGCCGTCTTTTTGAGGTATTGTCTTTTGAAGATGTCCTTGATGCTGAGAAGGTTAGTGCCCATGATGGAGCTGGCTGAGTTTGCAACTTTCTGCAGCATTTTCCGATCCTGCGCGATTTCTACCCCCTCCCACATACCAGACGATTGACGCCATCAGTTTGGATGCTCTTCTCAGAACATCTATAGAAATTTGTTAGAGTCTTTGTTAACATACCAGACTTTTTCAAACTCTGAATGAAATATAGTCACTATTATGCCTTCTTTGCAATTGCATCAATCTGTTTAGCCCAGGATAGATCGTCAGAGATGTTGACACCCAGGAATTTGAAACTGTTTTCCTTTTTCCACTGCTGATCCCTCAATGGGGACTGCTGTGTGTTCGCTCGACTTTCCCTTCCTGAAATCCACAATCAATTCCTTGGTCTTACTGATGTTACTGCCCATCACTTCCATTGCTTTATCAGGTGATTTGAGGATTAGTTAAATGTGTGGCATCTTATCAATGTCACCCTGCTCAAGAATAAATGAGAGAGAATATTTTCACAAGTTCAAAAGTGAGGTGGTTCATTCTGACACCAAGATTTTCAATCTAAACAAAGGAAGCTATGAAGTAGTGAAGCGAAGGTTGTGTGGTGCAGATTTGAAAACTGCATTAAAGAGTGCAGCAGTGTCTAGCATATAAAATACAACATTTGCAATCTGTAACACAAGATTCCTTGACGATTTGATTGGACATGATTGCATTTCATCATGTGTTTCGATGTATATGTGACAAATCTTTGTTTATGACTTCTTTTTGGGCAGCACGGTAGTGTAGTGGTTAGCACAATGCTTTACAGTACCACTGAACTAGGTTCAATTCCCACCGCTGTCTGTAATTCTCTCCTCTCTTATCAGATTCATTCTTCTTCAGATCTTGATCTCTTCTACCTATCACCTTCCAGCATCTCACTTCATTCCCTCAATCCACTTCCCCCCTCACCAGGTCTCACCTGCCACTTGTACTCCTTCCTCTTGCTCCACCTTCTTATTCTGGCTTCTTCCCCCTTCTTTCCCAAACCTGATGAAGGATCTTGGCCCAAAACATCAACTGTTTATTCCCCTCTGTAGATGCTGCCTGACCTGCTGAGTTCCTCAAGCATTTTGTGTATATTACTCAAGTTTAAAGGGAGAGCAAGATCCAGAGAGAGTGGACAGGGTCTATAGGAAATGAAGACCCTGCTCATGGACAGGGGATTAGGAACGGGGGGCACTGGAGCCATGGAATTGATACCCTGGACATTTAATACATCCTTTAAATTTGAGCAAATCTGGCGAACTTTTATTCAATATTTTCATGTAATTTGATTTATTACACTTCCAATTTTTTTCCCCCAAAGTTTTTGATTTGACCCAGAAAGTTCTTTTTCGGTCGTACCCTCAGAATGAACTACCCAGTCCTTTTTTCTTTGTTTCTTTTTTTTTGTATAGTGTAGTGGGTTTTTTTTTCTTCATTTAAAGTCCAAAATTTTTTCTTTCCTCTTTATGAAGCGATAAGAGGAGAATTGCTGTTTTCATTTTTTATATATTATATATTAGCTTAATACTATGCATGATGTTGATAATGTCTATATCAATCTCGGTTGGTATTGTTATTGATATATATATCTGAGATAATTCTCTTCTTGTTTGTATTTATGTTCCTTTTAAATCAATAAAAAGATTAATGAAGAGAAAATGATACCTTGATGACTGCGCAGGGAGAGTGGCAAACATTAAATACGGGGGCAAATACTTAATCACCAGGATGTTCAAATAGTGAAATGGTGCTTTATTGGAGTTGTATTGTGTTGTGTTCCTTTTGCTTAATTTCAGGCAGAGATGCCATTATCCCCATAATTCCATTATCATCATAATTTTACCAGCAAGAAACATAATTCCAAGTTTTAGAATTCAAAAAATTACTAAAGATAAAAAAGATTAATTTGTTTCCCCAGTTTCAAAGAAATAGATGCTATTGAATAGGTGTATAGTCTAGGCAGGTATAGCAAAATTCCAATAATCCATAAACCCACACCTCAAGGACTGTAGTGGTTCAAGAAATGACCTCCTTCTCAAGGGCAAGTAGGGTTAGAGAATTAAAAGCTGGCTCAGCCTGTGACGGCAATATCCATAAGACCATAAGACATAGGAACAGAATTAGGCCATTCTACCATAGCTGACTTATTATCCCTCTCAACCCCATTCTCCAGACTACTCCCCATAACATTTGACACCCTTACTAATCAAGAATCTATCAATCGCCGCTTTAAGTATATCTAATGAATTCACCTGCACAGCTTCATCATTCTCGGGCTAAATAAATTCTTCCTCATCTCTGTTCTAAAGGGACATCATTGTGTTATGAGATTCACCCACTATTGAAAACATCCTTTCCACATCCATTCCATCTAGATCTTTTAATATTTAATAGATTTCAATGAGAAACTCCCTCATTCTTCTAAACTCCAGCGAGTACAGGCCCAGAGCCATGAAACATTCCTCCTACACTATTTTTTTTCATTTTCAATATCAATCTCATGAACCTCCTCAAGACCCTCACCAATGCCAACACAAATTAGATATCTTAGATATGGGACCCAAAACTGCTCACAATACTCTTTAAATGTAGTCTGACCAATGCCTTATAAAGCCACAGCATTACATCCCTGCTTTTCTATTCTAAACCTTTTGAAATGTCCTAACATTGCATTTGCCTTTCTCATCACTGACTCAACCTGCAAGTTAACCTTTAGAGAATCCTGCACGAGGACTCCCAAGTCCTTTTGCACCTCCTCCATCTCTTGAATGAATGTGAAAAACATTCAGTATTTAGTGACCCGCACTTTTAAGTTTACTGGACAATTGGATATTATTCCTATTAAGGAGTATTACAATAAATTTTCCAGTGAACCAGGGCCTGATGGGTTTCGGGGGGGGGGGGGATGTGAACCCAGATAAACTGCATGGGCGGGGATGCAGTATCTAAGATCCCAGTGAGTTTCAAGTGAATGGGCAAACCTCGCCCATAAGGCAGGGACCAAATCAGTGGGACTTCCAAATAATCGGCAAGTGGATTATTAGAGTTTTACTATATTTATACAGCAAGCGTATCATGTCATAAATTAGTGAAGAAGTTCTGGACCTTTTCTGTACAACTAACTCGTATCCCTCCAAATCCACATTGTCATCATTCTTCAGTCGGATTTGTTGATCACTCACGGCCAGGCAGAGTTGTGGGTAAGCGCGACACGAAATCATTCCAGACTTGGCATCCATTCCATAAAACAGGAAGAACCAGAAAAGGCAAAAGCAAAAAGAATTTTGGTGAACTTATGATATTTGAATAGGTGAGAATAAGACCATTCTTAATGAAATAAACACAAAATTAAACTGCTCCTATGTCTTATTGTGGATAAAGCCTATTGAGCACATCTATACAGACTGCAGAAGGACCCCCATCATCCAGGCCTATGGATTTATTGGGTATGCCCACAAGAAAGTGAATCTCAGGGGTGTATTTGGTGACATAGATGTACTTTGATAATAAAATTACTTGGAATTTCGAACTCTCAACATTTCTTTTGTGATGATATTTCAACTGGTTCATGCGCTATTTCCAACCTTTACCTCAGGTATGTTTTCTACCTTATTTAATGACAGAGCATGGTAACAGGCACCTTCTGGTGAACAAGTCCACGTTGCCCATTCACACCCAGGTGACCAATCAACCTACTAACCCATACATCTTTAGAATGTGGGGGGAAATCAGAGCACCCAGAGGAGACACAGGTAGTCATGGGGAGAACGTAAAAACCCCTTACAGACAGTGGCGGGAAATGAACCAGCATTGTTGGCACTGTAATACTGCTACACTAACCTTATCTTTGTAACAAACAGCATTCTTTTTCGATTTAGACCTGCTTCATCAATGTTACGCATTTGATTAGTTCAGTACCTTTGTAACAGCCCATATGTGAGCTGAAAAGCATCTGGAGACTCCCACTGAAACCTTGGATTTCTTTTGCTCCTTTTTTGCTGGAAGAGTATTTTCACTCCTGTTTTCAGTGGTAACCGAAGGATAGACAACCACCTGGGGATCATTCTATTTGCAAAGCACAGCAGAAGATGTTGAGCTGACATTTGTTCTGATGTCCATCCTGTTTTCACTTCCTCTTCCTACATGATTTCATACAACTCAATCCTTTGTTTTATTTTACAAATTCTATTCATAAGGCATAAGACCATAAGACATAGAAGCACAATTAGGCCACTTGGCCCAATGAGTTTTCTCTGCTATTCCATCATGGCAGATTTATTATCCCTCTCAACGCCCTTCTCCTGCATTTTCTCTGTACTTTTTGAAACCCTTACTAATCAATTTCCACTTTAATATACCAAATGACTTCACGACTAGAGCCATCCACAGCAATGAATTCCACAGATTCACCACCCTCTGGCTAAAGAAATTCCTCCTTATCTCTGTTCTAAAGGGACGTACTTCTATTTTGAGGCTGCGCACTCCGGTCTATCTAAGCCCTTCAATATTCAATAAGATTTCCCCTCATTCTTCCAAACTCCATTGAGTACAGGCCCAGAGCCATCAAACGCTCCTCATAAATTAACCCTTTCATTCCCAGGAATAAGACAAAAGCCAGCATGCATGCTCAATCCAAACAATAACTCATACTCATCCCACACACTGACATTTTATGGGACCACAGATCCAATTGAACTGACCGCCAAATAAATCTGAGTAGACCACAAGTGGCGAATCCTAAGCCTTGCCAGAAGACCTTCATGTTCTTTTGACAGCCTGTGGGTCATCGACCTTTTGAATTCTTCCTAAATACCTCTGTTAATCAAGAACATTTTAAAAACGATTCTGCTCAGCACGACTCAGAGGTAAAATGGGAAGTTAGTTGCAATGGTATTTGAGTTCCACCATATTTTATGGTGGTGAATCTGTGGAATTCATTGTCATGGGTGGCTGTGAAGGCCAAGCAGTGGCTGATAGGTTTTTGAATATTTTATTTAGCGGTACCGCATGAAATAGGCCCTTCCAGCCCTTTGAACCACACTGCCCAGCAACCTCCAATTTCACCCTATCGTAATCATGGGACAATTTATAATGAACAATTAACCTACCAACTGTTACATCTTTGTACTCTGAGAGAAAACCAGAGCACCCGGAGAAAACCCACACATTCCATTGAGAGAACATACAAACTCCTGACAGAGGATGCTAGATTTGAACTCTGAACTCCAAAGTCCCCAGCTGTAACAACATAACGCTAACTGCTACCCCACTACAGGGTTTAGTAAGCGTGTCAAAGGTTATGGGGAGAAACTGGGAGAATAGGGTTGAGAAGGATAAAATAAAATCAGCTGCGATGGAATGGTGGAGCAGACTCTTAGGACCGAATGGTCTAATTCTGCTCCTATGCCTTACGATCTTATACATGTGTGTCATAATGTATGGTCTAGAAATCAGGAACATGCTGACACACTACACATGTTGGCTTTCCTCAGATCCATGAGTTGTAGTAGGCCAAAACCTGCCTGGACTCAGACTCGAAGATACTGGTACTGGTATTGGTATATTATTGTCACATGCACCAAGATACGGTGAAAAGCTTGTCTTGTGTAGTGTTCATACAGATTAGTTCATTACACAGTGCATTGAGCTAGAATAAGGTAAAACAATAACATTGCAGAATAGAGTGTAAAAGCTACTGAAAGAGTGTAGTAAATGATAAGTGCAAGATCGTAACAAGGTCAAGAGTCCATCTTATTTTACAATAGAGCCATTGAATTGTCTGATAACAGTGGGATAGAACCTGCCCTTGAGCCCCGTGGTACTTGCTCTCAGCTTTTCTATCTACTGCCCGCTGTGAGAGGGGAGAAGAGAGAATGTTTAGGGTGGGTGGGGGCTTTGATTTTGCTGTCTGCTTTACCGGAGTAGCAACACCTGTAGATAGAGTCTATGTGATGTGCTGAGCTGTGTCCACAACTCTGCAGTTTCCTGAGGTCATGTGCAGAGCAGCTGCTGCATAAAACTTATGCATCCGGACAGAATGGTGCATTGATAAAAAGCGGTAAGAGTTGGTAGGACATTCCACAAAGCAATGTTGCTTGTAATGCAGAAGATGCCAAACAGCAGGTCAGGACATAAAATGGTGCAGTTTGATAATCAAATGAAAACCTGGAGACAACGACTCCAAGCTCTATGGCAGACAAGAATAATTACGTTTGTTTTTAAAGAAGGAATGAGAATAGAAGAGAATTATTTGTTAATCAATTATATGCTGTCCAAGTTGCATGCGATCTTGGACAATGTCTCCCATCCACTACATAATGTACTGGGTGGGCACAGGAGTACATTCAGCCAGAGACTCGTTCCACCGAGATGCAACACAGAGCGTCATAGGAAGTCATTCCTGCCTGTGGCCATCAAACTTTACAACTCCTCCCTTGGAGGGTCAGACACCCTGAGCCAGTAGGCTGGTCCTGGACTTATTTCCTGGCATAATTTACATATTACTACTTAACTATTTATGGTTTTATTACTATTTAATTATTTATGGTGCAACTGTAACGAAAACCAATTTCCCCCGGGATCAATAAAGTATGACTATGACTAAATAAGAAAGAGGGAGAATCAAATCCATAAGATAATGAAAAGAATAATTTACCAGCAGGTACTTCGATTTTGTCAGAGATATTTAAATGATCATATATTACTGTGCAAAATCTTAGACACACACAGAGCTAGGATGCCTAAGACTTTTGCACTGTACTGTAGTCATTTTATGTATTGTCCTGTACTGCTGCTGCAAAAAAGGACAGATGTCATGACATACGTGAGTGATGATAAACCTGACTCTGATATGGGTCTCTGTTGTTGACTGAGAGTAGGAAGGGGACAGGGAGAGGGGAATTGGTTGGGAAAAGGGGAAAGAAGGAAGGAGCAGAGTGACATCCTGAAATGATCAACAAACCAATTGTTTGAAATCAAATGACCTAACCTGGTGTCTTAGGACGGGATATGTCTGCACCTGTGCCACCGCCACCCCAGCACTCCTTCTCTGCCATCTGTCCCACACCAACCTCATGGTGCTCCACCTCACCATTCCCAACATCGTTTGCTCCCGCCAGATTTATAAACTCGCTCTCCGTTCTACGTTGACAAATACAGTAGTGTATGTCTTAGACACCCTATATGTACACGTCTAAGAGTTCTGCACAGCACATATATTCTAATATGATTAAAGATTTTCAAATATATTATCTTTTTAATTGACACATGTAAATTAGATTAGATTATGAGGACACGCAGTCCTCTTTTATTGTCATTTAGTAATGCATGCATTAAGAAACGATACAATGTTCCTCCAATATGATATCACAGAAACACAAGACAAACCAAGACTAAAAAAAACTGACAAAAACCACATAATTATAACATACAGTTACAACAGTGCAAAGCAATACCGTAATTTGATAAAGAACAGACCATGGGCACGGTAAAAAAAAGTCTCAAAGTCTCTCGAAAGTCCCATCATCTCACGCAGACGGTTGAAAGGAGAAACTCTCCCTGCCATGAACCTCCAGCGCCGCAAACTTGCCGATGCAGCACCCTGGAAGCACCCGACCACAGCCGACTCTTGAGCCTGTCCAAAAACTTCGAGCCTCCGACATAAAGCACCACCTCTGCCGAGTGCTTCGATCCCGGCCCCGGCAACAGGCAATAGGCAAAACCGAGGACTTGGGGCCTTCCCCTCCGGAGATTCTCGATCACACAGTAGCAGCAGCAGCGAAGCAGGCATTTCAGAAGTTTCTCCAGATGTTCCTCCGTGCTTCTCACGTCTGTCTCCATCAAATCTGGATTGTGCATGGTACCTACTTACAAATACCGATATCATTTTGGAGTGGCCGCGCGCGCTGCGTCACGTCGCCATCTTCTCCTCCCCTCCATGTACATGGAAACATTGAAACATAAGGTGAAATGCATCAGTTTGCATCGATGACCAATACAATCAGAGGTTTGTGCTGGGGGCAGCCCGTAAGTGTTGTCATGCTTCTGGCGCTAACCCTAACCCGTATTTCTTTGGAGTGTGGGACAAAACCAGAGCACCCAGAGGAAATCCTCATGGTCATGGGGAGAATGTACAAGCTCCTTACAGACAGCAACAGTAACTGTACCCAGATTGATCATTGCTGTTGATGTAGAGCATCTGCACTAACCACTTTGCTACGATAGTAACCCTTCAAAGCAAGGTAAGAAAAATCATGTATCAAATCATAAGGGACAAAGATAGGGTGAAAACACTGTGTTTTCCCAAGGTTGGGGAATCAAGAACTAGAGGGCACAGGTTTAAGTTGAGAGAGGAAAGATTTAATAAACACCTGAGGGATAACTTTTTTAGACAAGGGCTGGAGTGCATTTAAAATGAGGTACTGGAGGAAGAACTTAAGGCAGGTAAAATAACAACTTTTAATAGACTATCAGACAGGTGCGTGGATAAGAAAGGTTTTGCAGATGCAGGACTGGGCTGAGAAGTGGCAGATGGAGCTCAATCCAGAAAAGTATGAATTGAAACACTTTGGAGGTCGAACTTGAAGGCAAAGTAGAAAGTTTATGGCAGGATTCTTAGCAGTGCGGAGGAACAGAGGGATCTTGAGGTCCAAATCCACAGATCGCTCAAAGTTGCCACACAATTGGTAGGGTGGTTAAGAAGGATCATGGTGTGTCAATCCCCAGGATCATTAGCCTGGGGATTGAGTTCAACAGCCATGAGGTAATATTGCAGCTCTATAAAACTCTGGTCAGACCACACATGGAGTATTGTATTCAGTTCTGGTTGCTTCATCATAGGAAGAATGTAGAAACTTCAGAGAGGGAACAAGGGAGATGCTCACAAATACTGCCTACACTAAAGTCGAAGTCGAGTTTATTGTCATATGCACAGTGCAGTGAAAAGCTTACTTGTAGCAGCATCACAGGCACTTTGGCAGTGCATTTCTAACACCCGCCACTCTCTGCGTTAAAAACTTGTACATTTTTTTTCGTACTTGCACAATCTCACTTTAACCGCATGCCCTCGAGTATCGACATCTTGACAGTGGGTAAAAGATACTAGCAGTCTTTCGGTCACATCTCTCAGCACTTCATAAATATTTAATGCTTCTAGAAACATTAGTACAGCGGACTGGGGCCAGAAATGCCCAGAGCAGAATAGTAGCAACAACAGTCTCTTAAACAAGGGTTCCCAACTTCGTTTATGTCATGGACCCCTACCATTAACTGAGGGGTTGATGGATCCCAGGTTGGGAACCCCTGCTCTAGAATCTAAAGACTGCTGCTCTGAGGGGTTCATAGAGCCCATCCTGGAGTCCACAGACCCCTCAGTTAATGGTCGGGATCCAAGGCATAAAAAAGGTTGTGGACTCCTGGTCTCGATGGAGGCTAGCACAGAAGATCCAATAAAGACAGATTCAGATGACACAAAGGAACAATGATACAGTCCTTGATGGTGGAGAATGGGCCATTCCTCAGTTCCCTCAGCCCCTCTGGGGGTATCCAAGTTCTGCACACAAGGGGACTTCGGCTTTTAAATGAGGTGAGAGCTTTCAGCTCTGACAACACAATCAAAGCTTTGTCAGGTTAAAATTTAACAACTGAATTTATGTCAAGCTCACCTTGAACTGAAGGAAGTGATGTTTATCTATCATCTCCACTTTTTCCTGGCTGGGTTCATTCATTTGTATCCAGTTATATTTTTCTGGGAACGCTGTACATACTTCCCAAGTCTCACACCTATAAAGGTAATCACAAATTGACACCATCAACACTTCTTTGATTTTTTTAATGTAATACTTCACTTTATCTAATACTTCAAAGTGGTTTTAAAAATTAAAAATTTATTATTTAACTTGAGGCTACATATTGTTCAGTTTAAGTAGAGTCAGAGTGCCTCTTACCTCTTCTCACCTGCCTATCAACTCACTGCTGGGCCCCCTCCTCCTTCCCTTTCTCCCATGATCCACACTCCTCTTATCAGATCCCCTCTCTAGCACTTTACCCTTCCAACCCACTTGGCTTCATCTATCACCTTCTAGCTAGTCTTCATTCCCCTCCCTCCACAATTTTATTCTGGTGTCTTCACCCTTCCCTTCCAGTCCTGAAGAAGGGTCTCGGGTGGAAACTTTACCATTTTCCATAGATGCTGCCTGACCTGCTGAGTTCCTCCAGTGCTCTGTGGGTTGCTATAGAGTCATAGACTACTACAGCACAGAAACAGGCCCTTCAGCCCATCTGATCTGTACTGAATGGTAATGTTCCATTTTTACTGAATGGCAACTGATTAAAGAAAAATATACTTGAATTTACATAGCTGCCTTGAAACCCATTGTTCTATACCTCTAATTTATTCACTAACATCGATAAAATCAGTTTCAGAAGTAGAGATAAGATTCTGGTATTTCGATGTTGTTCTTTCAGCGCTACCCACTGTGAATGCATTGGTAAGTATTCACCCAATCACCTTAAAATTATGTCACTTCATATTAGCCTTTTCCACCATAGGAAAAGGTCTCTGCCTCTGATCATCTTGTACACCTCTATCAAGTCTCCTCCCATCCTCCTTCTCTGCAAAGTGAAAATCCCAGGCTTACTCAACCTATCCTCATAAGACATGCTACCCTTATGAAACTGTGAGATAAAGCTGTAGTAAAAGATCTGCACATTATTTTGTACCATCAATGTACTTTGTGTGAGTACAGAAATCCCACAACACAGATGCAAAGGAATAACAAAGTACTGAAGACCTTGGCTTTGAGAGCAGCAGCAAAAAGATGAATATTAGAGTAGGTTAGGTCGGCACAACATTGAAGACCAAAGGAGCTGTACTGTGATGTAACACTCCATGTTCTATAATGTTATAACATGGGTGATCAGTATCTTACAACCAATTGAATTATATCACTTAAATGTTTCTTAAATGCACTGTGTCATTCACTAAAGTGTAGGCCAAGATATTAATATACATATGTAATCAAAGCAACATACTTTTCCAAACCATTTAACGGACCATCGTATTCCAGAGGAGTTTTGTAAACCATCTTTTGACCCTGGTTCATAACTCCTCGAACACAGTCAAACATTACACAGAGAAATGGTTTGCTGAAGCTTCTGTAAAAAAAGAGAAAGATTAGCTTTATTTGTGACAGGTTCATCAAAAAAATAGAAACATGCATTGTTTGCTTCAATGTTCAGAGTAGATTTATTATCAAAGTACATATATGTCACCATATACAACCTTGAGATTCATTTTCTTGTGGGCATACTCAATAAATCCAATAACCATAATAGAATCACACCAACAGGGCAGATAACCAGTGTGCAAAAGACAACAAACTGTGCTAAAAGAAAGAAAGAAAGGAAATAATAATTACATTAAAAATACTTTCGCTATACCCTTATTAAAGTTCTGTTTTGCCATTATACAGAAACAGATTTGGAAGATTTACAAAAAAAAACTGCCAAATTTTAGAAAACACCATGTACACTCGAACGCACTCAGATTAACACAATCTAGGACAGAAGGAGGACAAGAAACATCAGACATAAAAAATTTACACAACAGTCAGATAAAGCTCAAAGGATATATTTTCATCAACAAAAACAGGATTCTGCACTCCATGTGAGCATATGCTATTCTGATAAGAAGTACACACCACCAAGCCTAAAACAACCCAGACAATGAAGACATCATCACTGCTGAAGAAAAGTTAACCAGAGGAAGAGCATGACCCTTCATGAAAGACATCCCCATGACTGAGAAGACTAGATTTCAACAAGGACACATCGAACACCTGGCTCAGAATTGGAGAGCTCGTCCCAGAAACAGAGGGTTCAGTGTAGCAATACGGGACCAGGTGGTTAACACACACAAAAAAAATCAGAAATACATGATAAAAGACCAACAAATTCTAGACAATAAATTGAGAAAAGGCCTAGAGAAGCCAGAAACAATCCAACACATTACAGATTCCTGCAGCAGTTTAACTCAATCTGATTACTTACACAGTTACAATCAAGTGGTAAGCATCATTCAACAAAATCTTGCTTTAAAATACAAACTCATAAACGAAACCATACCATACTATAAACACAAGCTTGATCCAGTTTTCAAGTCAGAGTCTCACAAATTATATTACAACAATCTGTGAAAACAGATTTTACAATCCATAATGCAAAAAGACATGCAAGACAATCCATATTGGAAAGCCATGTAATAAGGGTAATGACATATTTGTAATGGAGGAGTTCAATATGCAAGGGGATTGGGAAAATCAGGCTGGTGTCAAATCGCAAGAGAAGGAATTTGTTGAATGCCTACAAGATAGCTCTTTAGAGCAGCTTGTGCTTGAGCCTATTCAAAAAAAGGCAATCTTAGATTGTGTGTTGTGTAATAACCCAGATCTTATTAGCGAGCTTATTGACACAAAGATTGGGGGAGGGTGTTGTGGATAGTGTAGAGAGCTGTCAGAGGTTATAGCGGGACATTGATAGTTACAAAACTGGGCTGAGAAGTGGCAGATGGAGCTCAACCCACATAGTGTGAGGAGGTTCATTTTGGTAGGTCAAATATGATGGCAGAATATAGTATTAATGGTAAGACTCCTGGCAGTGTGGAGGATCAGAGGGATCTTGGGGTCCAAGTCCATAGACACTCAAAGCTGTAGCGCAGGTTGACTCTGTGGTTAAGAAGGCATACGGTGCATTGGCCTTCATCAACCGTGGGATTCAGTTTAAGAGCAGAGATGTAATGTTACAGCTATATAGGACGCTGGTCAGACCCCACTTGGAGAACTGTGCTCAATTCTGGTCACCTCACTAGAGGAAGGAGGTGGAAACTATAGAAAGGGTGCAGATGAGATTTACAAGAATGGTACCTGGATTGGGGAGCATGCCTTTTGAGAATAGGTAGAGTGAACTCAGCCTTTTCTCCTTGGAGCAGCGGGGGATGAGAGGTGCCCTGATAGAGGTGGAAAAGATGATGAGAGGCATTGATCATGTGGATAATCAGAGGCTTTTTCCAGGGCTGAAATGGCTAACACGAGAGGGCACAGTTTTAAGGTGCTTGGAAGTAGGTACAGAGGAGATATCAGGGGTAGGGTTTTTTTTTAAAAAATGCAGAGAGTGGTGAGTGCATGGAATAGGCTGCCGGCAATGGTGGTGGAGGCAGATACGATCAGGTCTTTTAAGAGACTCCTGGATAGGTACATGGAGCTTAAAAAATTAAGGGCTATTGGTAACCCTAGGAAATTTCTAAAGTAGGTACATGTTTGGCACAGCATTGTGGGCCGAAGGGCCTGTATTGTGCTGTACATTTTCTATGTTTCTGTGTTTCTAAAGGAACCCTCAGGATGCAGTGATCATAATATGATTGAATTGCAGTTTGAAAGACAGAAGCGCAAGTCACTGTATCAGTATCGCAGTGGAATAAAGGGAATTACAGAGGCATGAGAGAGGAGCTTGCCCAGGTGGATTGGAGGAGGATACTGGCGGAGAGAACAGAGATGGAGTTTTGATCGAGGCATGGCTCCGCAAGCGCATGAACGTCAGCCAGTTACACTGGCAGGAAAGATTTTAAAAGAAGTTAACTTTATAGAGCAGACGTCAGAGTAGGAGGGCTTTGGCTCAACGGGTCTTGGGAGATAATGGGTCAAGGTGAGGTGAGTTACTTGTGTAGAATAGAAACAGGATGTATGTCTGTGAGGCCGGTGTTCTCTACTGGGTGTCAGATGTGGGATATCCAGGAGACTCCCAGCCTCTTGGATGTCCACATCTGCACAAAGTGCGTCGAGCTGAAGCTCCTTAGGGAACGGGTTAGGAAACTGAAGATGCAGCTCAATGACCTTCATCTGGTCAGGGAAAGTGAGGAGGTGATAGAGAGGAGTTATAGGCAGGTAGTCACACCGGGGCCTGGGAAGACAGATAAGTGGGTAACAGTCTGGAGAGGGAAGGGCAGGAGTCAGAGGCTAGAGAGCACCCCTATGGCTGTACCCCTTGACAATAAGTACTCCTGCTTGAGTACTGTTGGGAGGGACAACCTACCTGGGGGAAGCAACAGTGGCCACGCTTCTGGCACAGAGTCTGGCCCTATGGCTCAGAAGGGTAGGGAAAGGAAGAAGATGGCAGCAGTGATAGGGGACTCTATAGTTTGGGAGGCAGATAGGCGATTCTGTGGACACAGGAAAGAAACACGGATGGTAGTTTGCCTCCCAGGTGCCAGGGTCCGGGATGTTTCTGATTGCGTCCATGATATCCTGAAGTGGAAAAGTGAACAGCCAGAAGTAGTGGTACATATTGATACCTAGGACATAGGTGAGAAAAGGGAGGAGATAATGAAAACAGACTACAGGGAGTTAGGAAAGAAGCTGAGAAGCAGGACCACAAAGGTAGTCATCTTGGGATTACTGCCTGTGCCACGTGACAGTGAATATCGGAATAGAATGAGGTGGAGGATAAATGTGTGGCTGAGGGATTGGAGCAGGGGGCAGGGATTCAGATTTCTGGATCATTGGGATCTCTTTTGGGGCAGGAGTGACCTGTACAAAAAGGATGGGGCAGGTGGCTCACAAATAGAGAAAGCTTGTAGGCAGTGTGAGAGGGAGGATAGGCAGATGATAGAGATGGTATGCACTCAGACTGATGGTTTGAGATGTGTCTATTTTTATGCAAGAAGCATCATGAACAAAGCTGATGAGCTTAAAGCGTGGATCAATACTTGGAGCTATGATGTTGTGGCCAATACAGAGACTTGGATGGCTCAGGGGCAGGAATGGCTACTTAGAGTGCCAAGCTTTAGATGCTTCAGAAAGGACAGGGAGGGAGGCAAAAGAGATGGGGACATGGCACTGCTGATCAGAAACATTGTCACAGCTGCAGAAAAGGAGGAAGTCATGGAGGGATGAGTCTCTGTGGGTAAAAGTTAGAAACAGGAAAGTGTGACAGGAAGAAACGATGTTGGACATGACACAGGCCCTGGACGAGACTAAGATGCAGGGCCTGGGCTGGGACATGGACAAGAAACACAGAACCCAGACAAGGAACTAGGAACAAGGAGCCTGGACTAGTGACACGGAACACCAGAACCAGAGCCTGGACAAGGACCCAGAACCTAGGTCTTGGTTGGGACTCGGAACCGAAATCTGGCTCTAGGCTAGGACTCAGGAGTAGGATCTTGGCCAGGACAGGATGTGGCTACAGAACAGGATGTGGAACTCCTGCACAGGATGAGGCACATGGACAGGATGAGAACACAAAGCCGTGGCTTGGGCAGGATGGGGTTCTTGGGCGTGGCTTGGGCAGGACGGGGTACTCCTGGGCTCGGCGAGGCACAAGGACAGGACAAGACCCCGAACTTGACTTGACTTGGTCTTGGAAGACAGGAACACAGAATACAGAGCCTTGGTCTTAGGAGAGAGGAACCTAGCAAAGGCATGGACAGTTCCCAACTCAAGGTAACTGCAAACAGCCAGACCTACGTCACAAAGGCAAGGACACAAAGAGACAGTTCCAAACAACGAAAGAGAGTTCCTTATCTAGACACAGCAAAACCCCAATCTTGCCAAGGCGGTTGAACCTGACAACGTTACAGGCGAAGACACAGGTAAGACACAAGTAGCAGGCAAGGCTTCAGGCGAAGGTAGTATGCAAGGTTTCAGGTGAAGGTAACAGGCGAGGCTTCAGAAGGAAGGGGAAGGGGAGAGAACAGTCCAGCCTCAGGGTAACAGCAAAGATGGTCTGACTTACCCACAGAGGCGAGGACAGAATACTAACAAGACAAACCAGCAACCACACTCAAACCCAGGGCCACTTATATTCCCAGCCCCAAGACGAGCATCAGGTGCCTAAGATTAAGCCCAACTGAAACAAGGGACAGCCAGAAGACCCGGAGTCTGGAGTCCACGGACTGGACTGTGAACCGGAACTCGGACCTCATGGACCGGACCATGACAAACAGGGACATTGAGGAGCAGATAGGGAGACAGATTCTGGGAAGGTGTAATAATAACAGGGTGTCGTGATGGCAGATTTTGATTTCCCCAATATTGATTGGTATCTCCCTAGAGCGAGGGGTTTAGATGGGGTTTGAGTTTGTTAGGTGTGTTCAGGAAGACTTCTTGACACAATATGTAGATAAGCCTGCAAGAAGAGAGGCCGTACTTGATCTGGTATTGGGAAATTAACCTGATTAGGTGTCAGGTCTCCCAATGGGAGAGGATTTTGGAGATAGCGATCATAATTCTATCTCCTTTACCATAGCATTGGAGAGGGATAGGAACAGACAAATTAGGAAAGTGTTTAATTGGAGTAAGGGGAAATATGAAGCTGTCAGGCAGGAACTTGGAAATATAAATTGGGAACAGATGTTCTCAGGGAAATTTACAGCAGAAATGTGGCAAATGTTCAGGGGATATTTGCATGGCGTTCTTCACAGGCATGTTCCAGTGAGAGAGGGGAAGGATGGTAGGGTACAGGGACGGTGGTGCACAAAGGCAGTTGAAAATCTAGTCAAGAAGAAAAACATAGAACAGAAAAACATAGAAAACCCACAGCACAATACAGGCCTTTCTGCCTACAATGCAGTGCCAAACATGTAGTTACCTTAGAAATTACCTAGGGTTACCCATAGCCCTCTATTTTTCTAAGCTCCATGTACATATCCAGGAGTCTCTTAAAAGACCCAATGGTATCTGCCTCCACCACCGTCGCCAGCAGCCCGTTCCACATACTCACCACTCTGGGATGTAGTCATTTGGTCCTAGTGACTTATCCACCTTAAGATCTTTGAGTTTGCCTAGAACTTTTTCCTTTTGTAATAGCAATGGCACTCAAAATAAGAATCAAAATCAGAATCAGGTTTATTATCACCGGCATATGTTGTGAAATTTGTTAACTTAGCAGCAGCAGTTCCATGCAATAATAATATAGAAGAAAAAAAACAATTATAAGTAATTAAATCAAATACAGAATATGTATATTGAATAGATAAAAATAGTGCAAAAACAGAAATAATATATATTAAAAAAGTGAGGTAGTGTTCAAGGGTTCACTCCTGTCCCCTGACACTCATGTACCTCTGGCACACTGCTAGTGTCTCCAACAGTGAAGACCGATGCAAAGTACCTATTAAGCTCATCTTTGTCCCCCATTACTACCTCACCGGCATCATTTTCCAGTGGTCCAATATCAACTCTCACTCCCTTTTAATCTTTATATAACTCAAAAAACATTTAGTATCCTGCTTTATATTATTGGCTAGTTTGCCCTCATATTTCATCTTTTCCCTTCTTATAGCTTTTTTAGTTGCCTTTTGCTGGATTTTAAAAGCTTCCCAGTCATCCAACTTCTCACTCACTTTTGCTACCTTATATGCCCTTTCCTTGGCTTTTATGCTGTCCATAACCTACCTTGTCAGCCAGGGTTGCCTACCCCTGCCATATGAGAACAACTTCTTCTGTGGGACACATCTATCCTGAGCTTTGTGAAGTATTCCCAGAAAGTTCAGCCATAGAAAACCTACAGAACAATACAGGCCCTTCGGCCCACAATACTGTGCTGAACATGTACTTTAGAAATTACCTTTAGTTTGGTTTTTCTATGCTCCATGTACCTGCCTAGGGGCCTCTTAAAAGACCCTATTGTATCCGCCTCCATCACTGTCACCGACAGCCTATTCAATGCACTCACCACTCTCTGCGTAAAAAAAAAACTTCCCCCTGACATCTCCTCTGTACCTACTTCCAAGCACCTTAAAACTGTGCCCTCTCATGTTAGCCATTTCAACCCTGGGAAAAAGCCTCTGACTATCCATGCAATCAATGCCTCTTATCATCTTATATACCTCTATCAGGTCACCTCTCATCCTCTGCCACTCCAAGGAGAAAAGGCCAAGTTCACTCAACCTATTCTCATAAGGCATGCTCCCCAAACCAGGCAACATCCTTGTAAATCTCCTCTGCACCCTCTCTATAGTTTCCACATCCTTCCTGTTGTGAGGTGACCAGAACTGAGCACAGTACTCCCAAGTGGGGTCTGACCAGGGTCCTACCAAAATGAACCACCTCACACTTATCTGGGTTGAACTCCATCTGCCACATCTCAGCCCAGTTTTGCACCTGATCGATGTCCCTCTGTAACCTCCGACAGCCCTCCACACTATCCTCAACACCCCCAACCTTTGTGTCATCAGTAAATTTACTAACCCATCCCTTCACTTCCTCATTCAGGTCATTTATGCCCAAACTAATTGGGAGCTCCAGGATGTGGGGTTGAAAGAGGCAAGACAGCGCAGGTTTGTCTCCAACTCCTGGTTCACTCTCTCAGTCTGGCCATTAGATTGGATGTGGAAGCCAGACAGGAAGCTGGTCGTGGCTCCTACAACAGAGCAGAAAGCCTTCCAAAAGCAGGAAGTGAACTGTGGTCCACGATCAGACACCATGTATGGAGGAAAGCCATGGAGAAGGAACACATGTTGAACCAGTCTCACAAGCCGATGGGAGCTTGGGGAGGGCAATGAAATGGGCAGCCTTGGAAAATCGATCTACAATGACCAAAATGGTGGTGTTTCCATTAGACGGGAGCAGACCAGTGATGAAATCTACTGAGAGCTAGGTCCAGGGGTGGTGGGGCACAGGCAGTGGACATAACAGACCCGCAGGACGCTGGCGTGATGTCTTGTTCTGAGCGCAGGTGGTACAGGCAGATACAAAGTCATGGACATCCTGGGACATAGATAGCCACCAAAATTGTCTCTTTATAAATTCTGAGTGTGTTGAATTCCCGGATGTCCAGCCAGAAGGGAGGAGTGACCCCATTGCTACACTTTGGAAAGCACTGCAGCAGGGACAAACAGCCGGTTGGGAGGTCCCCCATCTAGGCCTTGATCTGATTGTTGGGCAGCCCTCATGTCTGCGTCTATTCCCCAGATCACTGGAGCAGCAATACACAAGCAAGGAGGAATGGGCCCTGGATCGGCATTGTCTTCAGATCCGTCGAACTGCCGGGAGAGCATTGGCCTTTGTATTCTTGCTGCTGGGATGAGAACTGAGGACAAAATTGAACTGTGTGAAGAAGAGAGCCAACTGGGCTTGACGAGAGTTGAGTCTCTTAGCATTTTGAATATAGGAGAGCTCCTTGTGATCTGTCCAGACCAAGAACGGATGCTCTGCCCTCTCTAGCAAGCGTCGCCGTTCCTCCAGGGCCTCCTTGACAGCCAGAAGCTCCCGGTTTCCAATGTCGTAATTCCTCTCAGCCAGAGTCAAGCGATGGGAAAGAAAGGCACAAGGGTGCAGCCGGCTATCCGCAGACAAGCGCTGAGAGAGGACAGCTCCAATGCCTACATCAGATTCATCCACCTCGACAATGAATGGTTGAGATGGGTCTGGGTGCTACAGCGGTAGGGCAGTGGTGAAACGTCGCTTTGGTTCAGAAAATGCTTGGTTGGCATTGCCCATCCAATGGAATCTTGCCAAGGTCTTCTTGGTGAGTGCATTAATTGGAGCTACGATAGAGCCGAAATTCCAGATGAAGCGGCAATAAAAGTTCGCAAACCCTATGCTGAATACCTCCTTCATGCATTCCTCCATGGCCACCGTTTCAGGACGAGAGAGAAAAAGGAGCCAGCCCCAGGGAGGACTAGTGCCTGGTAGGAGGTCTATTGCATAGTTGGGGACGGTGTGAGGGCAGGGTGGTGGCCTTTCTTTTATTGAAAACATCAAAGAGATCCGCATATTCAGCCGGAATCCCTGACAGGTCCACATCCCTAGCTGACACAGGAGGGGATTCATGGAATGGAGTTGAGCTGGACCCAGAAAGGTAGACAGGCATGCTGGTCCCCCCTCTTGGAGTACCTTCAGAGACCATTCGATCCGTGGTTTATGTCGGGATAACCAGGAGAGACCAAGTACCAGTGTCAGTTCAGGTGAATTAACCAGATAGAAAGACATTTCTTCATGATAATTGCCTTCGAGCACTAGTTGGAGGGGTTGGGTGGAAAGATGGATCTGGCCGGTTCCCAGCGGTCGACCATCCAGCGCCTTGACATTGATCTTTTCTCATAATTCCTAAGTTGGATCTCCCCATCTTTCAGCAACAGAGATGTCCATAAGATTCCCAGCTGCACCAGAGTCGATAAACACCTTAAGTTCATGGGTCTTGGACCTCCACGACAAGGAAGCTGCCAGCATTACAGAATTAGGGGAAGCTGACTGAAGAGAGAACTGACCTGTCAGGATTCCCCTCCCTGCTGACGGGTATTGTCTTTCACTGGACACTTGGAACATGTCGCCTGGAAGTGTCCTGGATCACCACAGTAGAGGCAGGAACCTGTCCTCCAGCACCGCTCTCGTTCCTCCTGAGACAGAAGCATACACCCCACTTGCGGAGGCTCCTCCGTGGGCTGGGTGCTGGGTGGTGAGGGAGGGAGAGAGGGCAGGGAAAGACGGTGATCAGGCAGTGTGTAGGAAGTTTGAAACATTCTTTCCCTGCGCCACTCAGTTACCTGATCGTTAACTAGAATAGCCAGATTAAACAGGTCATCCAGACTATCCTGCTCGTCCCGGACAGCGACCTCATGCCGGACCCTTGCGTTCAGTCCACGCTGGAAGGCAGTGATGAGAGATCTCTCATTCCATCCTGACTCTACTGCAAGGGTGCGGAATTTCACTGTATAGGCTCTCACCTTTCCTCTATCTTGGCACAGGTCGTGGGCGGCCTCCTGACCCCTTACTGGAAGATCAAAAACTCTCCTTAACTCTGCCACGAAATGTCAGAATGACTGGGCTGCGGGGTATCCTTGTTCCCATAAAGCGTTGAACAAGCTGAGTGGAGATCCATCAAGAAGATTGACCATGTATGCCAATTTTTGCGCATCATTACTAAAACAACCAGGCTGGGCTTAGAATGTCAGCTCGCATTGGGTAATAAAATTCCTGCAACCATCGGGATCACCAAAATATCTGCCTGGTGGTGGAATACTTGGTTCCTGAACGGTCGTGGGAATCGGATCTGGTCCGGGTGTGGGAGCGGGAGCATTAGTAGCAGAGGTTGTCGAGGCAGCAGAAAAGGAGGACCTGCGAGATGCTGGGAGTGGGACTGAGGCAGCCTGAAGCTGTTGAATTGAGCTGGCGAGAACGTTAATGGCTGTCAGCTGATGCTGGCTGTTCACAGTAAGTTCGTGGACGGCGGCCGTGAGTGCGGAAATCGCAGACACGTGAGTCCGATTGTCTGTGGTGAGCTTTTGAACAGTTGCGGCTAGGGACGATCCCTGTTCCTCCAAGTGAGAGTGGGCTTGTCGCCACAAGGTTATCTGCTTCACTGCCTCTGAAACTTCACTGAGAACAGATTCCATTGCTTGTAGCTTGTCTCCTACCTGACCAATGAATCTCACGGCCAAGGTCAGCTGCCCTCTCTCTGCTGGGTCCATCTTTGTGTGGTCGAGACTTGCTATTACCAGGTTCAGATATGGCCCGAGTGCGAAGTGAGAGACACTGAAGCAGGTCGATAGTTCACAAAACTTTATTGCAAACAGTATTAAAGTGAAAATCAACAACAAACGCTAGGCCAAAATAGGGCTGTTAACTAAAACTCTCAAATGGGAAACGAAGCCTATACTGCAGCTGAAAAGAAAATCTAAACATTAAACGAATACCGCTAGTCTTCAGAGTCAATTGACTCAAAAGTCCAATCTCTTGGGGAAGGCCGAAAGCAAACACACAGCAAAGTGTTGCTATGCTCTATCCAAGTCTTGACAAGTACTACGACGACAAGTAAAGAGTTAAATACTATCACGATTAAATAATAATTAGCTGACGTGCAAACTCACAAGAGCAATTGAGGTATCTACTGCACTGCTGAATCCATGGTTGTGACATAAGGGGCTCAAGACTGCTCACGATACTCCAAGTGGGGCCTCACCAGTGCTTTGAAAGACTATGGGACATGAACAGAGTAATATTGTCCAAATAGTAACATCTCCAACAGGTATCATCCCAAAGTCACTACACAATAACACTAAACAATAGGCCTACACAGCCAAATCTATATAACTCTCCATAAACCCATAATAGTAAACACTACTAGAATAGTCCGAAAGTTCCTTGCAATTGAGAAATGCGTGTGCTTAGTTATGCTCCTACCTCAGGCTTTACCAGCTGGAGCTGAGAGAAAATAACAATAATAATAAATAAATAAGCAATAAATATTTGCTGCCGCCATAGCATGCTCAAAACTAACTGTCCCTGACCCATACATGTTTAGAATATGAGAGGAAACCAGAATACCTGGAGGAAACCCATGCAGTCATGGGGAGAACGTACAAACTCCTTACATGTAGGAGTGAGAATTGAATCCATATCTGACAGCTTACCACTACGATACCATGCCCCACAAAGTGAGAGATTAACAGTGTAGATTGCTTGAACTGTCTAATTTTCTTCATTGGGTTTTGATTCTTCCAGTTATGTACTGAGGGGAGATCTGATAGAGGTTGTTAACATTATGAAAGGTATAGGTAAGATGCTTCTTTCCGTTAGCCTGCAGGTGCCTGGAAAGGGATAAACAGTTGGTCTTTCGGGCTGAGACCCTTCGGGAATGGAAAGGAAGGGGGAAGTATACTCTGTATGTATTGCTCTGGATTACCAGCATCTACAGAACCTCTTGTGTTTACAATTGTGGTGTAATATTCTTGGGTGGCAGAGTGGAGATATGTCTCTACCAAAGGAAGTGTGAGGCACTCCTTTCCTCCGCTAGTCTGCAGGTCACCCTCGGGCAAGGTGTAGCACCTACTTAACCCCTGATCAGGGTCAACTGAAGCCACGGGAGCAGGTAGTGGATGGTCGTATGAGCAGCTGGTGCACATCCCAAGTACTGATTATGTGACCACCGAGGCCAGGCAGACAAACTCTGAAGAGTATTGATAATGGTCGGGGTCACCATCTCATAAAGACACTGCCCAGAAGACAATGGAAAACCACTTCTGGAGAAACACTTGCCAGGAACAATCATGGTCAAATGACCACGATTACCCATGTCATATGACACGACACATAATGACGATGATGAGCTTAGGATCAATAATACCAATCATTCACATGTTTAAAATGATCTATACGATGATGGAATTTAAAAACAAAATAACATGAGAAATGGAGAAATAATTGAAATAATTACTTTTAAAATTTCCAGTGACATCTACAGTTGCAGTACCACAGGACTCTGCCTGAGGTTTTTTCTGGATGTTGCCTCTCTTGTCCTTGACTCCTTTACACTCCGAATGTTATAATTGAACAATGTGCTGAATATAATGCAAACAGCATTGGAATAAAAAGATTGATTGAAAAATTTTAATGGATTTCAGTTCACTGCTTCATAGTAATGATGCATTCTGCACAAGAATCCTTACATAATTCAATGTTGTTTTTACTCATTCATAGAGAGATCTGCTTTGCCCAAAAATATGAATTTCTATTTGATTTTAGGACTTGCATCAATCAACCTAATTGGTGTACATAATGATTAAGTTACTGGACTAGTACTCAAAGAAATGAACTTCTAATCCAGACATCAAATTCTATCTCAATATTGGGCATATGCAATTAAGCAATTAAATAAATGAAGAATGCATTACACAGAAAGATGCCAGTGATATCACGATGATCCCACCCACCATAAACTATGGATAATGGTGAACCCAAGTGCAGAATAAGGTCAGAGTCAGACTGGAAACAGACAGAATAACACAAACAAAATCCAAAGGTGAAATCGCAAACAGTAATACCTGAAAGGGAACTCCTATGATTGAGTACTGAGTGTTCAGCACGAGGCCTTTAAGTACAGACATTCCATGAAATGTGGATGGCAATAATTGGCAGTCTGAGTTTTAAGGGGGCAGTGGCAGCTAAGCATAATCTGGGGAATCGTAGTGCCAAAACTTGGATGCCGGCCGCTGTTCAGTCGGGACCATGACAGATAACAATTTCACCTCTTTAATGAAATTTGAGGATGAAATCGTGTTGCTCTTTCCCAGGTCCAGTGACATCAAGGCACTTTTCATCATCAGAAAACATAGAACATAGAGAATTACAGCACAGTCAGCCCACAATTTTGAACCGACCCTTTGACTTACTCTTAGATCATTCTGACCCTTCACTCTCAAACAGCCCTCCATTTTTCTATCATCCATGTACCCGTCTAAGTTTCTTAAATGTTCCTTATGTATCTGCCTATACCACCACCCCTACTGGGGTGTACCACACATCAACCACTCGCTGTATAAAAAGTATGTACCTTTGGCACTCCCCATATACTTTCCTCCAATCACCTTAATATTATATTGCTTTGTATTAGCATTCCTGCCCTGGGAAGACAAGTCCCTGGCTGTGAAAATAGCTGGCAGAAAGAATCACAACCTTGAAACGCTACGACTTCATAATGTCACATCACTCACTGGCGGTCTTAAATTAAATCCACTGTAAACAGTGTAACTCCGCCATGAGCGGTCACAAGGCTGCCTGTGAAAGGAGGAGGGCTGGGTATGGGGCTAGCTACCCCATCCAGTTAACCCCATGCAAATATCTAATCAGCCAATCATGAGGCAGCAACTCAATGCATAAAAGCATGCAGACATGTTCAGTCGTTGTTCAGAACAAACATCAGAATGGGGACGAAATGTAATCTAAGTGACTTTGACTGTGGAGTGATTGTTGGTGCCAGACAGGGTGGTTTGAGTATCTCAGAAGCTGCTGATCTTCTGGCACTTTCATGCCTGTGGCCATCAAACTTTACAACTCCTCCCTTGGAGGGTCAGGCACCCAGAGCCAATAGGCTGGTCCTGGACTTATTTCATAATTTACTGGCATAATTTACATATTACTATTTAACTATTTATGGTTCTATTACTATTCATTATTTATGGTGCAACTGTAACAAAAACCAATTTCCCCCGGGATCAATAAAGTATGACTATGACTATGATAACGGACTCTAGAGTTTACAGAGAATGGTGAGACTAACAAAAATGTATGCAGTGAGCTGCAGTTCTTTGGGTAGAAATGCCTTATTATTGAGAGAGGTCAGAGGAGGATGGCCAGACTGGTTCAAGCTGGCAGGAAGGTGACAGTTACTCAAATAACCACATGTTACAATAGTGGTGTGCAGAAGAGCATCTCTGAATGCACAACACGTCAAACATTGAAGTGTATCGGCTACAACAGCAGAAGGCCACGAATGGACAATTAGTGGCTACTTTAATTGGTCCAGGAGGTATACCTCGACCATATCTCTCCTCAGTCTTCTATGTTCTAAAGTCCCAACTTAACCAATCTTTCCTCTTAATAAATCATTTCCAATGATGACAACATCCTCATAACAATTCCTACATTTTGAATCTCACCTTAAGTGTACTGTGAGTTTAAAGGAAAGAATGAAAGGGCCAAGTTGAAAAAGTGTTAATGACCATGGTATCAAAAGATTTAGATCAGAAAAAGAAAGGAGAGAGAAGCAAAATGGAGGAGAATTTTTTAACTGGAACACATCAGGTTTCAATGGGACATTATAAAAATGTAGAGGAGATTTACCAGGATGCTGCCTAGATTACAAAGCATGTCTTATGAGGATAGGTTGAGCGAGTGAGGGTTTTTCTCTTTGGAGTAAGGGAGGATGAGGAGCGACTTGCTAGAGGTGTTCAAGATGATAAGGGGCATAGATAGAGTGGCTAACCAGAGACTTTTACTCAGGGCAGAAATGAATAATGCAAGGAGGCTTAATTTTTAGATGATTGGAGGGAAGTATAGGAGGGATGTCAGAGTTTTTACAAAGAGAGTGATGGGTGCATGGACAATTTCAATCCAGCTAATTTTCAATTAATGAATCTGTTCTTAATCACTACTAGTAAGCTAACGGAAGAAGTTGACAACAGCATTAGCAATTTGCTACAACAACGAACAATACAGCACAGTACAGGCCATTCAGTCCACAATGTTGTGCCAAATCTTTAAACTAGTCCACATCAGTCTAACCTTTCCCTCTCCCATAGCCCTCCATTTTTCTTTCATCCATGTGCCATGTCTCTTAAATGTCCCTAATGTATCTGCCTCTATCACCAGCCCTGCCAATACATTCCATGTGCCTACCACTCTTTGTGTAAAAAATTGCCTCCTTATTCTTTGTACCAAACACCTGAATGGATTAGCCATTTGCACCTAGGGAAAAAGTCCCTGGCTGTCCACTCTATCTATACCTCTTATCATTGTGCACTCCACATTCAAATCACCTCTCATCCTCCTTCACTCAAAAGAGAAAAGCCTTAGCTCACTCAATTCTTCCTGATAAATCATGCCCTCTAATGCAGGCAGCATCCTCATAAATATCTTCTGCACCCTCTCTAAAGCTTCCACATTCTTCCTATAATGAGATGACCAAAATTGAATACAATACTCCAAGTCACAAACCAGAGAAAATCTACAGATGCTGGAAATGCAAGCAACACACAAAAAATGCTGGAGGAACTCAGCAGGCCAGACAACATCTATGGAAAAGAGTAGAGCTGAGAAGATGAGGAGGAGTCAGAGTAACTAACTTTTTTACCCTGACCTCATTTTTTTCCTGTAATCCTAGTGAAGCATCTTGGCCTGAAATATCGACTGTTTACTTTTTCCCATAGATGCTGCCTGGCCTGCTGAGTTCCTCCAGCATTTTATCTGTTAAAATGAATGTCGCTTCTCAGGCCAGTTTTGCATCCTGTCAATGTCCCATTATAGCCTATGACAACCTTCTACATTATGCACAACACTACCCAACTTGGTTGATAGCTAAATATTTTTTCTTTTCTTGTTATATTCCAATGTTTCCATCAAGGCAAGTGTGACACCCTGGGAAAGGTTTCACTGCTAATGTGATGGTCTTTCTGTAGAAGCAGTGTTTGGGTTATGGTTAGAGATAACGGGTGCTTTGGAATGTGAGGTGTCCAATGAAGGGAGAGTGTTTTCGTGTTGTGCACCTGACACCGGTGTGAGCGGGGTCTTTTGTTCAGCGGGAGATGAAGGGAGAAAACGCCAGAGAGAAGAGGTTGTAGGACTCAACCCGGAGTGGGGCCATGATTTGACGAAGCCCGGGGAGATCGAAGGAGGATTGGTGAAGGGGAAACCGTGAGCTCCAACTTGTGCACATTAGACTGTTTCATTAAAATGGGCCTTTTCTTTTTTTTGCTTTTTCTTTACTAATCCTTTAGTCAAATTAAGAATTATAAAGCTAAATCGTTTAATTGTATGCGTGTACCATCTGTTATTTCGTGGTACTTATTTGTAACAGGGTAACAAATCACACAGCATCCACACAAACAGGGGGATTCAGGTGGGCTCACACCTCAATCTCACACGTTTGGTGGGGCCGGAGATTGTCTTCCCTAGACTTACATAGACGACAGAACCAGAGTGTTTCACAAGCATTAAAACTTCACTTCTCCATGATGTCAACATCATAAAGTGCAGACATATTTTTCCAGATAAATAATAAATTTTGCCCAATACTTTAAGAAATATTTAGTTGCAATATATTCCTTCAGTTCACGATCTCTATGTGTTTAATAATTTCTTTTACATACTTCATAATATACTTACTTTTGTCAAGTAAATAATGTATTAATGAATTAATTTAACTTACTACATTAAATAATTCCACCATGGATGGTCCCAAACCCGGTTATGGAAGGAGGAGGGTTAGTCATGGGTCTAGCAACCGCATCCCGTAAAAACCCAGAGCTACAGTAACACCAACAGAAGCGCCAAAGAAATCATCCCTGGGAGGAGAAAGATCTTCGATGGGTTATTCCCAGGGACAACTTGAAAGACTAGCCCAGGACAGAGGACTTATGCAAGCTGCTATCAGTTGTCTATGCCCCAAACAGGGTGATTGGCTTCAGTAAAAGTAAGTAAATGCCCTATTAAGTAGGTTCAGCAGAATCATCAAGGAATTATTTTTAGAGAGATTAGCATGAATTGACCGTTTGTTCATTATGTGATGTGTTGTATGCATGGGCAATCATGGTCTTTCCATGACCATGATTGTTCTTGGCAATTTTTTTTCTACAGAAGTGGTTGTCATTGTCTTCTTCTGGGCAGTGCCTTTACAAGATGGGTGACCCTAGCCTTCATCAATACTCTTCAGAGATTGTTTGCCTGGCGTTACTGGTCGCATAACCAGATATGATATGCACCAGCTGCTCATATGACCATCTCCCACCTACTCCCGTGGCTTCACCTGACCTGATCGGGGTTGGCGGGGGGGGGGGGGGTTGCTAAGCAGGTGCTACACCTTGCCCGAGGGTGACCTGCAAGCGGGATGACAATGGGATGTCAGGCTGGTGTCCCCACAGAGTTTCCGCTTGCCATCATTCAGCTGACCATTCAAACATGAAAAATTCCTCCTTGCTCTGCTAACAGGCACATACAAGGATAAAACCAAGACCAAGGGATATTGCACCCTTCTCTGATATGTCTGAATCAGGGCTTCCCAATCTTTTTAATGTCATGGACCCCTACCAATAACCAAGGGGTCTGTGGACCCCAGATTGGGAACTCCTTGTCTGGAGACACAATCTCAAAAAACCAAAGTCAAATAAATCACACTTCTTCACATTCTGATGTCTGTTATGAACAACAACTAAACCCCTTGACCATGTCTGCATGCTTCTGTGCATTGAGTTGCTGCCACATGATTAGCTGATTAGATATTTGTGTTAATGAACAGGTGTACCTAATAAAGTGGCCACTGAACATATATCACCATATACTACCCTGGGGTTTATACTTTTGTAGACATTCACAGTAGGACAAAGAAATACAGCAGAATCAATGATAGCTATACACAAAGACTGACAATCAATGAGCAAAAGACAACTGTGCAAACGCAGAAGAAGATGATAGGTAGATAGATAGGTAGATTAAAAAAAACCACTGAGGACATGAGTTCCAGGGTCCTTGAAAGTGAGTCCATCGGTTGTGGAGTCAGTTCCATGTTGAGGTGAATGAAGTTATGCATGTTGGTTCAGGAGCCTGGTCGAAGGGTAATAATTGTTCCTGAACCTGGTGGTGTGGAACCATAGGCTCCTTCCTGATGATTGAAGGGTGATACCTGTTCCTGAACCTGTTGATGTGGGATCATAAGTCCCCTTCCTGTTGGTTGAAGGGTGATAACTGCTCTTGAACCTGGTGACATGGGACCACCAGCAAGAAGACAGCATATACAAAAGAAAAGGTCACTCTAAGTTCACAGAAAGAAATGAGCATATTATTTACCTGTAGTCCTCTCCATAAGATACCCAAACCTTCTGACCATTTTCGAGAGAGAGTGGATTTCTTATTTCATGTCCCTTTTCATCAAACAATCGAGTAGGACTGAGGTTAAGACCTGACGAATAGCATCCTGGTGAGTACTTGAGCTTTTGGCAAATTATTTGAAGAAGCTGTTGTGGAACCGTAGGAAAAAAAGACGAGGTGAAAAGCTGTGACAGATCTTGCACAATTGTAAATCTAACACACATTAATGAATGCTTGGGGAGTGTGAAATGTTTGAATTGTTTATCTTGTTAGAAACCGAAGGGAGCACAGGATTTTTACCAGCAGGGGGTGCAACAGTATAACCACTGGCTCTGACCCCTGCTCCCGTGCTATTCACAGACATAGAACTGCTTGGTTGCCTGCATCCTCCTTGTTTCCTGAGGTCTGACCCTATCCAGCGCAGATTTCCTTCAAAACCAGTAGGCATATGCCAGACGTAATTGAGGAATGGAAATGTTCAACCGCTCAAATAAAGGATGGGGGATGATCGACTATGAGGGGGAGACACCACCACTGACTCCCTAAGTTTGCCTGCTGCAACAGTTTGATTGTCCTTAAAAGTACTAGAATCTACCTAAGTGCTTGAAACAGAACTCCCACAAAGGTTGGAAAAAAATCTTTCGGAACATAGAATCCGGAATCAGAATCAGATTTAACATCACTGGCTTATGCAGTGAAATTTGCTGTTATGCAGCAGTTCAATGCAATACATAGTCATAAAAACTATAAATTACAATGAGTATATATTAGAAAATAAATTAAATAAGTACTGCAAAAAGAGAGGTGAAAAATTACTGAGGAAGTGTTCATGGGTCCATTGTCCATTTGGAAATCCGATGGCAGAGAGGAAGAAGCTGTTCCTGAAACGCTGAGTGTGTGTCTTCAGGCTCCTGTACCTCTTCCTTGATGGTAGCAATGAGACGAGGGCATAGAACAGTATAGCACTGTTAAAAACCCTCAGCCCACAATGTTGCGCTTACCATTAACCTATGCTAAGACTCTTCACACCCACAAAGCCCTCCATTTTTCTATCATCCATGTGCAATATAAGCGTTTCCTAAATGCCCCTAATGTGTCTGCCTCTCCCAGCAGGATATTCCACACGCTCACCATTCTCCATGTTAAAACACTTACCTCACTGGCCGCTTGCTTGACACTCTCACTGACCTCTGAGTGAAAAAAATTCCCCCTCAAGTTCCCTTTAAACACTTCACCTTTCACCCTTAACCCACGACCTTTTGTTCTAGTCTCACCCAACCTCAGAGGAAAATGCCTGCTTGCATTTGCCCTGTCTATACCCCTCATAATCTCTATCAAATCTCTCCTCATTCTCCTACACTCAAGGGAATAAAGTCCTAACCTGTTGAACTCAGCCTATAACTCACCTGTAACTCAGGTCCTCAGTACAGGGCGAGTAGGAAGACTTCACTTTCCTTTCACTGCTGGGATTCCGGGAGAAAACAAGAGAGAACTACTTTGGAGGAACTCAGCAGGTCAGGCAGCACCAATGGAAATGAATAGATAGTAGACAGTTCAAACTTCTCGGTCCAACGTGTCGACTGTTTATTTGTTTCCATAGATGCTGCCTGACCTGTTGAGTTCCTCCAGCATTTTGTGAGTATTTCTCTAGATTTCCAGCATCTGAAGGATCTCTTGTGTTTATGAGAACAATTCTTAACAGATTTTGGGTGCCTACAGATAGAACATAGAACATAGAATAGTACAGTACAGTACAGGCCCTTCGGCCCACAATGTTGTGCCGAACCTCAAACCCTGCCTCCCATGTAAGCCCCCACCTTAAGTTCCTCCATATACCTGTCTAGTAGGCTCTTAAACTTCACTAGTGTATCTGCCTCCACCACTGACTCAGGCAGTGCTTTCCACGCACCAACCACTCTCTGAGTAAAAAACCTTCCTCTAATATACCCCTTGAACTTCCCACCCCTTACCTTAAAGCCATGTCCTCTTGTATTGAGCAGTGGTGCCCTGGGGAAGAGGCACTGGCTATCCACTCTATCTATTTCTCATATTTTCTTGTACACCTCTATCATGTCTCCTCTCATCTTCCTTCTCTTCAAAGAGTAAAGCCCTAGCTCCCTTAATCTCTGATTATAATGCATACTTTCTAAACCAGGCAGCATCCTGGTAAAGTTATGGAGCGTTAATTACTAAAAGCAACAGCAGGTCAATTATTTGGTGTCTTCCTTTGCTATACTTTTCTTATAAATAATAATATTAATAAAAGAATAATACTATTCTTTTGCACTTCTGGTCAGATGCTAATTGCATTTCATTGGCATTGTATCTGTACTCGGCACAATGACAATGAAGTTGAATCTAATCTAATCTTATAATGGTATTGACACGAAATGTCAAAGAAAGAAAGAGAGAAACAAAACAACTTCAAAATGTATTAATTCTCATTGAGACCTATCTAATATTGAAAGGCCTAGATAGAGTGGATGTTTCCTATGGTAGGGGAATCTAGAACCAGAGGGCACAGCCTCAAAATAGAAGGTCATCCCTTTTGAACAGAGATGAGGAAGAATTTCTTTAGCCAGATGCTGTGGAGGCCAAGTCATGGGGTATATTTAAAATGGAGGTTGATAGGTTCTTGATTATTAAGAGTGTCTAAGAATACGTGGAGAAGGCAGGAGAATGGGGTTGAGAGGGATAATAAATCAGCCATCATGGAATGGCAGAGCAATGTCTTAGGGTGTTAGCAACTACGCAAGAAAGACAAAGTATCATCCAAAAGTCTTCCCTTCATATAAAAACACTCATATGTAGTGGATGTAAGAGGCAATGGTAGGTTTCCAAGCAATGTATCTGAATAATTCAGTCTTAAAACTGCTTTTCCATTTTCTCATTTCTTAACAAATGAAAACTGTAAGTTGTTGCTCTAAAAATCTTAATAGGACTTTAACAATAATCGAACACTCTACAATTATTTATCAAGACAGCATTTCTGGTAGATGTCAAAGAATTGGTCATTTTGCCAGGAGACGTAGAGGAGGCTTTTCAACAAAACTTTGAAGATGATTTAGTGACAAGCAATAATTTTAATAAAATACAAACCATGGGGGGCGGGGCACAAAATAAGAGAGAACTAATACTAAACACAACAGGCAATGAGTTAACTGGAGGCTAGGAACAACTGGCTAAGTCCAGCTGGTTTGGTGAGTTAACAAGGACTGTGCCTGTGTTTAAATAGGTTGCAGGTGTTGCGTTAGAAATGAGTGGCAAGTGACTCCTATTAGTTGAGTGGAGGCTGTAAGGTGCCTGCATGTGCAGACCTAACAAATTTAAATGTGGTGACATTGACAGAATAGATAATATGTGTTTCTTATTATTTCACAAGGATCTGGCCTGTGTGAGCTCTTGAAGATTTCTGTGGAATATTGTAAATTGGTAAATTGGTTTATTATTATCATCACATCTACTGAGATACAGTGAAGAACCCGTCATGCACACCATCCATACAGATCAATTCATTACCTAGTGCATTGAGGTAGTACAATGTAAAACAACAACGGATTGCAGAATAGAGTGTAACAGTACAGGTAAAGTGTAATACTCCAACCTGATGGCATGAATATTGATTTTTCCCTCCCCTCTTCTTTTATTCCCCACTCTGGTCGCTTACATCTCTCGTCTGCCTGTCACCTCCCCCGAGTCCCCTCCACCTTCCCTTTCCCCTATGGTCCACTCTCGTCTCCTATCAGATCTCTTCCTCTCCGGCCCTTCACCTTTCCCACCTACCAGGCTTTACCTATCACCTTCTAGTTATCCTCCTTCCCATCACCCCACCTTTTTAATGCTGGTATCTTCCCTCTTCCTTTCCAGTCCTGAAATGCCGATTGTTTATTCATTTCCATAGATGCTGCCTGACCTGCTGAGATCCCCCAGCGGTTTCTGTGTTGCTCCGGATTTCCAGCATTTGCAGACTTTCTCATGCTTATGAAAGTATAATACAGGTAGGCAATAAGGTGCAAGGCCACAATGAGGTAGAGGGTAAGGTTAAGAGTCCATCTTATCACACTGCATTCATTAGTCTTAATACAATGAGATAGAATAGTCTTTGCGCCTGGTGCTATGTGTTTTCAGATTTTCTTAACTTCTGCCTGCTGGAAGAGGGAGAAGAGCGAATGTGCGTGGGGTGGGTGGTGTCTTTGATCATTCTGGCCGCTTTACTGAGGCAGTGAGAAGTGTGGGTAGAGGTCATGGATGGGAGGTTGTTGGCTGTGATATTCTGAGCTGTGTCCACAACTTCCTGCAGTTTCCTGTGGTCACAGGCAGAGCAGTTACCATACAAAGCAGTGATGCATCTGGAGAGGGTGCTTTCTATGGTGCATCGATATAAATTAGTAAGAGTCAAAGGGGACATTCCAAAATTCTTTACCCTCCTGGGGAAATAGAGGCACTGGTGAGTTTTCTTGCCCATGGCATCAATGTACATAGAACATAGAATATTACAGCACAGTACAGGCCCTTCGGCCCACAATGTGGTGCCGACCCTCAAACCCTGCCTCCCATATAACCCCCCACCTTAAATTCCTCCATATACTTGTCTAGTAGTCTCTTAAATTTCACTAGTGTATCTGCCTCCACCACTGACTCAGGCAGTGCATTCCACGCACCAACCACTCTCTGAGTAAAAAACCTTCCTCTAGTATCCCCCTTGAACTTCCCACCCCTTACCTTAAAGCCATGTCCTCTTGTATTGAGCAGTGGTGCCTTGGGGAAGAGGCGCTGGCTGTCCACTCTATCTATTCCTCTTATTATCTTGTACACCTCTATTATGTCTCCTCTCATCCTCCTTCTCTCCAAAGAGTAAAGCCCTAGCTCCCTACAATGTAGTAGATTGGTGACAATCAAACAAACTGCGGTGGTGGACAATCAGATAACAAAAGTGGATAAACGATTCTTTGCAAAGAGAACAATTTTAAAGTAGTTGGAACATTAGTCTTCTAGCAAATTACTGCGTGCAAATGGGCTAATTGCACAATTACCATGTTTCCTGAACTATGAGTTCAGATCAAGATCTGTATTCCTTGTTTTATTTTATTTAACCAACACAACTGCCATTATTGCAATACTTTTATTTAGTAAAAGGTACCTTACCTGATCCATCATGAATTTGTTATTGCCAGAACCTTTTTCAATTGTTTTCATTTTAATAAACATGGAAATCTCTCCAGTGTCCCAGCCATTTCGATACACCTAGAAAGCAAACCAAAAACAGATGTTATTGTCTGCATCTCAGTTAAATAAACTACTTTAGCCTGTCATTTTGTGGAGTGTCTTTTTATATGATAAGGTACCACTAAAATTCAAATGATATACTTCTCACTATCTGTCACGATGTGCGCTGGCAATTTCAGAACCTAAGTGCAGAGGGAAGGTAGACTTCAATGTAGAGACAGCAACCAGTGTTTAGTCATAAGAATTCCAACAGAGTGGCTCGGCTGATCAACACCACGTCATAACATTCTCAAAACTAGGACCCCGCAATCAGGGCTAACCAGGCGTCCACTTAAATAATACAAGTAACAGGGAATCCCCAAGCTTATCAAAATAAACTTACCAAGTTTAAATGAAAGCATCAGGAAACCACATTGCAAAGAGCAAGTCACTCAAGAAAAACACAATGAAATCTAGAAGGTTAATGACTCTCATTAAACAATTAAACAACTCAGGTGCTCTAAAAACCTGAGAGCCCAAAGCTCTCCAGTGCTCCACACAGGCCTGAAGAACTCATTACACTATCATTCACCTCAAATATTTAAATTATATTAATCACTATAATGATATCACCTTCAATTATTGTACATTTTTCATCTAGAACACAGAATATTACAGCATAGTACAGGCCCTTTGGCTCATGAAGTTGTGCCCACCTTTTACCCTACTCTAATTTCAGTCTAACATTTCCCTCCTACATAGGCCTCCATTTTCTATCTTCCAAGTATCTTTCAATGAGTCATTTAAATGTTCCTAATACAGTATATCTGCTTCTACCTCCTCCCCTGCTGCTGCCATCAGGTGGAAGATACAAGTATCTCAGGACTCACTCCACCAGGTTCAAAAATAGTTACTGGCCCTCAACCATTAGACTCTTGAACAAAAGAAGATAAGTACACTCATCTATTGAGATGTTCCCACAACAAATTATCTCACTTTAAGGACGCTTTATCTTATTATTTCATGCTCTCTTTATTTATTGTTATTTATTTATATTTGCATTTGGACAGTTTGTTGTCTTCTATGCTCTACTTGATCTTTCGTTGATCCCGTTTACAGTTACTATTCCGTAGATCCGCAGAGTATGCCCGCAGGAAAAAGTATCTCTTGGAGGTATGTGGTGACATATTTGTACTCTGATAATAAAATTTAACTTGAACTTTGAACTGTGAACATGCGTCCACCACTCTCTGAGTAAGACACTTACCTCTGACATCCCCTCCCCCATACTTTCCTTCAATCACCTTCAAATTATGCCCCTTCATATTAGTCTTTCTGCCCTGGGAAAAAAGTCTCTGGCTGTCCATTTCATCTATGCTTCTTATCATCTTGTACATCTCTAAACAGTCATCTCTCATCCCCCTTCACTCCAAATGATAAAGCCCTAGCTTGCTCAACCTACCCTCCTCAGCCCTCTGTCAGATTGTAACGGCCAGAGAAATACTCTTCAGAAGTATTTTTGTTTTTAGGGAACAACAGCAGCCAATGTATGCACTGTGGGTTCCCACAACATCTGTAAGGTTATATGGAGATACCCCATACAAAATGCTGGAGGAACTCATGATGAAGGGTCTCGGCCTGAAATGTCGACTGTTTATTTCCTTTCCATAGATCCTGCCTGACCTGTTCACCTCCAGCATTTTGAGTGTGTTACTCTGGATTTCCAGCATCTGCAGAATCTCTTGTCTTAAATGCAGATAATTTGTTTCAGTAATTTTGATTGAAGATTGAATCTTGAAAGGGTAGACAATGCTTCATTATAAATCTAACACTTAAGAATAGTGCTCGAGAAAATTTAGAACTAACTGGTAATACCTCTTGTAGATAGGTTATTCGTTAGCCTGTAGGTCTCTGATCTTATCTCTTTCAATAGATTTTCATTCAATAAATGAACCATATTTTTATTTGTGGAGGCAAGGTCGCAAAGCAGTTAGCACAATTGCTTTACATTGCCAGCGATCGCCAGGCGGGGCTCGATTCCTGTGGCTGTTTGTAAGGAGTTTGTGCAGTATGTAGGCCCCGTGACGACGTGGGTTTCCACCCACAGTCTAATCACTTATGGTTAAGGTTAGGGTAAGTGAGTTGTGGGCATGCTATGTTGGTGCTGGAAATGTGGCGAATTCTTGAGGGGCCAGCCCCAGCACAATCCTCACTGATTTGATTTGACGCAAATGATGCATTTCACAGTATGTTTCGATGTATGAATGACAAATAAAGCTAATCTTTCTCTAGTTGACAACGTCATGGCAAATGGAGCTGAAGTGGATGAGCAGCGTTGACGGTGAAACAGGCTCAGGTTACTCTGTGACTTCCTTCTCTCTAATTTGGAACAACATACAAAAACCTGGAGAAAGTAAGAGCCAAGCAGCATCTACAGAGGGAAACGGACAGTAATCATTTCAGGACAAGACTCTTCAACCAGATCTGATTTCATGCTTCCAGATGGGTTTGAAATGAGGCCCTTCATGAATCCGGTCAACAGTCCATTTCTCTCCATAGACCTGCTGAATTCCTCCAGCATCATGTGTTGTTCCCAATTCCAGCATCTGTAGTTTCTTATGTGTCCGCTCTACAATTTACCTTCCCGTGATGAGTTGGAGAATGATCTGCTTTATTAGGTGAAGAATATTGTAATGCTAAATAGAACATAGAACATCATAGCACAGTGATCTGGGTTCAATTCCCACTATCTGTGTGCGTGAATAAGCTGCGATATAAACCTAACAGTGTGATCTTCCAACCTGAATGGGCAGTGTTGAGCTGCCAAAGTATTCATTGAAGTTGGGCATGAAATAGGATCTTGCATCCAGAGTCAGAATCACGTTTATTATCACCGGCATGTAAGGTGAAATTTGTGAACTTGTCATGAAATTCATTGTTTTGCGGCAGCAGAATTGTGCAATACATAAATTTACTCCAAATTACAAGAAGAATATATAAAAAATAAGTAAGTAGTGCAAAAAGAGGGAAAAATAGTGAGATAGCATTCATGGGTTCATGAAATCGCTTGGTGGAAGGGGCCTGTATTCAGTGGAATTTTGAAGAATCGGGGAGAGGGGGGAAATCACATTGAAACCTACCGAATGTTGAAAGGACTAGATAGGGTGGATGTGGAGAGGATGTTTCCTATGGTGGGGGTATCCAGAACTAGAGGGCACAGCCTCAAAATTGAGGGGTGACAGAGATAAAGAGGAATCTGTGGAATGCTCTGCCACAGATAGAGATGCTCTGCAATGGAGGCCAAGTCTGTGTCTTTATTTAAGACGGAAGTTGATAGTTTCCTGATTGGTCAGGGCATCAAAGGATGTGGTGAGAAGGTAGGTGTATGGGGTTAAGTGGGATCCGGAGTCAGCCATGATGAAATGGCAGAGCCAGCTCAATGGGCTGAATGGCCTAATTTTGCTCCTATGTCTTATAGTCTAAGAAGCTGTTACTAAATCATTGAGTGTGTGCTTTAGGCTCCTGTACCTCCTCCCAGATGATAGCAGTGAGAAGAGGGAATGTCCTGGATGGTGAAGGTCCTTCATGAAGGATACCATCTTCCTGAGGCATCGCCTTTTAAAGATGTCCTCAATGGTGGTGAGACGCTGGGATTGATGGGGTGGGTGGTGTCTTCAGGACAAAAATCAGTGCAGTGCTTGACCACAGTAATTGTACATTATAAACCATCCAACAAATTTTAAACCCTGTTGAGAACTTATTTATCTTTTCTGGGGATAGCATGTTGATCCTTGGGCATGCTGTCAGGATGTCACGGTAGTATAATGGTTAGTGAGACATTATTACAGCTCGGGGCATTCCAGAGTTTGGAGTTCTACTCCGGCAGCATCTATAAAGAATTTTTACGCTTTTCCCCTATGTGCATAGGTTTCCTCTGGGTACTCTGGTTTCCTCCCACAGTCCAAAGACATACCAGTTCACAGGTTAATTGGTCATTGTAAATTGTCCTGTCATTAGGCTAGTGTGAGTTGGGTGAATGGTGTTGCTCATTGAGTTGGAAGAGCCTGTTCAAAGCTGTATCTGTAAATAAAATCTAAATAAATAAATTCTTTTCACCTTTTTCACTCTGGCATAGTGGCTGCTTTTTCATGAACACAGGAGATTCTGCAGGTGCTGGAAATACAGAGCAACACACACAAAATGCTGAAGGAAATCAGCAAATCAGGCACCAATTATGAAAAAGAATAAACAGTCCACATTTCGTGCCGAACACTTCACCAGGAGAAATGCTTCCATTTATGTTCTGATGAAGGGTCTCAGCCCAAAACATCAACTGTTTTCTCATTTCCATAGATGCTGCCTGACCTGCTGAGTTCCTCCAGAATTTTGTGATGCTGGCAGTTTTAGCTGCTTTTGAACTCCGTTGTTACCCATGTCTTCGTTAATTGACTGCGTGCTATAGCTAATTTACCATGGGTTAATGAGTTATCAACCCTCGCATTGTTCAGTGAGCACTGAGTCTAAATAACCACTTAGCTACATAAAGTAATTCAGCTATCTATCCACAAGTGGCGGCTTGACCTAGTTGGTAGTGCTTGTCTCTGTCAGAAGGTCATGGGTTCAAGCCCCAATGCACTTTTGTCTCTTCAATAAAGCGAGGCATTTCAATGCAGTAAGAAGATACTTCAGCATTCTCTGAGGCATTATTCCTCAGGCACCTGCTTGGGTAGATCAGTTGTGCATAATTTTTTCTGTAGAGCAAGATACATAATCCGAAACACTTCCAAATATCACCATTAAAATATGTGTTATTCAAGCTGCATAACCAGATGCTGATCATTTTAGACCATAAGGCATTGGAGCAGAATTAGGCCATTTAGCCCATTGAGTCCGCTTCGCCATTCCTTAAATTCCATAAATTGACTGATTTATTTTCAACCCCATTCTCCTGCCTTCCCCCAATAACCTTTGTTGCCCTGACTAATCAAGAACCTATCAAACCCAGCTTTAAAAATACCCAGTAACTTGGCCTCCACAGCCATCTGTGGCAATGAATTCCACAGAATCACCACCATCTGGCTAAAGAAGTTCCTTCTCATCTCTGTTCTAAATGGATGTCCTTTTAATCTGAGGCTGTGTTCTCTGATCCTAGACTCTCCCTCTATAGGAAACATCCTCTTCAATTAAACACCAACTGTACTGTTTTCCATAGATGCTGCCTGGCCTGTTGAGTTCTTCCAGCATTTTGTATGTGTTGCTTGGATTTCCAGCACCTGCAGATTTTTTCTTGATTGTGGTTTGATTTTTATACATTAACCCTTCCATTCCTGGGAGCACTCTCATGAACCTCTTCTGGACTCTCATTATTTTAACCATATTTAAACGTATAAGTGGTACAGTAGGGACAGCTGTTTCTCTACACCCTTATCATTCCATTCACCATTACTCCACCAGCATTCAGTCCTACGACATTGCCTCACTTCCTCATCTCCTCACCTGATGATGGATCTCAGCCTGATGTTTATTCCTCTCCTGACCTTCTGAGTTCTGCCAGCATTTTGAGGGTGTTGCTCTGGATTTCCGGCATCTGCGTTTATGATGTGCAACTATACTTGACAGGTATTGGTTATAATAGACTGTGGAATCTTGTATGTTAAAGAGATTAGCTTTATTTGTCATATATACATTGAAGTATTGAAACACACAGTGAAATGCGTCATTGACATCAACGACCAACACAAGCCAAGAATGTGCTTGGGGCAGCCAAAAGAGTCAAAATGCTTTTTGTATAGTAGGGGAATTATACATTATGGGGAGAAGGCAGGTAGGTGGAGATGAGTCCATGGTCAGATCAGCCATGATCTTATTGAATCACAGAGCAGGTTCGAAGGGCCAGATGGACTACTCCTGCTCCTATTTCTTATGTTCTTGATCACAGATCAGCAACTCTAAATTGTATGTCTTTGGAACGTGAGAGGAAACAAGAGCACCTGGGGGAAATACATAAGGTCACAGGGAGAAGGTAAAACTCTATACCAACAGCAGTGGGAACTGAACCCTGCTCAATGATCGTTGGCACTGTAATATTATTACTCTAAGAACTATACCATTGTGTCACTGTTACACAGATAGACGGAACGACCAAGTTTTTGGCAGACCAAGCTGATGACGTTTCTGCAGCAGTTGATGAATGCCTCATTGAATATCTTCGGAAACGGTCGATAGCAGCACCAGCCTAACCGACATCAAGGACATATATTCAGAAAGGTGCCGGTAAGGGGCCAGTCACACCATGAAGGATCCCACCCATCCTGCACAAGGACTGTTTGTCCCACTCCCATCAGAGAGGAGACTACGTAGCATCCACACCAGGACAATCAGTCTCAAAACCAACCTGACAAGCAGTAAAACTGATAAACACCTTACCAACCCACCCCTCCACACCCCCAACCACCACTACTTTATCATGTCCTGTTAGAGTCACCTTATGTACAGACACTGCTGTGCCTAGTGTCACTTAATGGACATACCATCAATCTGTGTATGTAAGCTATTATGTATTTATATTTATTGTATTTTTTTATTTTTGTGTTCCTTATCTAATTGTGTTTTTTGAGGCTGCATCAGATCCGGAGTAACAATTACTTCATTCTCCTTTACATTTGTGAACTGGAAATGACATTAGGCCATTTTGAATCTTGAATAAACTCCAGTGAAGCAGCCGCTTAGGACAAACCTTTACAAGGCCCACTACATCACTTCCAGGACCTTTTTAACAAAAGGTGACATTTTAAACAAATTCAAAGCCGAATTTAATCCAGAAGGGATTAGTAATGCGATATTTTCCACTGGGTGACATGCAGAGAGGAAGGAGCATCACTTTAGACTAGTAATGACAACTGATCACTATTTGTATGTTTGTTTTGCATTCAAAGCACATTACAATGAACCTTCTCTGAGTCAGTGCTCACAACTCCAAAGGACACAGAAAATTTAATCCTCAGTAATTCACAGCCGAAAGGACAATTAAATAACTCGTGTCGCAGAACTGAAACTGTCAGACCATCAAAAAGAAAAAAATGATTAGCGTTATTTGTCACATGTACATCAATACATTGAATGTATATTCCCCACCCCCCCACTATTCCCCACTCTGACCTTTTACCTCTTCTCACCTGCCTATCACTTCCCCCTGGGTCCCATCCCCCTTCCCTTTCTCCAATGGTGCACTCTCCTCTCCTATCAGATTCCTTCTCGCCGGCCCTTTCACCTTTCCACCCACCTGGCTTCACCTATCACCTTCTAGCGATCCTCCTCTCCCTGCCCCCACCTTTTTACTCTAACATCTTTCCCCTTCCTTTCCAGTCCTGAAGAAGGGTCTCGGCCAAAATGTCAACTGTTTCTTCCTCTCCCAGATGCTGCCTGGCCTGCTGAGTTCCTCCAGCATTTTGTGTGTGCTGCTTTGATTTCCAGCATCTGCAGACTTTCTCGTGTTTTCACATTGAAACGCACTGTTTCACGTCCAAGAACTGTGTTGAGGGCAGCCCACAAAAGCCACCACAATTTACTAACCCTAACCCGTACGTCTTTGGGATTTGAGGGGAATCCAGACCATCAGGAGGAAACCCATGTAATTACAGGGAGAACGTACAAACTTCTTCTACAAACCGAGGTGGAATTGAACCCGATTAATGATCGCTGGTGATGTCATAGTGTTACACTACCAATTATTGAAATTAAATAATCATTCAAACTCAATAAAGGGACAAAAATAATTAGGAAACTGGTAAATTGGTTTATTATTGTCACATATACTGAGGGAGTGAAAAAAAACTTTGTTTTGCAAGCCATCCATTCAGATGCAGCTTGAGGTCCTTTGGAAATAGAATTTAATTGCAGATATTAACACTTGACCAAGTTCAGCAAAATTAACAGCATCAGAACTAAATATATTAAAAATGATCCGATGCAACTAATTGCCACAACAAAAGCAGAATCAATTTATTTTTCAAATTGGTCATGGTAAATAGTCCTGTGCTCAGTCTAGGGTTAAATAGCTGGGTTGTAGGGTAGCACGACTGGTTGAACTGAAAGGGCCTGTTTTCTGCTATATTTCTAAATAAGTAAATAGATTGTTCATTCAATTAATTGTTAGCAGGCTATTAGATTATAAACACGAGAAAGTATGCAAATGCTGGAAATCCAAGGTGACACACACAAAATGCTGGAGGAGCTCAGTCAGTCAGGCAGCATCTATGGAAATGAATAAACAGTCGATGTTTTGGGCTGAGACCCTTCTTCAGGACCAAAAAGAAAGGGAAAAGGCAAGGAGGATAACTGGAACGTGATAGGTGAAGCTAGGTGTGTTGGAAGATAAAGGACTGGAGAGGAAGGAATCTAATAGGAGATGAGAGTGGACCATAGGAGAAAGGGAAGGAGAAGGGGACCCAGGAGAGGTGAGAGGCCAGAGACGAGTATAGAAGAAGAAGGCGGAGGAGGGAAAATTTTTTTACCGGAAGGAGAAATCAATATTCATGCTATCAGGTTGGAGGCTACACAAACAGAATATAAAGTGTTACTCTCCACCCTGAGGATGGCCTCATCATGGCACAAGAGGTGGCCGAAGACCAATTAGATTAGATTTGATTGGATTAAATTATATTAGATTAGATTAGATTATTATCATGATGCAATGAAATCCTATTTTTCTGCATAGTAATAATAAATACAATAAAAGATACAGTGAACATTGTAAAACAGCAGAACAGTGCAAAGGGGTCAATGTATTCTGAAGTAGTGTAAAAAAATAATCAAATAGCAATAATGGAATAACAATGTCAGGTAGAGGGTGGGAATATGGTTTATCTCGTACTTCAGAGATTTATGGGATTTTGCTTTATTCAAAATGATCTGCTGTATTTGCCTAACTATAATGATTATTCTACCGGAGATCCTGAGTAATGAGATGTATTGTGAGCAGTTTTGGGCCCCTTATCCAAGAAAGGATGTGTTAAAACTGGAGAGGTTTCAAAGGAGGCTCACGAAAATAATTCCAGGATTGAAAGGCTTGTCATATGAGGAGCTCTTGGCCTGTACTCACTGGAATTCAGAAGAATGAGGAGGATCTCATTGAAACCTATTGAATGTTGAAAGGCCTCGATAGAGTGGATGTGAAGAGGATGTTTCATATGGTGGGGAATTCTAAAACCAGAGGGCACAGCCTCAGAATAGACAGGTGTCCATTAGAATGGAGATGAAGAGTAATTTCTTTAGCCAGGGAGTGGTGAATCTGTGGAATTCTTTGCCACAGGCAGCTGTGGAGGCCAAGTCATTGGGTATATTTAAGGCAGAGGTTTATAGATTCTTGATTAGTCAGGGCATGAAGGGGTATGGAGAGGAGGCAGGAGGTTGGGACTGGAGGGAAATGGATCAGCCATGGTGAAATGGCAGAGCAGACTTGATGGGCCAAATGGCCTAATTCTGCTCCTATGTACATTATGTATGAGTATTTATACACGTTAAATACACGTTTAATGTGTATAAATGTATCAATGGCAGTGCCTCAGTTCAAGTAATGACAGACATAAATACACGAATGAGGCTTCAAAAAAATTGCATAGATATATGTACCAACCTAATTAAAGAAAGCAGAACTTATGCATACAGATAAAAACAAGATGAATGGTACCCACTTTTATCTGCAGTCCTTTTGAGAGCGTGCTGCTTGCTGAAAGCGTATTAATGTGCTGGTCCACAAAGCCGCTGTAATGCCCCTTTTCAGCTTGTAATAGCGGGCTGAGTTTGCTGAGCTGGCTATTGTGCTTTTTCAGAGTAGCTCGCAGTTCATCAATCAAGTTGTCCAGCTAAAGGGGTTAAAATACAAGAGGCATTGACCAAAGGGATAATTATTGAAGTCACACCTATTACACCAGTTGGACGCTATTCTGTTGAGAAAGTTTTACACAACTTGAACCTGACAATCTTTTGACACCGTTACACCTCCCAAGGTTTGCACGTGTTGCAGGTAGTATTATATAGCTGTTGCCCTTACAATGACTCCATCTCTCACTAATCTGTGGTATATCAGTCATGAAGGTAATCTATGTCTTCATATTTCAACATCCGTTTCACACAATATGATTAGCCTTATTTGAATTTTTATGGATAATCATAAATGAAAAAGAGAAAACATCATAGAATTGTGTGGCTTGTTAGTGTTTGGAATTACTTTCAAAATGCGATCTCAGAATGGACATTAATATACACTTTGCTGACTTGAGACCAGAAAAGGCTCAGTGGGAAACTCGCCGTCCTGAAGAAGGGTCTTGGTCCGAAATGTCGACTATTTATTTGTCTCCATAGATGCTGCTTGACCTGGTGAGTTCCTCCAGCATTTTGGGTGTGTTGCTTTGGGAACTATTTTCTAAATACGTAAAAACTGTATTTCATTGCTATCCAACTTAGAAATGTTAATAAGACTACAAGATGTAGAAGAATTAGGCCATTCAGCCCATCAGATCTGCTCTGGCATTCACAGCTGATGTTTTTCTACAACCCTCATTTACATGTTTTCTCTTCGTGACACTTACCCCTCCCCCTTTATCAATCAAGAATATATCAGTTTTTGCTTTATATATACCCAATGTCTTGTCCTCTACAGCTCTCCACGGCAACAAGTTCTACGATCCACTGGCTGCAGAAGGAATTCCTTCTCATCTCAGTTTTGAAGGCTTCTGGGAATCAGAATTAATATCACTGGAGTGTGTAACATAACAAGGATAGCAACTAAATACTTTGTTAATCACACAGAAGCAATTCAGTGTGGCAGAACCAAGCCAAGGCGAGGTGATGAGCTCATCACTGACAGCTAGAAGAGCATGAGAAGTTGGACACAGGCCAAATCGAAGCCATAGGGTCCAGGTCCCAGAACGTATCAATATGACTGAATACGATGTTCAGATGGAGATTTACAGGCTGAATCAAGGTGATGAAGTCCAGCATATTCAAGCAGCAGAACCGGTTGTTCTGAGATTTAAGCACCAAGCCAGATTGAACAGGTCAGGGTGGCAAGGAATAAGCTAGTTCAGATCGCTGCTCGAAGTGGCAGAACCTGATGTTTGGATGGAGAGCTGAGTGCTAGCCAAGATTGGAAAGGTCAAGGTGTCAGGGCCTGAGGCGAGGTACGGGACGGTTCAGATCGCTGCTCCATGACATAACTCGGCTCTGCGCTAAACTATGCGACACCGATTCTCTTGCAGACTTCAGTTCAGAAACAGTACTTGCTTGTATTTACCGTTTGCATTTTTTTCCATTGCACATTGGGTGCTCGACAGTCTTTTTTATGGATTATTTTATACTTTTATTTTCTTATAGGCATGATGTGTTTTTTTATTCTCTGCACATTGAGTGTTAGACAGTATTTTCTTCATATATATGGGGTTTGTTTTTGGGTTTTCCAGCATCTGCAGAATTCCTGTTGTTTTTGTTTTTGGGTTTCTTTGTTTTGTGGCTACCTGTTAGGAGACAAATCTCAGGGTGTATGATGTATACATACTTTGATAATAAATGTACTTTGAAATTTAAACTTTTGATATGACGTAAAGTAATTGGTGGAAACGTACATAATTTACAACCACCACATAGAATTGGGGTTCATTTTAAGAGGCTGGTCTGACATGATGATGTAATTACGTAAAGATTTTACCATGCTTTAGCTTCTGTGCTTGGAGTTTATTATGCTCTAGAAGGATTCCACAGTTATTGAACATGGTGGACACTGCAGTCACTTTGAAACTGCCAGAGTTTTGGGAGCAAAGTGCTGTTGCTTGGTTTCTACAAGCCAAGGTCCAATTCGTGCTGCAAGAAATCTCCACGAACAACACCAGATTTTACTATGTGTTAGTGTCGCTCAGCAATTCCATGACTGTAAGAGTGGTGAGTCTACTGGAACACCAACCTGAAAACGATAAGTACCGATCGCTGACAACTCACCTTTTACAATCTTTTGGCCTATCAGAGTCTGAGCACAGCAAACAGTTGCTGTCCTTGCCTGGCCAGGGAAATGCTAGATCATTGGAGCTAATGGACCACATGCTGTCTCTCCTGGGGAATCACCATCCTTGTTTTATTTTTAAAATACTCCTCATGCAAGAAAAGCCTGATCAAGTTCACATAGACCTCACGAATGCCCCCGTGAAGGACTACTGGGAGCTTGCTAAAACGGCTGATAGTCCATACTCAGCCAGGCAGAGGTGCATAATTCCTCCTCCTTTCTCTGCTTCTATAATCCTGGTCATGAAGCCTCCAACATAAGCATGTCTGCGGCTGTGAAACAGAACATGGCAGGTCGGTGCTTTTACCACACTTGCTTTGATACGAACGCTAAGAGCTGCCGACCACCTTGCGGCTTCGATAGTGCCAGCGCACTGGGACATCAGGGCTCTGCGAACACCATGGGTTCCAGTTGCCAGGGATGTCTACTGTTCATTACAGACACCCTTGAGGGCGACATTTCCTGTGTGGCACAGGCGCTCAGGTGAGAGTGCTGCCAGCATCGCCTATAGATGAGGAGGTAGAGAGTGACGAAACCTCGCTGGAGGCCACCGACAGCAGCAGGGTCCAGACTTACGGGACAGACTGGGTGACGATCTACCTCAGTGGGTGACACTCCACGTGGGACTTCATCCCGGCTAAAATGGCTAGACCTCTTCTCGGTGCAGATGCCCTCTGTGTCCAAGGAATGTTAGTCGATCTTAAGAACTATCAGCTTGTGGATGTTAAGGACTTTGGGTCATTACCCTGCTCCCCCAGTACGTTCCCCTCAATGACTCTGTCAAGTGCAAGCACCACCGCATGTGAGTTTACTCGACTGCCGGCCAAATTCCTAAGCCTTACTAAGCCTAAATTCTCGACTGCAGTCACAAAACATGGGGTCGAGCACCAAATTCCCACAACTGGCCCGCCAGTCCGCGCCGGTACACATAGACTGGACCCAGAAACGCTGGCATCCGCAAAGGCTGAGTTTGCCAATGTGGAAAGACTTGGCATTGTACACGGGTTGAATAGCCCCTGGGCTTCACCTCTCCAAGTGGTCTCTAAGTCTGATGGTGAGTATTGCCCATGTGGCGATTACCAATGCCTTAACGAGATCACCACTCTCAATCGTTACCTGGTTCCACATAGCCAAGATTTTTCATAAAATTCGCTTTTCTAAAGCTGATTTAGTTTGGGGCTACCATCAGGTGCCTGTATGCAGGGAGGACATTCCCAAAATGGCTGTGATAACCTATTTGGATATTTGAGTTTCTGTGCATGCCTTTTGTGCTGAAAAACACAGCAAGACTTTCTAGCTGATGGACTCTGTATTAAAAGACTTAGACTTCCTTTTTGTTTACCTGGATGACACACTTGTCGCCAGTGCATCCAAATCCAAACATTAGATTAGATTAGGTTATGAGGACATGCAGTCCTCTTTTATTGTTATTTAATAATGCATGCATTAAGAAATGATACAATGTTTCTCCAAAATGATATCACAGAAATACAAGACAAACCAACTAAAAAACTGACAAAAACCACATAATTATAACATATAGTTACAACAGTGCAAAGCAATACCGTAATTTGATGAAGAACAGAACACGGGCATGGTAAAAAAAAAGTCTCAAAGTCTCTCGAAAGTCCCATCATCTCACGCAGACAGTAGAAGGAAGAAAAAAACCTCTTCCTGCCATGAACCTCCAGCGCCGCAAACTTGCCGATGCAGCGCCCTGGAAACACCCGACCACAGCCGACTCTTGAGTCTGTCCAAAAACTTCGAGCATCCGACCAGCCCTCCGACACCGAGCGCCGAGCACCATCTCTGCCAAGCGCTTCGACCCCAGCCCCGGCAACAGGCAATAGGCAAAGCCGAGGATTTGGGACCTTCCCCTCCTGAGATTCTCCATCACATAGTAGCAGTGGCAGCGAAGCAGGCATTTCAGAACGCCCCTAATCACGTGTTTGACTGGTCAGCGGCCATGACCAGGGGATTTGATGACACCAAACGAGCTCTTTCCAATGTGACCCTACTGGCACACCTGCTCCCCAACACACCCATAGCCACTACTACTGGCACTTCAGCCTATGCTCTGGGTGCTAGGCATGAACAGTGGCAGCTGCTCAGCTTCTTCAGCCGCCAGTTCCATCTCTCCGAAAGGAAGTACAGCACGTTTGACAGTGAGCTTCTCAGTCTCTATCTGGCTGTTCACCATTTTAATTTTCTTCTAGAGAGTTGCCATTTCACAGCATTCGTTGACCACAAACCCCATGGTGTCTCTCACAGTGGTATCTGAAAAGAGGATGCTGTCCAAGTTGCATGCCATCTTGGTCAATGTCTCCCATCCACTACATAATGTACTGGGTGGGCACAGGAGTACATTCAGCCAGAGACTCATTCCACTGAGATGCAACACAGAGCGTCATAGGAAGTCATTCCTGCCTGTGGCCATCAAACTTTACAACTCCTCCCTTGGAGGGTCAGACACCCTGTGCTGATAGGCTGGCCCTGGACTTATTTCATAATTTACTGGCATAATTTACATATTAGTATTTAAGTATTTATTACTATTTTCTATTACTATTCTATTACTAGTTATTATTTCTATGACTATTACTATTTACTAATAGTAGTATTACTATTACTATTTCTATTACTATTTATTATTTATGGTGCAACTGTAATGAAAACCAATTTCCCCCGGGATCAATAAAGTATGACTATGACTATGACTATGTGCATGCAATGGTCAAACTATCAGACTCTTGGTCTGCACGGCAGCAATGCCACCAGGCCTACATATCCAAGTTCACAATGAATATACAACATACCAAGGGGAAAAATAATGCCGTAGCTGATTGCCTCTCGCGGCCAGCCCTTGAGCCATTCACATAGGCATTGACTAGGCCGGCATGGCAGCCACCCACACTACTGCCTCGGAGGTCCAGGCTTACCGAACTGTAGTCACGGGCCTGTGTTTGGCTGACATTAAGTTTGGAGAACCTGGAGTTTCTCTACTGTGCGATGTCTCACCGGTCACCCTCACCCCACAGTGCCTACATACTGGAGGTGGACTGTTTTTAACTCCAGGCATGGCCTCTCACACCTGGGCCAGAAGGCCTCACAGAAACTGGTTGCACTAAAGTTTGCGTGGTACAGCTTTTCCAAAGGATGTACTTGACTGGACTGCAGCCTATGTGGAACGCCAGCCGTCAAAAATTAACCATCATGTTCAGGCACCGTTGGCACCGTTTTGTGGTCTCTGAGCGATGGTTTGACAATGTCAATGTGGACCTTCACCCCACCCCCCCTTGGTTTTACACTCCTCCTTGCCATGGGGGACCGTACCACCAGGTGGCCAGAGATTGTCCCTCTAACATCAACAAAGGCCACAGATGTGGCTCGGGTATTCATTAGCACCTGGGTTGCTCGGTTTGGCACCCCATCTGATATTTCCTCTGACTGCCATCCCCAATTCACATCAGACCCATGGGAGGGAGGGAGGGAACGTCGACTCAGACCATGAGAGGCCTGCGTCAGGCATTTTCATGCCTTACAAGGCGCAGACCCATGGGCTGCTATCAGAATCTCAGCATTAGACTACATCACGCCACAGAATACCACCCACAGTTCAATGGCCCATGTGAGCTTAAAGCTTGCTCTGAGAGGCTTCCTCATGGAGGAGTGTTGGCATGATCGTCTCTTGTGTGTCCTGCCGGGGCTCAGAACAGCTCCTACAGAGGTGCAGTTGCCTGTGGCTGAACTGGTGTACGGGCAGCCATTACGAGTACCAGGTGGTTTTATTCCTGAAGCCACAACTGCCTGGTCAACCTTTCAACAGTGTCCCACCCTTCTCAGTAAATTCAATTCCTTTTCTCCTATCCCTCCCTCCCATCATGGCATACAGCACTCTTGGGTTCCTGTTGACCTGCATTCCACCCTGTTTGTTTTTGTCCACCATGATGCACACCAACATCCCTTTAGGCCCCATTACAATGGCCTGTTCTGCATTTTGGAATGGAGAGAAAAGACTTTTATCACAGATAGGAGGGGTAAACCTGAATGTATTTCAGTAGTTCACCTTAAGCCAGCCCACCAGATTTGAAGGATTCCGCTACCATACCCCTGGCGTGACAACGTAATCATGAACATGCTGATGCAGCTCTGGATGATGCAGTTCCTCCACCCAAGCGGGGCTGCTCGGCTGAGCTCCGTAAAGGCTGACAATGCCAGTTTTAGTGAATTCCGGGGGGTGTGGGCCTGTGTAGGGTAATGTAATTGGTGGAAACATGCACGATTCACAACCATCGACATTGCGTTGGGGTTCACTTTAAAAGGCTGACCTAGCGTGATGATGTAATTATGTGAAGATTTTACAGCGTGTTATGTTTCTGTGTTTGGAGGAAAATAAATGAACTTACAGTTTTTCTTAAACATAAAATGCTTTGCGGCATTTTATTTGCGAAAACTTACATAGTGAATTATGCTGTTTTGCAGCAAATGGTACAGTGCAATATATAAAAAGAAACAATAGATTAAATAAGTAGTGCCAAAAGAGAGCAAAAACAAAGAAAAATAGTGAGACAGTATTCATGGGTTCGTTGTCCATTCAGAAATCTGATAGCAGAGGAGAAGAAGCTGTTCCTGAGTGTGTGTCTTCAAGCTCCTGTACCCCCTCCTGCATGGTAGCAATGAAAGAGGCATGTCCTGGGTGATGGGGGTCCTTAGTGACAGATGACACTTTTTTGAGGCATTGCCTTTTGAAGGTGTCCCTGACTTCCGAGGCAGTGCACTTGAGTTCCAGACTTAGCATCTTCCCCAGACCCAATCTATCCAGGCCAATATGTTTAAATATATTAATTGATTTAAAATATAAATGAATGTGTTAATTAGATTTACATGATTTTATATTCATATTTAATAATAATTTAAATATAGAACATAGAAATCTACAGCACATTACAGGCCCTTCAGCCCACAATGTTGTGCCAACCATGTAACCTACTCTAGAAACTGCCTAGAATTTCCCCACCACATAGCCCTCTGTTTTTCTAAACACCATGTACCTAAGAGGCTCTTAAAAGACCCCATTGTATCCTCCTCTACCACCTTCACTGGTAGTGCATTCTACACCCCTACCACTCACTGTGTGAAAAACTTACCACTGCCATCCCCCTTGTACTTACTTCCAAGCAACTTAAAACTATGCCGCCTCGTGTTAACCATTTCAGCCCTGGGAAAAAGCCTCTGGCTATCCACATGACTAATGCCTCTCATCATCTTATACACCTCTATCAGGTCACCTCCCATCCTCTGTCGCTCCAAGGAGAAAAGGTCAAGTTCACTCAACCTATTCTCAATAAGGCATGCTCCCCAATCCAGGCAACATCCTTGTAAATCTCCTTTATTATCTCTCTATAGTATCTACATCCTTTCTGTAGTGAGGTGACCAGAACTGAACACAACACTCCAAGTGGGGTCTAACTAAAGTCTTATATAGCTTCAGCATTACCTCATGGCTCTTGAACTCAACCCCATGGCTGATGAAGACTATCAGCCTTCTTATCAACACTGTCAACCTGCGCAGCAGCTTTGAGTGTCCTATCGACACGGACCCCAAGATCTCACTGATCCTCCACACCACCTAGATTCTTACCACTAATATTATATTCTGCTTTTAAATTTGACCTACTGAACACTTATTTGGTTTGAATTCCATCTGCCATTTCTCAGCCCAGTTCTGCATCCTATCAATGACCCGCTGTAATGTTTGACAGCCCTCCAGACTATTCACAACACCCCCAACCTTTGTGTCATCAACAAACCTATTAACCCACTCTTCTACTTCCTCATCCAGGTCATTTATAAAACCACTGGTCACTATCCTTCATGCAGAGTATATAATTGTGGTGTATTACATCCAAAATGCTAGAGGAACTAAGCAGGTCAGGCAGCGTCTATGAAAATGAATAGACAGTTGACGTTTCGAGCTGAGACCCTTCATCAGGACTGGAAAGGAAGGGCGAAGTACCCCCTGTATGTGTTACTCTAGACTTCCAGCATCTACAGAATCTCTCATTTTTATAATTATGGTGTAATATTCTCGGGTGGCAGGGTGGAGATACGTATCTACCAAATGAGGTGTAATGTGCTCCTTCCCTCCGATAGCCTACAGCTCACCCTTGGCCAAGGCGTAACACCTGTTTAGCCCCCCACCGACCAGGGTCATGGGTAGCCATTGAAACAAGTGGTGAATGGTCGTATGAGCATCTGGTTTACATCACAAGCCCTGGTTATGTGACCACTGACACCCGGCAGACAATCTCTGAAGTGTATTGATAATGGGTGGGGTTACCCATCTTGTAAAGGCACTGCCCAGAAGAAGACAATGGCAAACCACTTCCATAGAAAAATTTGCCAAGAACAATCATGGTCATAAGACAATGATCGCCCACGCCATACGACACGGCACGTAATAGTGATGATGACAATGAGGAGCAGGCCCTTCCAGCCCAATGAGCCGCTTCACCCAGCAACCCACTTATGCAACATGAGCCTAATCACGGGACAATTTACAACCTACTAACCAGTACATCTCTGGACTGCAGGAGGATACTGGATCACCCAAAGAAAACTCATGCCATCACAGAGAGAACATAAAAACTCCTTACAGACAGCACAGGAATTGAACTCTGAACTCCGACGTCCTGAGCTGTATTTGTGTCATGCTAACCACTATGCTACGATGGCACCCTCAAAGGAGGGAAATTGAAAATCTGTACCACAACAAAAACCTCCTTCAGAACCCTGGGGTGTACACTATCTGGTCCAGGTGATTTATCTGCCTTCAGAATTTTCTCTCTAGTTGCGGTAACTTCACACACTTCATGACTCCTGACACCTGGAACTTCTATCATTCTGCTAGTGTCTTCCACAGTGCAAAATATTTATTCAGCTCGTCCACCATTTTGTTGTTCCCCATTACTACCTCTCCAGCATCATTTTCCAGTGGTCCAATATACACTCTTGCCTCTTTTAGATTTTATGGAGTTGAAGAAACTTTTGGTATCTTTTTTAATATTATTGGCTAGCTTACTTTCGTATTTTATCTTTAACTTCTTAAGGACTTTTTTTAGTCGTCTTTGGTTAGTTCTAAAAGCTTCCCAATCCTTTAAATTCCCACTAAATTTTGTTCTATTATATGCCCTCTTTTTGGCTTTTATGTTGGCTTTGACTTATCTTGTTAGCCACAGATGTGTCATCTTATCTTTAGAATACTTCTTCCTATTTGAGATGTATATATCCTGTGCTTTCTGAATTGCTTCCAGAAAATCCAACCATTGCTGCTATGCCATCATCCCTGCCAGTGTTCTTTTCTAATCAATTCTGGCAATCTCCTCTCTCATGCCTCTGTAATTCCCTCTATTCTACTGTAATACAGATTAATCAGTCTTTAGCTTCTCCTTCTCAAATTTCAGGGTGTATTCGATCATATTATAATCACTTTACTCTAAAGGTTTTTTTTCTCTGATCAATTCTGGTTCATTGCACAATGCCCAATCCAGAATAGCTGATCCTGTAGTGAGCTCAACCATGAGCTGCTCTAAAACGCCATCTCATAGGCACTCTAGAAATTCCCCCTTCTGGAATCCAGCACCAACCTGATTTTCCCAATCTGCCTGCATATTAAAACCCACCATGCAGTATTAACAAATCTTCCCACTAAGATATTAGTTCCCTTCCAGTTCAGGTGCAAATAGCCCCTTCTGTACGGGTCCCACCTTCCCTGGAAGGCAGCCTAATGATTCAAAAATTTTATGCCCTCCCTTCTACACCAAATCCTTAGCCATGTGTTAAAACTGTATAATCTTCCTAGGTCTGGCCTCGCTAGCACATGGCACGGGTAGCAATCCTGAGATCATAACCCTGGAGGTCCTGCCTTTTAACTTCGCACCTAACTCCCTGAACTCCTTATGCAGAACCTCGTCGCTTGTTCTACCCATGTCATTGGTACCTACATGGACCACGACTTCTAGCTGTCCACCCTCCCACTTAAGAACGCTGAGGTCTTGATCTGGGATATCCTGGATCCTGGCACCCGAGAGGCAACTTGCCATCCAGGAATCTAGTTCTCATCCACAGAATTTCCTGTCCATTCACCTAACTAATGAATCCCCTATCACCACAGCATGTCTCTTTTCCTTCCCTTCTGAGTCACAGAGGCAGACTTAGTGCCAGAGACCCTACTGCTGTAACTTTCCTCTGTTAGGTCATCCTCCCCGAGCAGAATCCAAAGTGGTATACCATTATTGAGGGAGATGGCCATGGGGGTACTCTGCAGTGGCTCCTTAACCCCTTTCCCCTTTCTGACTGACTCCCAGTTTCCTGTATCCTGCACCTTGGGTGTAACCACCTCTCTAGATCTCCTATCTATCACCCCCTCAGTCTCCCAAAGGTTCCGGAGTTCATCCAGTTCCAGCTCAAATCCTAATGTGGTTGTTAGAAGCTGCTGTTGGACACACTTCTTGAAGTTGTAGTCATCATGAATATTGGAGTTCTCCCTGCCTTCCTACATTCTGCAAGAGGAGCATTCAACTATCCTGCCTGGCATCTCTCCTGTCCTAGCTGAGCAGGTATGAAAAAGGGAAGAAAAAAAAACCTAAAGCTTTTCTGAGCTTTGCATTCTCTGACTGAAGCCTCACTTCACTGAAGCCTTGAAGAGCTACAGCCTCAAAGTCACCCCTCTGACTCTGTCCACTTAGATAATGGTCACTGTGCTTGCCCTGCCTTCCTTTAATTTGTTCTTGCTAAACAATCCCAAATGCCGATTGACCGCTGATCAAAGCTCTTTTTCGCTGTTGCAAACCGGAGCAGCATTTTGTACTCCCAGTGAACTTGATTGAAGTCCGCTCCTCTCAAAACTTCCAATGTTCGAATTGGCCGCTGGTCAAAGCACATAGGGCAGACAACCGAGACAGTACGTTATCCATTGCTTTCTTTAAACTTGATGGTGTTGCGTGTTTGTAGCAAAGGGTACCATTCGGTGTCGCACAATAAAAAAAAGGCCTGTTTCATTGGCATTGTGGATATCTTCTGCTCAAAATTTTTGAAGCGAGTTGGGGAATTTTGTAGGTTTCCATGTTTTGGCACTTAGAGCATCAGCTCTATCTTCCTCACCATGTGCTTTCTTGAATTTAATGTGGTGTCAACATTTCCATCGAGACAACCAAACATCTGCTGCTTTAAAATTGTCATGATCCTGTTTCTTAGCCAGCTCCTCTGACTTGCTTTTAACATTGGTCCACTGACACGCATGCCTCGTCTAGTTACAATGGAATGGAAAAGCATTGATTGAGGGCTTCTTCAACATTTGGATCCTTACCTTCATGCTTTCGTTTTTGGGATGTTCCCTGTTGTCCTGCGCATAATGTCCATTCTTCTCACAGTTTATCTTGCTGATGTATCAAGCTCCAGTTGTAGAATTTGGCACCAGTTATCTCTGGCAGCTAACGATGAGTTGTTTTAGACAGATGACTTTTAATTTGGCCCAGTATATTAATAGTTTTGGCTAGTGTCAAATGGAGCACAACAGTAGCATTGCAGTTAGCGCAACGCTATTACAGCTGACGGTCTCAGAGTATCAGAGTTCGACCTTAGCATCCTCTGTAAGGAGACTCTCTGTGAAATGTGTGAGTTTTCTCCAGGTGTTCCAGTTTCCTCCCACAGTCCAAAGGCAGGTTAATTGGTCATTGTAAATTATTCTGTGATTGGCTTAGGTTTAGATCAGGGTTGTCCAGTGTTTCTGGGAGGTGCAGATCGAAGGGCTGGAAGGGCTTATTCTGTGCTCTATCTCTAAGTAAAACAAAATTCTTTTTGTGGCAGCTTGGCAAGGGCCTGATATTTTTTAAAGTCAAAATAAAAACCAAAATGATCACTGTTTTTTGAATTGGCGTCCATCAGCCCAAGAGGAAAACATAACACAAGCACATGCAGCTGAGGCTATTTAAAAACTGTTTGCTCTCAGCACAGAGTACCGTCTAACAGCAACACAAGTGCACGCGGCTGAAGCTAGCTACAGACCGTTTGGAAACAGTCTCCTGTTCCAACTGAGCAGCATGGTGTCCCAAGTAAACAAAGGGAATCCCAGCTATTGCCTCAATTAAAAAAATGCTCAAAAGTTCTAAAGTAAATTTATCATCAAAGAACAAAGTACATATCTGTCACTATATACAGCCTTGAGATTCAATTTCTTGTGGGCATACTCAATAAATCCATCACAGAATAATAACCATAGCAGAATCAATGAAAGACCGCACCAACTTGGGTGTTCAAGCAGAGTGCAGAAGACAACAAACTGCAAATACAAAAATAATGAAATAATAATAATAAATAAATAAACAATAAATATTGAGAACATGAGATGAAGAGTCCTTGAAAGTGAGTTCATAGGTTGTGGGAACATTTCAGTGATGGGGCAAGTGAAGTTGAGTGAAGTTATCCTCTTTGGTTCAAGAGCCTGATGGTTGAGAGGTAATAACTGTTCCTGAACCTGATGGTGTGAGCCTTGAGGCTCCTGTACCTTCTTCTTGATGGCAGCAGCGAGAATAGAGCATGTCCTGGGTAGTGGGAGTCCTTGATGATGGATGCTGCTTTCCTGCGACAGTGCTATGCGTAATTGTGATCAATGTTGGGGAGGGCTTTACCCATGATAGACTGTTTTTGTTCTTTAAGAGTTGTCCCAAATAAGTGGCTGCCCTGATTAATCGATTGTTCAATTAACTGAAATCCACTCTACTACCTTGATAATAAAGTGACTTTAAATGTTAAAAATCAAATTCATGGCCTGACCTTTTACCACTATATTCTTGGTTTGAAATCTAGCCAATACTAGCCATTAGCAATCAGTTATTTTGGGAAATTTGTCCCAGTTCCTCAAGGGCTTCATTTATATTAACCTCACTCAGGAATTTGCAGTGTGAAACGTAAAGTAGGAAAAAAAATCACTTCTGCTGTTGGGAGGACAAGTCTGAAGTTTGGTCTGAATCATTCTGGTGGGAGCTTTGCTGTCCTCCAGGTTGTTCTGTGTATGAGCTACACTCAGGGGCCACTTTATTAGGTACAGCTGTACACCCATTTGTTGATGCAATCAGCCAATCATGTGGCAGCAACTTAGTGCATAAAAACATGTAGACACGGCCAAGAGGTTTCAGTTGTTGTTCAGACCAAATATCAGCACGGGGAATTAATGTGATCTGAGTGGCTTTGACGGTGGAATGATTGTTAGTGCCAGGTGGGTAGTTTCAGTCTGTACTGATTTCCTGGGTTTTTCACATACAATGGTCTCGAGAGTTTACAGAAAAACAAAAAAACATCCAGTGAGTGCAGTTCTGGGAGCAAATATGCCTTATTATGAGAGAGGTCAGAGGAGAATGACCAGACTGGTTCAAGCTGACAGGAAGGTGACAGTAACTCAAATAACTACACGTCACAACAGTGGTGTGCAGAAGAGCATCTCTGAATGCACAACACATTGAACCTTGAAGTGGATGGGCTACAGCAGCAGAAGACCAGGAACATACTCTCAGTGGCAACGTTATTAGATTTGTACTTAATAAAGTGGCCTCTAAGTGAAAGTAGTGTGTGGTTGAAATGTTTTTTATATATATTGAGAAACAGCGCAGCCCTTCTCACCACACTGCCCACCAATCCCCCGATTTAATCTGAGCCCAATCACAGGACAATTTACAATGACCAGTTACCCTACCAACCGGTCTGTCTTTGGACAGTGGGAAGAAACCAGAGCACCCAGAGGAAATCCACACAGTCATGGGGAGAATGTACAAACTCCTTACAGGCGCGGTGGGAATTGAACCTGGGTTGCCGATATTGTAAGGTGTTGTGCTAACCAATATGCTACGGCAGGTCTATTCACAGCCCTAATACTAATCATCAAATTCTGCATTTAAGATTTTCAATGCAAATTTGACAATACAAATTTTAAAAATGAATGTTTTATAATAAAAGGACACCACCTCCAATGCTCATAAAATAAAGGAAAGCATTTGATTGCAGTATTATCTAGGTGCCAAAATACTAACTTTTGTAAATAATAAAATATTAATTATGTTTGCAAAACATTGGAAAATGTATTTAAGTGAAACATACAATGCTATTTTTTAAAAGGAAAAACTGGTGATACAGGATTTGAATTTTAAATCAAATTTGTGATTGTTAATTTTATGCTCAAAATATTAATCACGTGTCATATCTTCTGTTTTTATTTCCGGCAATGACATATTTAGTTTATATAAAGTGAATAATATTCACGCAATAACTCTACATTATCACCATTACACACCGTGTAGTATGACATGGGCGATCATGGTCTTCCCATGACTATGATTGTTCTTGGGCAAATTTTTCTACAGAAGTGGTTTGACATTGCCTTCTTCTGTGCAGTGTCTTTACAAGACAGGTGATTCCAGCCATTGTCAATACTCTTCAGAGATTGTCTGCCTGGCTTCAGCAGTCGCATAACCAGGACTTACGATATGCACCGGCTGCTCATACGACCATCCACCACCTGCTCCCATGGCTTCATGTGACCCTGACCGGGGGGGCTAAACAGGTGCTACACCTAGCCCATGGGTGACCTGCAGACTAGAGAGGGAAGAAGCACCTTACACCTCGTTTGTTAGAGACCTGCTACCCAAACTCTACATATGGACATTTAATAATTTTTACACAGAGAGTGGTGGATGCATGGAGTGAGCTGCCTGGTATGATGGTACAGTCAGATACATTGGGGACATTTAAGAGATGTTTATGTAGGCACATGAAAGTGAGGAAAATGGAAGGATATGGACATTGTGTAGGCAGAAGAGATTAGTCAGCTATTTCATTTCTAACTTAATTTGTTCAGCACAACATTGTGGGCTGAAGGGCCTGTTCTTGCGCTGTACTGTTCTGTGTTATATGTTCTAACTCAGAAGTTCACCTTTCAGCTTAAGCATAAAGACTCATCAGAGTTTCAATAGTTAATCAGATCACTTGAACGTCCATGAACTATTCACTTTGTATTCTGTTATTTTCCAAAAAGAAAACCTTTGATTTGAAGCCCAGGAGTTCAATGGGTTTGAGACTATACTTCTTAATTGGCGAGCGGTTCTGGGCCCTTTACCTGAGAAAGGATGTGCTGGAGAGGGTCCAGAGGAGGTTCACGAGAATGATCCGGGGAATGAATGGGTTAACATATAAGGAGCATTTGATGGCTCTGCCTGTACTTGCTGGAGTTTATAAGAATGAAGGGGGATCTCATTGAATCCTACTGAGTGTTGAATATAGAGAGGATGTTTCCTATAGTGGGGAAGTCTAGGACCAGAGGGCACAGTCTCTGAAGAGAAGAATGTCCCTTTAGGACAGAGATTAGGAGGAATTTCTTTAGCCAGATGGCAGTGAATCTGTGGAATAAATTGCCAAAGATGGCTATGGAGGCCAAGTCATGGGGTATATTTAAAGTGGAGGTTGCTAGATGCTTGATTACTAAGGAAGTCAAAGGTTACAGGGTGAAGGCAGGATAACAGAGTTGAGAGAGATAATAAATAAGCCACGATGGGATGGTGGCACAGACACAATGGGCCAAAGCACTTAATTCTGCTCCTATTTCTTATGGTTTTAGTTTACCGATTAGAGTTAAATTACTGAATTATAATGAAAAGTCATCAAATAAATCTCCCCCCTTCCTCTATCCCCCACTCTGACTTTTCACTTCTTCTCACCTACCTATTACTTCCCCCTGGTCCCCTCTTCTGGCCCTTTCTCCTGTGATCTACTCTCCTCTCCCATCAGATTCTTTCCTCTCCAGCCCTTGCCCTTTCCCACCCACCCAGCTTCACCTATCACCTTCCAGCCAGCCTCCTTCCCCTCCCCCTACCTTTTTATTCAGGCGTCATCCCCCTTCCTTCTCACTCCTGAAGAAGGGTCTCGGGCCGAACAACGTCTATTTACTCTTTTCCCCAGGTGCTGCCTGACCTGCTGAGTTCCTCCAGCATTTTGTGTGCTTTGCATAAAATACCCCTTGATGCCAAGGTGTGTGACATCAGTGTACAATCCTAGAATATCTGACTCCATTATTGAGCCTAACAGGTCTGCTCAGTTAGTGCCGAGTAGAATTTCAGATTCACACACCATTGCCTCACAGCACAGCTCCACAGACTCCATTTCACATTTCTGATGATTGTTTTAATTTATTTAGACATACAGCACAGACAGGTTCTTCTGGCCCAATAAGCCACATCGCCCGGCAACCCACCTATTTAACCCTAGACTAATCACAGGACAATTTACAGTGACCAATTAGCCTAGTAACCCGTATGTCTTTGGATTGTGTGAGGATACCTGAAAAACCTGGTGAAAACCCACGCAACCATGGGAAGAACACAACAACTCCTTACAGATGGCGCTGGAATTGAACTTTGAACTCTGATGCCCAGAGCTACAGCACCATTGTGCTAGCCACTACACTACCCGAATGTGCAATATACCATTCAGAATTTACCCAAACTCATAAAAGTTACTTTATCTATCCTTTTTCATCTTTTATTTTAAAAAAACTTTCATACAAATTACTGTCCAAATATCACTTATATATTTTTTCTTTTAAAAATATCTCCAAGTTATATTTTGGAATTCAAACAATTTCATCTTTGGTTGACATGTAGCTTGCAAATGAAAGCAAAAGTGAGAAGTTTTTTTGTACTAAAGAACTTTTATAAATCCCACTTTCCAATATTATAAAGATATGATCATGTAAATTAGGGATGCACACATTTAATTATTGAATCAATTATTGTTGCAACTGGTGATTTTTTTTTGTGTGTGGTTGTACTTCCTTCACTCATTGTAAAATGCAGCTATTACCTTGGCTGAATGGCTATAAACTACAATATCAAGAATTCTCTTTCTAGTCCAGTCTTCCCCGCCCCCATCAGCTTCCACAAACTCAAGCTATCTGAATAGAATTAAAGACAAAACTTGGCCTTTCTTGACCCCACATAACTAGCCCTGTTCATATTTCAATCTGTTTGTGTGTAAAGGCAGCCAGTCACATGAAAAGCTAAGCCACCTTCCTCCAACTTTTTTCCAACCATCTTCTTGTTAGCCACAAGCCCGGCTTCATAATCTACAAGGTTTCTTGTGCCGTGAACTTTCCTCAGAATTAGAAAATAACACTATAAAACATCAGATTCTCCCTTGTGCAACAGCGCTGCATTTTTCTTTGGATGGTGGGGGGGGGGTGGTAACAAGCACCCATTTTGGCCCCTCCCCCCATCAGGACCACTTTCTACTTTGTTTGATAGAAAAAGAGCAATAAAAAAACTGTTCTCACATTTTCACTTATTTTATACAGTTCTCCTGTAGTCATGGAGAGGAGGTTTTTGTTCGAGACCTTCTCCGCACATCCATTCAAGGCATGATATACCTAGAAAGAAAAGAATATTTTAGAATTTGATATTCAGCTATGTCTTTGATAATTGCCTTCCCTGCCTTCATATTTATGTTAGTTGCTTGCAATGAGTGAATTTATTTTGACAAATCGAGCCATCTCTGGAGAAATCCCTTGGAAAATTCAGCAACAATTCATATGAGTCCTTCAGAAAGTCTTTTTGTTTTTACAAATTTGCCACTGTGGCAATTATTTTCAAATAAAAACCATAAGCTTACGAATGATTTTCTTTGTTGGGCTCAATTTTACAGTCTGTTCTCAAGGATTTTTATCATGGTTAGGCATGCAACATTTTTAACTTAAAATGCCTTTCTATTCTGATTTAATTAAAAATTTCTGATAATGTACAAACATTGAAATACGCAGTGATGGTGATAGTTACAATGTAAACATTTCACATGTCGAGCTACAGACTGAATATTGGAAAGCTCAAGATTAAATGATATAATATTCTGAACAAAACAAAATCTCAAAATATGAATAGTTTTCAAATTGTACTTGCATCATTATGTGACTCACATTGAACAGTAAATTTAAATACCTCAGGTTTCTGGTTTAAAGATTACTTTTCTATAAGCCTTTTTTTTTACAAAGCTAAACATGGATCTATGTAGCTGCAGAGAGCCAATTTCATTCAATTAGAAATGAAACCGTTTTTATGCTATGCCAAGCCATAATAGCATTTTATGTTCAATGGATGATGCCCTGATACGGTTTATGTGGTTGGAACCCATTCATTGGTGTGAGCATATCATTCAATGAATTTGCCTCTCGATACACAATTTGGCAGAGGAATTCATTTTCTTTCTGTTTAGTAATATGAATGTAATTGTTTGAAAAAGAACTTCATATCATGTATACATTTATATTAACAACCGCAATCGGGCGAAAGACTGATTATGCTAGCATTCATATCTACCCACATGAAACTCCAATGCCCTCTTGCCGTACAAAAGACTGGGACAAATTACTTATTTATATATACAGAACACACTCATAATGGCCAGCTGCAGGTATTTTTGGAAAGTGCATTTTAATAAGCTTCTATTCACTGTGTACAAATGGGGAAGAAACAGTTTACACTATAGAGTTAAACGCATAGGGCTTCCCATTCTACCGGCGAAATCAATCATTTGTCCAGACTGTGGGAGTCAGATTTAGTTAGTGAAAAGAGACCCATATATAAACAAGTCAATAACTCATTGTGAGCTATTGTTGGTCTGAAGCAGTGTGCTTACAAAAAGCTGGCCCACTCTTCTTAGAATGAGTGTCACTATATTCAGCAGTGGGAGAAGTCCCTTTGTTTCTATTGGGTACTGGCTGGAGTTTATGTATGGGAAAGAGAAATGACCGATTAGAGTTCCCCCCTAAAAAAGCCTTTGCCACCATCATACACAGAGCTTAGCCTTCTTTATTTACATTGAACATATTCTGCTAAATGTGAGCAACTCATTTTAGATGTGACATTACACCTACTTACCTCTTTAACACCACTGAGACTGAAACCTACACTTCATCATCAAAATAACCAGCTACACTTATAACAGCGAGAGATTTCCTCAAAAGAAACACACCTCATGCTGGTGCAGTTAAAACAACAGTAATGTCACAAACTTTGAAATGTGTTGTGAACAACGCGAGAGGCTAACGGAGAAGTTTGACAGTTTGCAATAGTTGCTGGCTGAATTGATTAACTTTTAAACGCACAATATCTCTTGGGTTATTGGAAAGTCACTGTATAAATGTGCAGGAAGAAGTCAAATTATCTTTGATTTTCTTGCTTATAATTTTCACTGGTATTTAAATAAGCCATCATCCAAATCGTAGGTCCACAGCTCATCTATTTACAGACTGGAGAGTAATTTCCTCAAACTACCGGGGGCACGCTAATCACAAAATGACCCATGCTGAAGTGGGAGTCTTTCTAACGTTAAATGTTTCATACTTTGCAACAAAAAGCAGAGCCTACATATGGTTAATCTTGCAGAATTATTCAATCTTGCTTAATAACCAACTAGGACAAATTCCTTATTAAACTCAAGAGAGCAACCAAACTCAATTTTCCTTCTTAGAGTAATGATTTTTCTCTTCCTATTTTGGGAAAGCCTAATTCCGAAACTTGCTGCTAGCCTCATGCCTCAACCTGGAAGGTATGTTCAGCCAGAGGCAGTAAAGCACTAAACAAAAATAGAACATAAATGGAATGTTGCCTCTGTCTTCCTACCTCCCTTGAGGCTATTTTGCTGTCACCTAGTCATCTTAAGACCCAATAAGCAAGAGTTTGCAACTGTGGTGTCGGTGAAAGCAGGACCAGGGAGCAATTCTATACAGTTAAAACTGTTTTTACTTTGTTTTATATCATCATTATTACTACATCTATTGGTGCAAATTCTTTCCAGCACTCTCACTGGAAAAGGAAGAAAGTTTAAAATAAACACACACAAAATACTGGACCCTTCCCCCAAAAAGTCGATTCTTTATTCCTTTCCATAGATGCTGCCTGACCTGCTGAATTCCTCCAGCATTGTGTGTGTGTTACTCTGGATTTCCAGCATCTGCAGAATCTCATGTGTTTAAAATAGACAAAATACACAATTCCAGCATCTGCAGAATCCCTTGTTTAAAATACACAGAATCTCTTGTGTTTAAAATACACAAAACACACAATTCCAGCATCTGCAGAATCTTTTGTGCTGAAAATCTTGAGGAGAATGCAAAAAGTGTTGAAGGAACTCTGTGGGCCAGGCAGTATCCCAATGAAGGGTCTTGGCCCAAAATGTCAACTGTTTATTCCTCTCCAAAGAAAAGTTCGATTTATTTCTTAGAAAATACCCAAGATATATTTTTTGACTTATCCCTTTCCACAGATGCTGCCTGACCTGCCGAGTTCCTCCAATGTGTGTGTGTTACACTGGATGTCAAGTATTTGCAGAATCTCTTGTGCTCAAAATATATTGTGGACTTTCATATTGAGACCAGAGAATACATCAGAATGGAAGTTGTACAAGTGAAAAAAATGCTTCAGGAAAAACACATTTAAAAAGATGATATAATAGAGATTTTAATTTGAAGACCTACAATCTGGAAATTGCTGTTCTGAAAATAATAATTCTGGATTAAAACCAATTCCTTTCTGCCTTATCTGTTGGACTTGTTATTTTTTTCCCCTGTAGTATAAAGTCTGACCTAGCCTGTGAAGCTTGGAGTTGGCAGCTGTGATTGCAGTGCAGATTTCACACAGTGTAATTACTGCAGTGACACTAGGACTGAGAGGTAGAGAGAGAAAAGACCCTACAGGTTATTAGTACTAAACACTGGGAAGAATCAACGAGAGTCAATGCGTAATTTTGAGGACGATCAAGCCTCATCAGGAACAGCAGGGAGGAAAGTGCTCTACTTCATCATCTCACTCTTCTACTTTTGTTGAAAATTACAGTAATTAAAAAAGAGCTAAGTACTTCTCAGGCAAGGGGTCTTTTTCTTTATCCATCACCTTCTAGTTCAGTGCTGATTTTGCCTGACCTTTTCTGGTGAAGTCTATCAGAGTCACCACGGATCTTTGTTGAGTGCTTCGCTAAAAGCTAATTACTACGCAGCGGATGATTTGTATTGATCAGAAAAGGTAGCGCAGTAAATGAGAGAACCAACACCCAGGCATTGGCAATCGAAAAGTAATTCCTGCCCCATAGAAACCAGCTCTTCTACCTCACTTATTAGAAGCAGCTGTGATGTTTTCAATCGATAGGCAGCGATGGATTGATTCTTTTGACTAAAATCTTTCTTCCGTGATGGGTACAATCAGTGGCCTGGGACATCAAAGGTTCTGATCCGAATACAGTACCCTGGGTCCCTCAGCTTTCTGTTGGCACACAGCCATAATGCCAGAAGCAGTGTGAGCCTTTAATTTTAAATTGAGTTATTGCCATTACTTCAAAATGTGCAGCATCAAATTTTTAGTTTTTATGTAAACAGAGTACCAAAATCATATTTTAAATACAGTTTCTAAAATGATAGGTCTTAATTAAAACCAAATCCTTTCCTTTCTGTCTTATGTTGTAAATGTTGAGATTGATTTACCATAAGACCATTTCAAAATATTTTTCCTTAAATTGAATGGATGAATTCTTGAAAGCAAGCATTCTGTAATTCCTAGCCTTGGATATAATATCAGAATCAGAATCAGGTTTAATATCTCCAGCATATGTCATGAAATTTGTTGAAATATCTAAATTTTATTGAAATATTAAATGTTAAATATTAAAATCATATGACCAAATATACATATTTCAAACAATATAATGTTAATTTATTAGATACATTCTCACAGATTCTAGAATATCAGATGAAAAGCAGAGGAATAGTTAATGTCCACACTAAATATTTCCAATTTTAACCGGTCAGACAGAAGGACTAATCTGTTTAACACAAATAGGCAAAGGCTGGTTTAAGACATCACAAAAAGGGATGTTGTACAAAAATATTGAAATACAGTAATTATTCTAAACTCTAAGGTCTGCTGAGAAGACTTTAAATGAAACAAATTCTCTGCAGCTGAAAGATTAAGAGAGTTGAACAGATGAGCAATTGTACGTGTCTATTGACGCCTACCTGCTTTGTCTAACCCTGATGTCTGTACCTGGAGAGCAAAATGCTCAGTAGAGGGAACAAACAACTTCAGACCTTAAAATCAACTTCCTGCACCGAAGTGAAAGTATCAAAGCCAGCTGAGGTCTCATATAGAAAGAGGCTAGTTGCAGAGGATGTGATGAAGGATCGCAAAACAAAATGACTAATGGCCATGAACTTTTAGGACGCCAAGTGTGATTTTAGTCTGCCAGTGAGTATTTTGATGAACTCTGCTTTATAACAGCAATTCCCCCTTTAAGTCTTGAATGCTTTCAGCATGAACACCCGCACCCCTTCATCAGCTGCTTCTGCCTGGTGAGATTTCTGTTTTCAGCCATGGTAGGTGTTCATACAACAACTTTATTTCCATCAACCAAAAAGGAGTCTGCTCTGATGTACGCTGAAGTGCACTGTGCTTATCGTCTGTTGATGCTTTATTTTATACGAACCTAGGCAACAAAAAGTGGGAGGATGATAGAGAAAAGAAGAAAGAAATGAATGAAAGAGAGGAAAGAGAAAGAGAGAGTTGAGAAGAGAAAGGAGAGGGAGAGGGAAACCAGGAGGGATGCAGAGAGAGAGCGGGAGAGGGAGGGAGAGGAAGAGAGGGTGTAGGGAGAGAGAGAGTGAGGGGAAGAGTGAGAGAAAGAGAGAAAGATAGAGAGAGGGAGAGGGAGGGGTAGGGGGAGTGTGAGAGAATGAGAGAAAAAGATAGAGACAGAGAGGAAGAGGGTGGGGTAGGGAGAGGGAGATGGGGGAGAGAAAGAGAGAGATGATATGTCTCAGTGGGACAGTCAAATCTATTTATTCCCCCGGCAATTACAGAAGTTTTCAGATTTCTGTTATTGCATTTCAGACCTTCCAAAGGTATTGACGATAGGTACCTATTCTCAACAACCAAAATACAGCTCAGGCAAGAATATAATCCATACAAAGTACAATTTTATCCTTTAGCGTACAAATGGAAAATCTTTCTTCTTAAAGGCTTCAAGAGGTGCCAAAGTTATTTTCGTTCTAGCACTTTCATGGTAGAAATAGTTAAAGAATCTATTTAGTATAACCTTTGCTTCAATATATCAAAGGAAATTTTACAGGTTCAAGAAGACATTCTGTAAGATTAGTGCTACTTTGATTTTGATTTTTATTCCTCCATTGCTAGCTTAGTGTCATATTACTTGGACATAATTAGTTCAAATACTTTCATGCTAACATAATTGTCTAATTCCAGGCTTTTTCATGTTATTAATCTTTCATGGTTATTTATTTTCCAGCAAACTTACCTTTTGTTAATCATTTCAATAATCTACTTAGAAGTTTGGTAAATGTCAGCTGCATTTGCCCTTGAACTTTAAGAATAGGCTTCCTTTTACACCAATGCTAAATTGTTGCAGTACAGTCAGTGGCCACTTTGTTAGGAACACCTGTACGTCTTGCTCCTTAATGCAAATATCTAATCAACCAAACATGTGGCAGCAAATCAATGCATAAGAGCATGCAGACATGGTCAAGAGGATCAGTTGTTGTTCAGACCAAACATCAGAATGGGAATGAAATGTAATTCAAGTGTCTTTGACCATAGAATGAATGTTGGTGCCAGATGGGGTGATTTGAGTATCTCAGACACTGCTGATCTCCTGGGATTTTCAAACATGACAGTCTCTAGAGTTTACAGAAAATAGTACGAGAAGCAAAAAACATCCAGCGAGTGGCAGTTCTGTGGATTGAAATGCCTTATTAATCAGAGAGTTCAGAGGATAAAGGCCAAACTAGTTCAAGCTGACAAGAAGGTCAAATAACCAGGTGTTACAACAGTGGTGTGCAGAAGAGCATCTCTGAATGCACAACACATCAAATCTTGAAGTGGATGAGCTACAGCAGCAGAAGACCATGAATATACACTCAGTGGCCACTTTATTTAGGTACAGGAGGTACCTAATAAAGTGGTCACGGAGTATATGTTGCATTATTTGGTTCTGGGGTCCTTTGAGTGCTGTTCTCCTTCATTTCAAGCTAAAGCAGCTCCACAATTGATAATTGTACATTGATTTTTATCCATTGTGGATGGGAGACGAATGTCACTTTACCATCACCTCATTTTCCCCTGTACCATCCTTTACTCAAAGTTCAAAGTAAAGTAATTATCAAACTACATATATGTCTCTATATACAACCCTAAAATTCAATTTCTTGTGGACATATTCAATAAATCTATAGAATAATAGTCATAACAGAATCGGTGAAAGACTACACCAACATGGGTGTTCTAACAGTATGCAGAAGACATCAAAACTGTGAAAATACAAAAAGAAAGTAATAATAATAAATAAATAAGCAATAAATATTGAGAACATGAGATGAAGAGTCCTTGAGAGTGAGTTCATTGGTTGTGGGAACATTTCAATGATGGGGCAAGTAAATTGAGTGATGCCTGGCCTGCTGAGTTCCTCCAGCATTTTGTGGGTGTTGCTTGGATTTCCAGCATCTGCAGGTTTTCTCGAGTTTGTACAGTTGAGTGAAGTTATCCTTTTTGGTTCAAGAGTCTGGTGGTTGAGGGGTAATAACTGTTCGTGAACCTGGTGATATAAGTCCTAAGGCTCCTGTACATTCTTCCTGATGGCAACAGCGAGAAGAGAGTGTGTCCTGGGTGGGGTCCCTGATGATGGATGCTACTTTCCTGTGACACACTTCATGTAGATGTACTCAATGGTGGGGAAGGATTTACCCGTGATGGACTGGGCCATATCCACTACTTTTTGGAGGATTTTCTGTTCAAGGGGATTAGCATTTCCATACCATCCAAACGCCGACCTTTTTCCTTTCCTTTGAATCTATGCATGAACTGAAGGGCTATTCATGTTCACATTTTACAGCATCAGACTCAAATGAACTCTTACATGAACTCTGTTTTACGCAGCTCTCCAGTGGTCTTTTAATGGTTAACTGCAGTAACCAATCTTCTTCAGTAGTTGGTTTACCACAAATAAAACCATTAATGTTTTAAGCACCAAGAGACTCCAACATTTGCTAATACTATATAGAGAAGAAAATATTTATTTATTGATAGATTGATTGATTTATTTAGCGATACAGCATAGAACAAGTCCTACCGATCCAATGAGCTTCATCACCTATTTAACTATTACAACTCGAGGCTAGTCACGAGACAATTCACAGTGACCAATTAACCTACTGACTGGTAGGTCTCTGGATTCTGAGAGGGAACCAGAGCACCCAGAAGAAACCCATCCCCTCACGAGCATGAGGTACAAACTTATTACAGAGGGCACCAGGACTGAACTCCAAACTCTGATGCCTCGAGTTGTAATTGTATTGTGTTAATTGCCACGCTACGGTGGCATCCCTTAGAAAATTATTACCCATTATTCAGATATCTGTAACACTGAAATACTATTTTCAGCACTTCAGATTAAATTTAATTTTAATATCTAAGAATTCACAAAACCGTAAGAAATAAGAACAGAAATAGACCATTCAGCGCATCAAGTCTGCTTCTCCATTCCATCATGGCTGATTTACTATGCTTCTCAACATTCTCCTGCCTTCTCCCTGTAACCTTTGACACCTATATTAATCAAGAAACTATCAACCTCCACTTTAGATTTACCCAATGATTGGCCCTCCACAGCCATCTTTGTCAATGAATTGCACAGATTCACCACCTTCTGGCTAAAGAGATTCTTCCTTGTTACTGATCTAAAGGAACGTCCTTCTACTTTGAAGCTGTGCCCGCTGGCCCTCGACTCCCACACCAGAGGAAACATCCTCTCCATGACCACTCTATTTAGGCCTTTCAGTTTTTGAAAGGTTGCAAAGAGTTCACCTTCCCCTACCAGCCCCAATTCTTCTAAACACTAGCGAATACAGGCCCAGAGCCATCAAAAGCTCCCCATATACTAAATCTTTCATTTTGGGATCATTCTCGTAACTTCCTCAGGACTTTCTCCAATGCAAGCATGTACTTTCTAGAGATGTGGCCACCACTGCTCGCAGTACTCCAAGTGTGATCTGACCGATGCCTTATACAGCCTTTATTCTAGACTTCTCAAATTCTTGGTGATGCCTTAATTATCGTTTTTCCTTCAGGTACAAGGTCAATGCCTCCAACAACTTTCCCACCTCTGATGTTAGAACAACTGTCCTAAAGACATTGGGCTTATCCTTTCTCCCTTTTCTAAACAGCAGTGGACCATTTTGCCACTTTTTATCTTTGGTGCCAACTCAGTACCCAAACACCACTAGACTATCATGCTCAGTGCTATCATAATGTAGTTTCCTCTTGTACGTCCCCACTACTGAGCACATCTACAAGGAGTGCTGTCACAGAAAATCAGCATCTATCATCAAGGACACCCTCCAACCAGGCCACGCTCTCTTCTCACTGCTGCCATCAGAAAGGAGGTACAAGAGCCCTTGGGTCCCATACCACCAGGTTCAGGAACATTTATTACCCCTCAACCATTGGGCTCTTGAACCAGTGTGGGTTAAGTTCACTTACCCCAACACCAAACCAATGGAGTCAATGTCAAAGACTCAACAACTCATTTCTCAATATTTATTACTTATTTATTTATTATTATTGTTTTTACTTCTTTTGTATTTGCACATTTTGTCGTCTTTCGCACATTGGTTGTTTGTTCATCTTTGTTGTGTGCAGTTTTTCATTGATTCTATTGTGTTTCTTTGAATGCCCACAAGAAAATGAATCTCAGAGCCGTAGATGGAGATATATATGTATATACTTCTGTACTTCCCTCAGATCCTAGGATGCATCCCATCTGATCCTGATAACTTACCTACTTTAAGTCCAGGCGTCTTTTTGTAATATCTCCATGCTGCCAATGTCAGTGTGTCTGATAATATTGATAACAGTAATCTCCTCTGTTTCCTTACCACACCATACCATTTAGAAAACGTGTAAAACTCATTGCTTAGCTTGGATTGGCAGGATCAGAATCAAGTTTACTATCACTGACATGTGTCAGGAAATTAATCGTCTTGTAACAGCAGTACAGCACAAGACATACAAATTACTGTTGGAAAAGTAAATAAATAGTGCATAGTATTATAAATTACAAGAGGGATATATAATAAATGAATTAATATTGCAAAAGGAGAACAAAATAGCGAGATAGTGTTCATGGGTTCACGGACCATTCAGAAATCTGATGGTGGAGGGGAAGATGTTGTACCTGAAATGTTGAGTGTGTGTCTTCAAGCTCCTGTACCTCCTCCCTGTTGGTAGTGACAAGAAGGAGGTAAGTCTTGGATAGTGAGGGTCTTTAGTGACAGATGCCACCTTCGTTAGGCACTGCCTCTTGAGGATGTCCTGGAGAGCGGGGAGGGTTACTATTCTGGAGTTGCCTACTTTACCCCATTTAAAGAGTGCCAAGAACTGAAGTAATTCAGAAAGATCCCCTTCTTAACTAACTAGTGAAAGCAGAAATGAGAATGTGATCCACATCCTGAGAATAAATAAAAATATATGAGAATTTGCGTTAGTTTATTGAATTGTGCTGGTTGGTTAATTAGCTACTGTAGTTTACTCTTTGTGGTAGGTGTAGATAATTATACAAAGGATTGAAAAAGAATTAATGGACATATTAGAAGAGAACAAACTAGAGGGGTATTGGAAAAGTGGAATGGGAGTAGTGAATTGCAATATTGGGATGCTGTGTTGAGATGGGGATAAGTTAAGGCTTGCAATGAAGTGGATTCACACAGATCATGACTTAATTCAAGTTTGCTATTAAATTCATGAAGGGAGAAGGGATTAAAGATTAGTTTTATTAGTCGCAGGTACATTGAAAAACCGAAACATACAGTGCCATATATGTCATTTTGCATCAATGACCAACACGGTCTGAGTATTGTCCTGGGGGCAGCCCACAAGTGTTGGCATAATTCCAGCGGCAACATAGCATGCTCACAAGTCACTAACCCTAACCCGTATGTCTTTGGAATGTAGGAGGAAACCGGAGCACCTGGAAGAAACTCACAGGGTCATGGGGAGAACGTACAAACTCCTTACAGACAATGGCGGGAGTTGAACCCCAATCACTGATCACTGGCATTGTGAAGTGTTATGCTACCTGCTACACCACTGCACTGCCCCATACGTTCACGTTGTAATGTTCAAATAAATAGATGGACATTTCAAGTATTTATATTGACATCACAATCTCGATTATATTACAATAGTTGTTCGTTGGCTTCATTGTTTTAAAGAACAATGATGCTAATATCATTTACGTTTTCCCTCTTCTTGTCTCAATTCTTACTTTGACATCTCCCTTTATAAGTTCACTTAGTTATCTATTCATCAGTAATGACTTCTAAGACCACCTATTCTTTTCTTTGTCCTGAGGAAAAATATCCCCCAGTTTTGTGATATTAATATTGATTAGCTATCAATGGTATGTTAATGGTTTTAAATTATACACATGCATAACAATAGTACATTATATTATTGTTGAGTGGCTCATCGAGCTACTCAACGACAACATTCGCAACCTGAGCAACAAATCTTTTCCAACATCTTCAGGTACATTATATTTTAAAGCAGTATAGGCCCTTTGGCCCACGATATTGTACCAACCTTTTAGCCCACTCTAAGACTAACTTAACCCTTCCATCCTACAGAGCCCTCCACTTTTCTATCATCCGTGCATCTATCTATGAGTTTCTTAACTGTCCCTAATATATCTGCCTCAACCTCCACCCCTGGGAGGGCATTTCAGGCACCCACCATTTCTGTGTAAAAATCGTACCTCTGACATCCTCCTTATACTTTCCTCCAAACACCTCAAAATTATGCCCCCTGGTATTAGCCATTTCAGTCCTGAGAAAAAGTCTGTGGCTGTCCACTCAATTTATCCCTCTTATCATCTTACGCCTCAATCAAATTGCCCTTCTTCCTCTTTCACTCCAAAGAGAAAAGCCCTCACTCTCTCAATATTTCCTCATAAGACGTCCTCTCTAATCCAGTCAGCATCCTGATAAATCTTCTCTGAACCCTCTCTGAAGCTTCCACATCCATTCAATAATGAGATGACCAGAAATGAACACAGCACTCCAAGGGTGGTCTAACCAGGGTTTTATAGAGCAGTAACATTACCTTGTAGCTCTGAAACTTAATCTTCACTAATGAAGGTCTACTTGCACGTCATCTGACATGTGACCACACTTTTGAATTCCTGCTGTATTTATTTCCAGTTTGAGCTTGCACACGCTGAGCACGTTCACATTTGTCACTAAAAAGGCAGAAGACCTTTTGATCAGTTCCATATCAGAGTATTTTTTGGCAGTCTCTGGAAATGAATTCTCACCCGTGCCCTGACAGTCTTGATTTACTAATTTAGCCTCGCATGGTGCATTTGCACGAATGAATTAACTTTTTTGAACTTGTCAGTTTGTTCAGATCAACTTGTATTATATTAAGTAGGTGGAATAATCAAATATTAAAATTTGAATTCAATGTGTTTGTCACAAACCAGAAAACCTGCAGATACTGGAAATCCAAAGCAACACACACAAGACGCTGGAGGAACTCAGCAGGCCAGGCAGCATCTACGGAACAATCGATGTTTCAAGCCGAGACCCTTCACCAGGACTATGTTCGTTGTGTTTGTGCTAATCTGAACTGGCACCAAATGGACTTCAAGACAATACGTTGAGAGAAATAAAACTAATGTGTCCCTTTTACAAAAACATGATCTTTTTACAGAATCTACAAAGTCAAACTTCAAAGTAAATTTATTATCAAATTATATATATGTCATCATATATTACTTTGAGATACATTTTCTTTGCAGCATTTACAAAAAATTAAAAAACACACAATAAAATTCATGAAAAAATCTATTTATAATCAAACACTGACAGACAGCCAAGGTGCAAGTGGAGAGAAATGTGCAAGTAAAAAACGCTAAATGAAAATTAAATAGTATTGTGAACATGAGTTGTAGATTCCTTGAAAGTGAGTCTGTAGGCTGTAGAATCAGTTCAGTGTTGAGGTGAACACTGATCCACACTGGCTCAGGAGCCAACGGTATGTGGTCATCTTTGACATGAACTCTGGCTAAACCCTGTTGTTGATACCAGTATCTGGTTGAGAAAGCATCATTTCTTTCTTCACATCCTTGCCAGTAGTACAAATTCCAGAGGGTGGAGAACCCTTGGAATTATTTGCTACAGAGGGCTGTGGAGACCAAGTCATTGGGTATACTTAAAGTGAAGGTTGATAGGTTTTTGATTAGTCAGGGTCACAAAGGCTATGGAGAGAAGGCAGGAGAATGGGGTTGAGAGGAATAATAAATCAGCCATAATGGGCCAAAGAGCCTCATTCTGTCTTACTGTCTAACTGTTTTGGCAGATCATATTTCATGATTTTTGATGAAGTAATATTTAACGAGGGTAACACTGACGATATGGTGTATGAAGATTTTCGGCATGTCTTTGATAAGATGCTACATAACAGGCTTAATAATCAGCATAAAGGAAACTTTGATGACATGAATATGAAGCAAAAAAAAAACAAATTACTGGAGGAGTCTGGCAGGCCAGGTAGCAACTGTGGAGGGAAATGAACCGTTGACGTTTCTGCTCAAGAACACTCGGACTCCCAGTGAAGGGTCCTGACCCAGAATGTCAATTGTCCATTCCCCTCCACAGGGTTAATTTCTTTCCTCTGGATCCACCGAGTTCCTCCAGCTGCTTGTATTTCTCTTCACTCCAGATTCCAGCCTCTGCAGTCTCTTGTGTCTGCAGTCTACATGAATATGAAGATTGTTAAGGAGCAGACAACTGAAAAACATGGCGAATGGTTACGCTTTGGCCTGGCGAAAGTGAACAGTGGTGTTCCTTAGTTATCAGTGTTGGGATCATTTGCTGGTAATACAAAAATTAGGCAGTTATAGGACAGTGCAGCACAGTACAAGCCCTAATTTCTTACTTACTACCCGTTCCACCTGCTGGCATTTAGGGCAGCAATGAATGTCCTCCATCTCTGTCTGGCACGTTGTTCAGAGCTTCTTTCATCGTGCCACTTGCTTCCTCTCAGTTTTCCCTACAGTCAGTCATGTTAAACCCCAGGTGGAGACTCAGGAATACTGCTGCAGTCAGATGTAGAAGGATTCTTCATTGCTGTTTCCATAATTTTTGTCTTACCAGTCAGAGTTGAAACCCTGAACTTGGAGGACCACAGAACCACTCAGAGTTTGGCCTTTACCCTTTGATCTATTTGGCATCTGTTTGGCCAAAGCATAAAGACCTGACTGCAGCCAGTATAGTTCTCTGGGTCACTGAAGCATGCAAGTCTCCAAACCATAAAAGGATGTGGTCCTCTTGGAGGCTATGACATTGTACTGACCTTTTAACCTCATCTAAAATCAATCTTACTCTTCTCTTCCACATTGCCCTCCATCCATTTTTCTAACATCCATGTGCCTATCTGAGTTTCTTATGTGCCCTAATTAATCTGCCTCTACCACTACCCCTGGCAGGGCATTCCACACACCCACCACTCTGTCTATAAAATAACTTTCAACTGACATCACCCGCTATACTTTCCTTCAATTCCCGTAACATTATGTCTCTTCATATTAGCCATTTCCACACTGGGAAAAAGTCTTTGGTTATCCACTCACTCTATGCCTCTTACCGAAATTATATCAATCAAGTCTCCTTTCATTTCCCTTCGCTCCAGAGAGAAAAGCTCTAGCTTGTTTAATGTATTCCCATGTGAACCACAAACGGGATAGTGATGTACCGCAGCAAGAGATAACCAGGCGGAAGGAATGGATGAGTGCTTGGTACACAAAATATAATGCAGAGAAATGTAAGGTGGTGTATTTCTTTACAAAGAAATGAGAGAGGCAATATGGAAAAGAGATGTAAGAGTGAAGTGGCCAGGGAGTAAGTGTGTAGAAATCAAAGGAAGTCACAGGACTTCAGAAAGCAAGCACAAGTATGGACTCATCTAAAAGTGCTGAAGCTATGCTGAACCTTTACGAAACACTCCTCAGCTTCCATCAGTCCCACTGCAATCAGGAAGGAGGCTATGGAGCATTCACACCAGAACCACCAGATTCAAAAACAGTTACTTTCTCCAACACCCTCACTCATTAACCCAACCCACCCTCCACTCCTCCACAAACCTCACCACCACTACTTTATCACTTCCTATCAGTCACGTTATGTAAGGCATGGACAGAGTGGATGTGGCAAAGTTGTTTCCCATGATGGGGGAGTCTAGTACGAGAGGGCATGACTTAAGGATTGAAGGGCGCCCATTCAGAACAGAGATGCGAAGGAATTTTTTTAGCCAGTGAGTGGTGAATCTATGGAATTTGTTGCCATGGGCGGCAGTGGAGGCCAAGTCACTGGGTGTATTTAAGGCAGAGATTGATAGGTATATGAGTAGCCAGGGCATCAAAGGTTATGGTGAGAAGTCGCGGGAGTGGGACTAAATGGGAGAATAGATCAGCTCATGATAAAATGGTGGAGCAGACTCAATGGGCCGAATGGCCGACTTCTGCTCCTTTGTCTTATGTACAGACACTCCTGTGCCTAGCATCACTTTATAAACATAGTCAGTCTGTGTATATAAGCTAATTTTAAATATTTATTTTTATTATTGTGCTCTTTATACATTCTGTTTTTTTTTATGCTGCACCAGATCTGAGTAACAACCACTTTGTTCTCCTTCATAGTCGTGTACTGAAGAATGACAATAAACAATCTTGAATATTGAGCTGGTGCACTCTTCTGGATAGCATATTATAGTAAAGATGAAAAGTTTTTTCACATCAGTCTTCACTGTGGAAGACACTAGCAGTATGGCGGAAGCTCCAGGTGTCAGGGGTCATGGAGAGTAGGTTCCTGGGAAACTGAAAGGTCTGAAGGTAGATAGATCACCTGGACCAAATAGTGTACACCCCAGGGTTCTGAAAGAGGTGGCTGAAGAGATCTTGGAGGCCATTAGTAATGATCTTTCAAGAATCACTAGATTCTGGAATGGTTTCAGAAGACTGGAAAATTGTAAATGTCACTCCACTCTTCAAGAAGGGAGAGAGGCAGAAGAAAGGAAATTATAGGCCAGTTAGTCTGACCTCAGTGGTTGAGGAGATGTTGGAGTCAATTAATAAGGATGAGGTCTCAGAGTACTTGGAGGCACATGATAAAAAAAGGGCCATAGACAACATGGCTTCCACAAGAGAAAATCGTGCCTGACAGATCTGTTGGAATTCTTTGAAGAAATAACAAGCAGAATAGACAAAGGTTGCCAAGTACCTTCTCCTTAGTAATAGCAGTGACTCTCACTCCTGCCGCTGATAGTCTCGATTTTCTGGTATATTGGTAGAATTTGCTACAGTGAAGACTGATGCAAAATACTTATAGGTTTGTCCACCATTTCTTTGTCCCCCATTACGACCTCTCCAGTATCATTTTCTGGCAGTCTAACATCCACTCTTGCGTCTCCTTTACTTTTTATATACCTGTAAAAACTTTTGGTATAGTCTTATATATTATTGGCTATCTTACCTTCATATTTCATCTTTTCTCTCCTTTGCTTTTTTCAGTTGCCCTGTTATTTTTTAAAAGCTTCCCAATCTTCTAACTTCCCACTAATTTTTGCTATATTATATGCCCCCTCTTTTGCTTTAATGCTGTCCTTGACTTCCCTTGTCAGCCACGGTTGCCTCATCCTCCCTCTAGAATACTTCTTCATTGTTGGGATGTATCTTTTGTGCAGCTTCTGAATTTCCCCGGAAACCCCAGCCATTGCTGCCCTGCTGTGATCCCTGCTAGTGAAACCTTCCCATCAAATTTGGCCAGCTCCTCTCTCATGCCCTTTACTCCACTGTAGTGTCATAGACTCATAAAGCAAAGGAAAACTACAGCACAGAAACAGGCTGTTTGACCCATCCAGTCCATGCTGAACTATTGAAGCTGCCTAATCCCATCAACGTTTACCCAGATCATAGCCCTCCATACCCCTGCCAGTAATGTATCTATCCAAGCTTCTCTTAAACATTGAAATCAATCTCTCATGCACCAGTTGCAATGGCAGCCTGTTCCAGCCTCTCAGGACCCTCTGAGTGAAGAAGTTTCCCTTCGTGTTCCCCTTAAACTTTTCATCTTTCACCTTTAACCCGTGACTTCTAGTTGTAGTCCCACCCAACTTCAGTGAAAAAAGCCTGCCTGCATTTACCTAACTATTCCCTCATAATTTTGTATATCTCTATCAAATCTTCCCTCAATCATCTATGTTTCCAGGAATAAAGTCCTAACCTATTCAACCTTTTTTCCATTCCAGTGTAATACTGATACATCTGACTTTATCTTCTCCCTCTCAAACAGCAGGGTGAATTCTACCATATTATGACAATTGTCTCCTAAGGGTTCCTTTACCTTAAGCTCCCTAATCAATTCTGGTTCATTACACAACATCCAATGCAGTAGTGCCTTTCCCTTAGCTGGCTCAACCACGAGCTTCTCTAAAAAGCCACCTTGTAGGCATTCTACAAATTCCATCTCTTGGAATCCAGCACCAATCTGATTTTCCCAATATACCTGCATATTGAAATCCCCCATGACTATTGTAACATTGCCCTTATTACATGCCGTTTCTATTTCCCTTTGAAATTTATATGCCACATCCTGGCTACTGTTCAAATGCCTGCATATAATTCCACTCAGGGTCTTTTTACCCTTGCAGTTCCTTAAATCTACCCACAAGATCTTCTAATCCTAAATCACCTCCTTTTAAGGATTTGATTTAATTTTTTTACCAACAGAGCCATCCCACACCCCTTGCCTACCTGCCCCTTTCAATATAATGTGTATCAGATGTTAAGCTCCCAACCATGATCTCCCCTCAACCACAACTCAGTGATGCCCACAATATCATACCTGCTAATCTCTAACTGCACTACTAGATTATCTACCTTATTCCATATACTGCGTGCATTTAAATATAACACCTTCAGTCCTGTATTCATCGCCCTTTTGAACTCTGCTCCTATGTTACATTTCAATACATCCCACTGACTGTGATTTTGCCTTCTCTTCTGCCTATCCTTCCTCACAATCTCACTACACATTGCACTGAATTGTATACCAAATGACCCAGACTCAGCCCTATCACTCTGGTTCCCATCCTCCTGTCAACTTCATTTAAACCTTCCCCAAAAGATTTTGCAAACCAACCCACAAGGACATTGGTCCCCATCGGGTTCAGGTGCAACCCGTCCTTTTTGTACAGGTCATATTTTCCTCGGAGTTGATCCCAATAATCCAGACATCTGAAACCCTGCCACCCGCACCACTTCCTCAGCCACTCACTCATCGGTACTATCATCCTATTCTTGCTCTGACTAGCACATGATACTGGGAATAATACAGAGATTACTACCTTGGAGGTTCTGTTCTTTAGCCTCTTCCCTAACTCTCTGTACTTACTCTACAGGACCTCTTTCCCCCTTCTACCTATGTCATTGGTGCCAACGCGTGCCACAACCTCTGGCTGCTCAACCTCCCTCTTGAGAATTTTCTGCAGCCACTCTGAGACATCCTGGACCCCTGCATCTGGGAAGCATACACCATCCGCGTGACTCTTTCTTGGCCACGGTATCTCCTGTCCATCCCCTTAGTTACTGAGTCTCCTCTCACTATCGCTCTGTCTGACTTTGCCCTTCCCTGCTGAGCCTCAGAGCCAGCCACAATGTCACTGGCCTGGCTGCTGCTGCTGTGCACTGACAGGTCATCCCCCCTTCAAGCAGTATCCAAAGAGGTATACTTGTTGCTCAGTGGAATGGCCATAAGTAAACCCAGCATTGACTGCTTACTCCCCTTACTTCTCCTGGTGATCACCCATCCACTATCTGAAGCCTGCGCTCTGGGTGTGACCACCTCAATAAAAGTTATCATCTATGAAGACAGATTAGAGAAGCTAGGACTGCTTTCTTTGGGAAACAGGCAAGACTGATATTATATAAAAGGAGGAGTGGCCTGAACAGAGTGGATAGTGGCAGGTCATTCCCTTTAGTGAAAAGGATGAGGACAAGAGATTTCAGGTATACAATAGAAGAGAAGAAACTGAGAGTGACAAAAATTGTCATTGTGCTACAGAGTTTCTTAAGTGAGATCGTTGGTTGTGGGAACATCTCAATAGACAAGTGATTGTAGTTCAAGAGCCTGATGGTTGTGGGGTAGCAATTGAATCTGATGGTGCGAGTCCTGAATGTTAGAAAGTATTCTGAAGTGAGGCAAAATTCATTAATTCTGATATCTTGTCACTGAGATATTAAAGAGGTCTGGTGATTTTGGCCAGATTAATATTATCAGAGGGTGCCACAGTAGCATCGTGATTACCGCAACACTATTACAGCTTGGGGCATCAGAGTTTGGAGTTCAATTCCAATGTCATCTGTAACAAGTCTGTATATACTCCCCGTGGAATAGGTGGGTTTTCTCTGGGTGCTCCAGTTTCCTCACACAGTCCAAAGACATACCGGTTAGTAGGTAAATTGTCCCATAATTTTTTTTTAGGCATCCGTTAGTCTTATGACACCATGGATTTGCGCCTTGGAAGGTTTCCAGGGTGCAGGCCTGGGCAAGGTTGTATGGAAGACTGGCAGTTGCCAATGCTGCAAGTCTCCCCTCTCCATGCCACCGATGTTGTCCAAGGGAAGGGCACTAGGGCCGATACAGCTTGGCACCGGTGTCGTCACAGAGCAATGTGTGGTTATGTGCCTTGCTCAAGGACACAACACGCTGCCTCCGCTGAGGCTCAAACTAGCAACCTTCAGATCACTAGACCGACTTGTCCCGTGATTAGGCTAGGGTTAAATAGGTGGGTTGCTGCGCAGGGTATCTTGTTGGGCCAGAACAGCCCGTTCTGCACTGTATCTCTGGATAAGATAAATAAGTAAGAAGCTCCACTTGCAGGCTGCTCACAGCACATCCTCAGATTGTGTCGTTGACACAATCAATGCATTTCACTGCATGTTTCAACATGACCCTACATCAGGACTGGCCAGGAAGCCAGTATAAACCCCCTTCACCTTCTGATGAAGGGTGCCAGCCCAAAAAGTTAACTGTTTATTCCCCTCCATAGACACTACATGACGTGCCCAGATCCTTCAGCATTCTGTGATTTACAGCATCTTGTGTTTAGTGTATTGTCTGAGGCAGGGGTCTCTGATTCAGGTTCTGAATTATAATCAGAATTATAGAGAGCGTTTGAACTGTGCCTAGCCACAAAGTCAAGGGTGTATAGAGAGTAGAACAGTGGGTTTAGCACACATCCTTGAGGTGCACGTTATTGACTGTCAGCGAGGAGAAGGTGTTATTACTAAACGGCATTGACTGTGGTCTCCCTATGAGGAAGTCAAGGATTCTGTAGCAGAGGTGGGTACAGAGGCCCAGGTTTTGAAGCTTGTTGATTAGTATTTAGGGGATAATGGTATTAAATGCCAAGTTGTAATCAATACAGCATCCTGACGTACTGTATGTTTTGCTGCTGTCCAGGTACTCCAAGGCTGAGAGGAAAGCCAGTGAGACTGTGTTTGTTGTAGACGTACTGGGTGTGACCCTGAACTCTCACTGCAACCCAGAGCTTGGAAAGACCTGTCAATATACATATAGATGAACATAGATATACGCACATACAGACATACAGTAAGATGGCAGCGCGCTCGGATGTAGAAGATTCTACAGGGCCAAACAAAGATGGTATTGTCTTTTTTTAAGTCTACTTTTTTTTTCTGGACATTAAGAATTTAAAGAACTGCAGGGCTACCCCATCAGCGAGTTGCTTGTTGAGGGAGAAACTGAAGGAACTGGGCTTGATGTGGATTGTGCTGCAGCCTGCGTCAGAGAGGCGTTGGAGGAATCGATACACGAAGGATGTGTGCAGTCTAACAACGAACGATCATCTCAGTTGCTTTTCTTGAGATTGCAGGACCTTGTTGGACATTGTTAATGTAGAATGCTACGAGTCCAATTCGATGAGTTATTCGTGAGTGTGCGGGTGGATGGTGGGGGAGCTGTGTGGCCTCAATCGTCACGAGGACTAAGCCTCAAGCCACGGTTTTTCCTGTTTGCTGCTTCCCAGGAGAGAAACATCGGAGTTGGTGTGCTCCACTGGAGTGCCGGAGATGGTGTGGCGCGGTGTACACGCTGGAGTTGGCGCTGCCCTCCAGTGTTCGCTCAGCACAAGACAAGCTGTATTGTGTTTGAATCCAGACTGCTGCAACATTCATGAACTCTGGGGCTTGCACCATATTTTTTGTATGCGACTGTGTTTTACTGCTGTCTTACATGTGCTATACGTACCTTGTGCTGTATGTGACCATTGATACTGTGTTTTGCACCTTGGCCCCAGAGTAACACTGTTTCATTCGGCTGTATTCATATATGGTTGAATGATAATTAAACCTGAACTTGATCATGAATAATCAAGTGAGCAACAGGAGGCCACTTCAACCTACTCTGCTATTTAGCAAGGATCTTACTATCAGGAGCTAAACCATGGGCCACCTACAGTGATCCTGGTCCTCAAAGCTCTGGAACAATACAACTGACACCCTTATGAAAGATTATGACCATCACCTGAAAGGACAGACATACTAACACTGGTGTACTGGAGGAGACCAACATGAAGAGCATCTCCACCATGATGAAGCAACACCAACTCCTGTGGATTGGTCACGTCATTCGGATGCCTCACTCACGTCTCCTCAAACAGATCCTCTACTCCCAGTTGAAGGAAGGTCAGCGAACCTCTGGAGGGCAAAGGAAACACTTCAAAAATAACATCAAAATCAGCCTGAAGAAATTCAACATTACATCTAAAGACGGAGAAGATGCTTCACTCAATAGAAACGCCTGGAGGAAATCTGTTCTAGAGGGAGGTGCGATACATGTGACGACTACCACTGTGCCACGGAGAATGAGCGGCAGCTGTAAAAGGAGAAATGGAACGACCAAAAGACGCGTACACTGACCACAACCACTCCTTAATTTTGCCCACACTGCACCAGAATATGTGGATCCTGGACTGGCCTCTACAGCCACCTGAAGCCCCAGCAACAGACAACCCCTTAGGAGAACATCATACTCAACTCGAGAGATTGCACTACTGTTTAATAAGATCTGCATTCCACTTGCTCGCTCCAACCTTTTGAATTCTTACTTGTCAGTAATTTATCTATCTCTATCGTAAGAATATTCTGAGATTTTGTTCTTCAAAGTGCATCAGAAGATGAGTTCCAAAGACCATCTGAGAGAGAAAAAAATACTTCCAGATTCTCCTCTAGGAGCAAACATCCTTTCTACTCACCCAGAGAAGATCCCTCAGGATTTTCTTTGGATTTCTCAGGATTTTCACAGAAGATACAAGACTAGCCTTCCAATCTTTGCTCTTAAGACAACCTGTCCATTCCAGGGATTGTCCATTATGGGTAAAGCCCTCCCCACCCTTGAGCACATCTACTCAGATCGTTGTCGCAGGAAAACAGCATCCATTATCAAGGACCCACACTATCCAGGCCATGCCCCCTTCTTGCTGCTACCAACAGGAAGGAGGTCTCAAGCCACCAGGTTCAGGAACAGTTATGACTCCTCAACCATCAGGTTCCTGACCCAACGTGCATAAATTCACTCATCCCAACACTGAACTGACTCCACAGTCTATGGACTCACTTTCAAGGATTCTATAACTACTTCTCAATATTTATTACTTATTTATTCATTATTATTATTTTGTTTTTATATTTCTGTATTTGTATAATTTGTTGTCTTTTACACATTAGTTATTTGTCCATCTTTTTTCAATGATTTGATCAGAATCAGGTTTAATATCACTGGCATATATCACAAATTTTTTTTGACTTTGCAGCAGCCGTACCTTGCAATACATGATAATAGAGATTTTAAAACTGTGAATTGCAGTAAGTATACATAAATAGTTACATAAGTAGTGCAAAAATAGAAATAAAAAAGTAGTGAGGTAGTATTCATGGGTTCAATGTCCATTTAGGAATTGTATGGCAGAGGGGAAGAAGCTGTTCCTGAATCGATGAGTGTGTGCTTTCAGGCTTCTGTATCTCCTTCCTGATGGTAGCAATGAGAAGAGGGCATGTCCTGGGTGATGGGGGTCCTTAATAATGGACACCGCCTTTTTGAAGCACCGCTCCTTGAAGATTGTGTTTCTTTGTATTTACTGTGAAAGCTCGCAAGAAAATGAATCTCAGGGTAATATATGGAGACATATATGTTCCTTGATAATAAATTTACTTTGAACATGTATACTGTATAACTAGAACAGAAAACTATTCCTATTTTGCAACAATTTTGTATCAATTGAAACCAAGTAACATTGTATTTTGGAACTAGGTAATATATCACATGATGATTGCTCTTCCTCCTGACTTGCTTTATACTGCCAAATGCATTGTCCCACAAGTGTATCAATCAACCTATTAAATGCTAAGTGGTCTTTAGTCATGACTGAAGGGTCCCTGTAACTGTTGTGCCACAAGTTCTTTCAGTGAGGAATCTTAAGAGCCATTAAAGCAATTCAGCTCGTGTCACTAAAGCAGTAATCAATGGACCTTGTTTCCTGCTGGTTCAAACTGCCTAATTTTTATTACTGAATTCCTCAACAAAATAACTCGAAAGGATAAATTCAGCATGTGGTACTTAAAATGAAATGGCCATAGTATTTTACCTGAATTTGTGATTAAATGCTTGTCAACTTGGCGTTTAAGTTTGTTTCCTTTTAGAAGTGAGGTTTACGACCATTTAATTGTTTAAAGTTTAAAATTAGGTCCAGGCATTTATGTTTATTCATTTTTAAATTTCCAGTTGTATTTTGGAGTCAAAATATGCAAATTCCATGTGATTAAAATGCAACAGTGATCAATGGTGATCTAAAGGGCGAAATCAGTCCTACATAGCTTGGGGATCACTTTATAATAATAATAATAGTAATCACTTTATTTATTGAGTACTTTTCATACAGATAATGTAGTTCAATGTGCTTTACAATGGGATAAAGTACAAACATAAAAATAAAATGAACATGAAAATAAAGGCAAGGTTAAGTATATAGATTTTGAGATGGTGTTTGAAAGTGTCAACTGGGTCTGCATCCCTTATATCTTTAGGTATTGAGTTTCACAGTTTAGAAGTGTCATTCAAAAAAAGCTGAGCTGACAATTGTCTTTTGAGGGTGTTGTTCAAATTTAAGACGCCAGCGGAACAAGACCTGGGAGCTCGAGCAGGATTATAAAACCGATGTGAGTTTGTGATGTACTCCGGTCCCAGCCCATTAATAGCTTTAAAAACAAGTAAGAGAACTTTAAAACAAACTCTAAAAGATACAGGGAGCCAATGTAGAGTAGTTAGGATGGGAGTGATATGTTCCCTCATTCTGGTTTTAGCTAAAAGTGATGTTTTGGATGCAAATATTTGAAACCACTGTATGCCAACAAAAAAAAAGATGCAAAGATTTACACATTTGTGAGCTGATAAAGTATTACATAATTAGACCTAGATTTTGACAGATGCCTCCAATGGTCAAAGAGAGAAATGGAACTAGAAACACTGGAAATTCTCCAGATATTGGAAATCCAGAGCACCACACACAAAATACTTGAGGAACCCAGCAGGCAACATCTATGGAAATGACGTTTCGAACTGAGTCCTGAAGAAGGGTCTCGACCCAAAACGTCGACTGCTTATTCATTTCCCTAGATACTGCCTGACCTGCTGAGTTTCTCCAGCATTTTCTATCTGGTGTGATGGAACTACAACCTAGAGGACAATTCTTTTGATGCCATGTTGCTTGAGGATTTAGGTGTACTACACACCATCTGATCATCTGTGGTGCTGCTCCCAGGTAGTCTACAGTCTGTCACATTGTTGCAATGCTGAGCTGTTAACCTGGCCTGTCACTTTCAAGCCTTTCAAGAGGTACATCCTGTGGGAAAGTGCTTCGAGGTCAATGAGAGGTTAATTATTGTTGCCCATGAGGAATGGCAGCAACATTCGCCCATCTTGTTATCTCAACAATATCTCCAGGTTAGCACAAGGTCAGGGGAAAAAAAAAACATTTTGCAGGAAGTGGCCAAGTTTAATGATTTTAACTACACTTTTCCCCTATAGGACTTTCTATGACAGGCACACACATTTAAATCAAAACAGATAAAATATCTGAAAATGAGGAACTTCATCAGCCCATTACTGATCAATGTACAGAATATAGAACACTACAGCACAGTATAGGCTCTTTGGGCCACAATGTTGTACTGATCTTTTAACCTACTCTAGGATCAATCCAACCCTTCCCTTCCACATGGCCCTCCGTTTTTTTTTAATCATCCATGTGCCTATCTCAGAGTTTCTTAAACGCCCCTAGTGTATCTGTCTCCACCACCACCCTGGCAGTGCGTTCCACACACTCACCACTCTCTGTGTTATCTCTGGCATTCCCCTCCCTCCTATATCTTCCTCCAATCACCTTAAAATCATGTCCCCTCATGTAGTGATTTCTGCCTTGGGAAAAAAGATCTCTGTCTGTCCTCTTTATCTATGCCTCTTATCACCTTGTACAATGTCGGTTGGTTTTTTAAGGTTGTTATAGCTGTGAGTGGTAATGGGGACAAGCTCCCATAACCTATTAAATGCTCCCAATGGCATGTGCCTCAAATAGCCTCTGACAACCAAGTCCTGGCCTTCATATGTGACTTAGCTACTAAGCCTGGTGGAACCATTACTACTGACTGAAGAAGGGGCAAAGGTGGATTACTAGCACCTTAAAACTAGTCGGTCCAGGCAGATGAGACTCATCAGCTGTGGTTGGTAGCTCATCTAGGAGAAGGAAAACTCTGATCTCAAACCTCCCCTGCCTTGCAGCTATACCCATTCATGGGAAAGGCTTCGGGAGTAAACCTCGAGGAAAAATCCGGAGCTGAAGTCCCTAAGGCAAGGCCTACCTTGACTTTAACGCTGACTGGAAACTCCTGCAATGCTGCAGGTACCAAACTGTATCAGTCTCTGCCATTCCTTTGGGTTCATCAGACGCGTGGAGAGGGGGAGCTTGCTACATGGGCAACAGCTTGCTCTCTAAATTGTACTGCCCAGGCTTGCATATCTAGACAACGAGAATGCAACCTTCATGGTCGACTCTGACCGACAGACGCCTGGAGAAGGACACCACTTTAACTGGGACACCACAGAGGTTCTAGAGCAAGCAAACACGAGGCAGGCACGAGAACTGTTCGAAGCGTGGTTCTCTTCTGATAACTCCGTACACAAACATATCAAAATAGATGCCATCTACCAACCTCTAAGAGCTAAAGAAACGCGAGGTAAAAGAATTCAAAGGTCAACTGAAGTGGTAGCCAGTCTGAACAAAGGCAAGCAAACGGGGAGCTATATAAACACAAGCACTCCCAGAGAGAAACACCAACAACTGCACACTGAGGATGTCACCTTGACTGGTGATGAGATGTCTGCAAGCTAATTATCAAGCTTGGTGAACACAGCAAGAGCAAATGCTTTAACCTGAGCTACAAATATTCAGCATCATGTTAAGTGGCTATTGTATTTTGTCCATTTATTTTATGTAGATTAAAAGTTATGATTTTACTCTGCCTTATGCATTTATTCCATGGTGCTGTGCAACATACTTCCTTAGAACAGCTGGTAAATTAATCTCCTAGACAATAGCATGAGACACCTTGCTTCAATGCCCAACAGTACTCTTCTGTTGCCAGTTTTTACCCCTCCCATGAAACACCTTTGTGCCAGCATTAATATGAGGTATGCCCTCCTTCCCAACAATTACGGCTTTTTAAAATTCTACAAACACTAACTAGTGAACAGCCCACACAACACAGAGGGGTTGACCTCTGGTAGTGTAGACCATGCAGATATAATATGGTATTTCAGCCAAATTCATATTTCAAGGACCAACTTTATTCACCATAAATATTTACATGCATTAGAAACTTGCTGTGATGCGTCAGTGCGACATGCAACAAAATCAACATTCAACGATTGTAAAGAATAAAGAATTCACTTCCCTCAACTCTGAGCTGATGCCACAACCTACAGACTCACTCTCAAGGACTCGACAATTCATGATATCAGTACTGTTTTATTCGTTTTTTGTCTTCTTTTGCACATTGGTTATCCATTAGTCTTTGTTTATACATAGCTTTTTCATAAATTATATTACATTTCTTTATTTACCTGGAAATGCCCACAAGAAAATGAACCTGAAGGCTGTATAAGGTGGCATATATGTACTTTGATAATAAACTTACTTTGACATCTTGGTCAGCATAGGCGAGTTGGGCCAAAGGGCTTGTTTCCATGCTGTGGGACCTTTTGACTATTCTACATAGAAACATAGAAACATAAAAAACCTACAGCACAATACAGGCCCTTCAGCCCACAAAGTTGTGCCAAACATGTCCTTACCTTAGAAATTACTAGGCTTACCCATAGCCCTCTATTTTTCTCAGCTCCATGTACCTATCCAAAAGTCTCTTAAAAGACCCTATTGTATCCGCCTCCACCACCGTTGCCGGCAGCCCATTCTACGCACTCACCACTCTCTGCGTAAAAAACTTACCCCTGACATCTCCTCTGTACCTGCTCTCCAGAATCTTAAACCTGTGTCCTCTTGTGGCAACAATTTCAGCCCTGGGAAAAAGCCTCCGACTATCTACACGATCAATGCCTCTCATCATCTTATGCACCTCTATCAGGTCACTTCTCATCCTCCGTCACTCCAAGGAGAAAACGCCGAGTTCACTCAACCTGTTTTCATAAGGCATGCTCCCCAATCCAGGCAACATCCTTGTAAATCTCCTCTGTACCCTTTCTATGGCTTCCACATCCTTCTTACAGTGAGGCCACCAGAACTGAGCACAGTACGCCAAGTGGGGTCTGACCAGGGTCCTATTTAGCTGCAACATTACCTCTCGGCTCCTAAATTCAATTCCATGATTAATGAAGGCCAATACACCGCATGTCTTCTTAACCATAGAGTCAACCTGCGCAGCTGCTATGAGCGTCCTATGGACTCGGACCCCAAGATCCCTCTGACCCTTCACACTGCCAAGAGTCTTACCATTAATACTATATTCTGCCATCATATTTGACCTACCAAAATGAACCACTTCACACTTACCTGAGTTGAATTCCATCTACCACTCCTCCGTCTAGTTTTGCATCCTAGCAATGTCCCGCTGTAACATCTGACAGCCCTCCACACTATCCACAACATCCCCAACCTTTATGTCATCAGCAAACTTACTAACCCATCCCTCCACTTCCTCATCCAGGTCGTTTATAAAAATCGCGAAGAGTAAGGGTCCCAGAACAGATCCCTGAGGCACTCCACTGGTGACCAACCTCCATGCAGAATATGATACGTCTACAACCACTTCAATTACTTCATTGGGCAAGCCAGTTCTGGATCCACAAAGCAATGTCCCCTTGGAATCTATGCCTCCTTACTTTCTCAATAAGCCTTGCATGGGGTACCTCATTCTCTATAACTCAGTAGTGGCTATGTTGCATCAGTGCAAATATAATGAAAACTTGAATCTTATTGGCCCAGTTTTCTATGGCCTTCGAGTTATGCTTGCTCCACCACCCTCCTTTATCTGTTACTCTTGTCACTGCGCTGTAAACGCTTTAAACCATGTTTCATAATGTTGTTTACATTGTAAGTACACATTGGTATGTATATCTGCACATTTTATTCCATATCCATACTTTAACCTCTAAATTTATATTTTATATACAGTGCTTGTAAAAAGAATTTCCCCCCCCTTGGAATTTTTCATGATTTATTGTTTTACAATATGGAATCACAGGGGATTTAATGTTGCTTTTCTGACATTGATCAACAGAAAGAGACTCGTTCATGTCAAATTGAAAACAGATCTCTACAAAGTGATCTAAATTAATTACAAATATAAAACACAAAATAATTAATTGCATAAGTATTCACCCCCTTTAACATGACATTACCAAATCATCATTGGTGCAGCCAATTGGTTTTAGAAGTCACATAACTAGTTAAATGGAAATCACCTGTGTGCATTCAAGGAGTTTCAATTGATTGTAGTAAAAATACACCTGTATCTGGAAGGTCCAACTCCTCATGGAAACAAATGAAGAAGAACTTCGAGATCTCAGTAAACAACTACAGGCTATGATTCAAGAAAAAGAATACTTGGAAATAGCAGATTGACTTGAAAAACAGCAATTTTTAAAGTTAAGCATGCAATAATTAATATTCTTAAACAAGAAGATTTTAGTCTTGCAAATGATGCAGATGAAATCAATGTAATTGAGGTAATTTACTTGAAAACCATGTGACAAAAATTAGGGAAGAGAGCAGTCTGCGGCACTGCGATCTAATGAGTGCATACAGCATTTGCAAGAGGAATTGCAATTACAGAGTGATGCAAATAGAGATCTGCAGGCTGAACTAGGTTGTCTAAAGTACAGTACTCCAGGACATACTTGGATTAAATCAGAACACCACAAGTCTAGCAGGTGGTGGTAATGCACCTTAAAGCTGGTTTGCCAACCACCATAAAACAATACAAGAAGAAGAAGAAAAAGAAGAAGGTCCCACTGCTGGTGAGTCAGTATCCTGGCAAAAACTACTACACCATGAAGACAAAAGAATGCTCCAAGCAATTCCGTGAACAGATTTATTGAAAAACACAAGTCAGGAGATGAATACAAGAAAATTTCCAAGTCACTGAATATCCCTTGGAGTACAGTTAAGTCAATCATCAAGAAATGGAAAGAATATGGCACAGCTGTAAATTTACCTGGAGCAGGCCGTCCTCAAAAACTGAGTGACCGTGCAAGAAGGGGACCTATGACAGCTCTGAAGGAGTTACAAGTTTTAGTAGCTGAAACTGATGAATAACCAATGTGCAAAAGAAGACAGCTTGTACAAATTAAGAAATAAATAAAATAGTACTGAGAACATGAGTTGTAGACTCCTTGAAAGTGAGTCTGTAGGTTGCGGCATCAGTTCAGAGTTGAGGTGAGTGAAGTGTCCATCTAAGTTGATACGGTGTTGATATCTGCTTGACTTTGTTAGGAGCACTCTTTGTTTTGTGGATTTGGATGGTACTTCTTAATCTACCATAACAGCTCAGTACAGTTTCTAAGGAATACTGCACCTTTAGCGAGGTGTTATTGAGAAGTCCTCTCTTTCTGTTCCAGCCAAGGCTTTCAGTAGTGAAGATGGCAGAAGCTGATGACACATCGCAACGGCAATGAAGGCAGAGGAAGGCTGCACCAGTGAAGGGCCCCCTGCCGCCTTGCATTTCATGCTACTGGGCTCTGAACCCACATTAAGCAAAGTCATGGATAGACCTTCTCCATGAAGGGAATCCACCCCATCATCCCGGTTATGTGGACCCTGAATCAGCCTCTACATCCACCAATAGACAATCCCTTTGGAGAACATCATACTCAACTTGAGTAATTGTACAAATACCTCTTTAATTACTGCTACCAAAAAGAAGTGCAAGTTAGCAAATCATTTGTTTACATAACAAGAATGAATACACTTCAGACATGACTGAACTTCCCAGATCAGATAAATAGTTTCCTTAATCCTCCCTGAAACACATATTTGAAGCCACAGGTAACCATCATTCACACTAGACAATAATTCATGAACTAGGATGATACAGGTACCACCACAGCTCAGTGCAAAATGATGTTGTATTGTCAGTGGTGCTGTGTTTTTTTTTGGAGAGTTTCTTGTCCTGTTTAAGTAGAACACAGCACAGTAAAGGACCTTAGGCCCACAATGTTGTGTCAAAACATTAACCTACTCTAAGATCAATGTTTCCTCTCACATAGCCTTCCATGTTTTTTATCATTCATGTACCTATTAAATACTACTGTTTCTACAACTCACTTGGGAAAAGAAAATTCCTTCAGGGAGATCACAGGGTAAAGCTCTCCACACCATTGAGTACATTTACAAGGAGTGCTGTCGCAGGAAAGCAGCATCAATCATCAAGGATCCCCCATCACCCATGCCATACTCTCTTCTTAATTCTGCCATCAGGAAGGAGGTATAGGAGCCTTAGGTCCCACATCAACAGGATCAGGAACAGTTATTACCCTTCAACCATCAGGTTCCTAAACCACCATGGATAACTTCACTCACCTCAACACTGACCTGATTCCGCAACCTATGGACTCACTTTCAAGGACTCTATAACTCGTTCTCAAAAATGTTTATTTATTATAATTACTTGATATCTTTGTATTTGCAATTTGTCTTTTACACATTGTTTATTTGCCAGTCTTTGTGTGTAGCTTTTCATTGATTCTATTGTATTTCTTTGTTCTACTATGAATATGCTCATGTTCATATTCATATACGGTCATGTGCTCCTGCCCATCCACCTCCTGCTCCCATGGCTTCACGTGACCCTGATCGGGCGGGGAGGGGGGCTAAGCAGGTGCTACCTTGCGCAAGGGTGACCTGCAGGCCAGTGGAGGGAAGGAGCACCTTGCACCTCCTCCACCTTGCCATCCTATCCAAATCCTGTTACCCGACCACTGACACTAGGTAGACAATCTCTGAAGAATATTGATAATGGTTGGGGTCACCCATCTTGTAAAGACACTGCCCTAAAACAAAGCAATGGCAAGCCACTTCTGTAGAAAAATTTGTCAAGAATAATCATGGTCATGGAAGACCATGATTTACCATTTTGTATGACACGGCACATAAGGATGAATTCAGCTGTGAAAGCCCGCAGGAAAATGCATCTCAGGGTAGTATATGGTGATGTATACATACTTTGATATTAAATTTACTTTGAACTTTGGACTTTAAATTCTGATAACATTCAGTTATTTTTAGATCAATATGTACTAAAATTGTGACTGCATGGGTCTGAGTTCAAATGTACTACAACGCTACAGGAGAGTCCTTAATTTCTATTGTGTCAGTCTTAATTAAGTGACATAGAGGTCTACAGCACAGAAAGGAGCCCTTTGGCTTAACTGGTTCATGTTAACAAAAAACGAAGACAAAGCAATATACTTTAAACCAAAGATACCAACTTTTCTTTTCTAACCCACTGAAAAATCAAAAATACTTTTCAACTAATGAAATAGATAGGTAGTAAAAAACAAGCCAGTCTATTAAGCCAGTGCCACCATGGTAATGTAACAGTTAGCGCGACACTATTAAAGTGCGGGGCGTTGGATTTTGGAGTTTGATCCTGGCTCTATAAGCGAGGTTCTACATTCCTTCCCGTGTGTGTGTGGGTTTCCTCCAGGTGCTTAGGTTTCCTCCCACAGTCCAAAGACAAACCACTGTGTAGATTAATTGGATATTGTAAATTGTCCCATGAATAGGCTAGGGTTAAATTGGTGGGCTATTGAGAGGCATGGCTCAAAGGGCCTATTCCATACTGTATCTCTAAGTAAATAATGGGAAAATTGTGACATTTTCCCATCTCTGCTCAGTCATGGAATTATCCTATTCCAAACAGGGAGAAAATTTAGAAATCAGAGATGCAAAGGGGTTTGGGAGTCTTTGTGCAGGATTACCTAAAGCTCAATTTGCAGGTTAAGTTAATGGTAAGGAAGGAAAATGCAGTGTTGGTCTTCATTTTGAGAAGACTAGAATATAACAGCAAGGGACTAATTCTGAGGTTTATAAAGCATTGGGCAGACCACACTTGGAGTGTTGTGAGCGGTTTGGGGCCTCTTACCTGAGAAAGAGTGTGCTGATGTTGGAGAGAGCCCAGAAGAGGTTCACGAGAATGATCCTAGGAATGAAAGAGTTAACATATGAGGAGTGTTTCGTGTCTCTGGGCATTCACTCGAGTTCAGAAGAATGAGGAAGGATCTCATTGAAATTATTGAATATTGAATGGCTTAGATAGTGGATGTGGTGAGGATGTTTCCTATAGCGGATGAGTGTAGGACCAGCAGCCACAGCCTCCGAATACAAGGACGTCCCTTTAGAATAGAGATGAGAAGGAAATTTCGTTACTCAGAGGGTGGTGAATCTGTGGAATTCATTGCCGCAGATGGCTGTAGAGGCCAAGCTACTGGATATATTTAAAGCAGGGGTTGCTAGGCTCTTGAGGGTGTCAAAGGTTACAGGGAGAAGGCAGGAGAATGGAGTTGAGAGGGATAATAACTCAGCCATGATGGAATAGTGGAGAAGACTCGATGGGCCAAATAGCCCAATTCGGCTCCTTTGACTTATAGTTTTATCCTGGAAGAGGGAACAATGGGTTCATGATCACTATTTAAATTTTTATGTAAATGTCACTTGTGACAATTTTCTGAAAAAAATATACAAGGATAAGGAGATCGTCTGTGGAGGACAATAAACAGTTGACATTTTGAGCCACCCAAGAAGTAGACTCTTTACTCCACTACATAGATACTGTCTGACCTGCTGAGTTCCTTCAGCATTTTGTGTGTGTTGCTCTGAATTTCCAGCATCTGCAGAATCAGTCAAGAACAAAGAGAGGTAGAAGGTATAAGAGCCTCAGGACTCACACCACCAGGTTCTAGGACAGTTACTACCCCTCAAGCATCAGGCTCTTGAACAAAAGGGGATAACTACACTCACTTGCCCATCCATTGAGATGTTCCCATAGCCTATCATCTCACTTTAATTACTCTTTATCTTGTTCTCACATGTTCTATTTATTTATTACCGTTAATTATACTCACATTTGCACAGCTGGTTGTCTTCTGCACTCTAGTTGACCCTTCATTGATCAAGTTATATTTCTATTAATAGTATAGTTACTATTCTATAGATTTGCTGACTAATCCTGCAGGGAAATGAATCTCAGAGATATATATGATGACATATATGTACTCTGATAATAGAATTTACTTTGAACTTTGAGAGGATAGACAAAATTGGGTTATTTTCTATGGAGCAGCCGAGGCTACGGAGAAGCCTGATGAAATTTCAGTAAATAATGAGAGGCATTGATAGAGTAGATAGCCAAGACCCTTTTTCTCTGGATTGAAACATCTAAAGTTCCAAGCACATTTTATTATCAAAGTGTGTATACTTTATACAGCCTTGAGATTTGTCTCCTTACAGGCAGCCACATGGTGAAGAACTAATACTGGAATTGAACATTTAAGATGAGAAAGGGCAAGTTCAAGAGGCAAGTTTTTAAACAGAAAGTGGCGGGTGTCTGGAACATGCTGCTAGGGGGTGGTGGTGCAGGCAGATGTGATAGATGTTTTTAAGAGGTTCTTGGACCACGTGCAGGCAGAAAGGATTAGATTCATTAGGCCCCATCAGCTTAAGTAGTTCAACACAACATTGTGGGTCAAAGGGCCTGTTCCTTTGCTGTACTATTCTATGTCCTAATGGCCACAAGGAAACTTACACTCACGAGACTCTACTGTGTCCTGTGTCAGTACTATGTGGCTAATTTTTAACTGAATTTTCATATAGTTACACAAAAATACTTCTTCTTCCTAGCTGGCAGGCTGCCCCCAGCACATCTTTAGGTGTGTTGGTTCAAAGTTTAATGTAATTTTTTATCTAAGTTTAAGGCATCCGTTAGTCTTGCGAGACCATGGATCTGCTCCTGGAAAGTCTTCACTCTCCAGGGCGCAGGCCTGGGCAAGGTTGTATGGAAGACCAGCAGTTGCCCATGCTGCAAGTCTCCCCTCTCCACGACACCAATGTTGTCCAAGGGAAGGGCATTAGGACCCATACAGCTTGGCACCAGTGTCGTCGCAGAGCACTGTGTGATTAAGTGCCTTGCTCAAGGACACAACACGTTCCCTCGGCTGGGGCTCGAACTCACGACCTTCAGGTAGCTCGTTCAATGCCTTAACCACTTGGCCACATGCCCACACTATGTACATATATGTCATCATATTCTCCTTTGAGATTCACTGTCTTGCAGGCATTCACAGTGGAGCAAAGAAATACAAGGAGGGGAGGAGGGAGGGAGGAAGGAAGGATGGAAGGGGGGAGGAACAGAGGGGGAAAGGAGGGAGGAAGGAAGGAATCTGAACAAACGTCTATTCTTAAAGCAATAAGCACATTTCAATGTATGTTTCAATGTATGTGTGATAAAAAATGAATGAGTCTGTATCAGAGGACATCATTACCAGCTATGAATAAAATGTAAGTCAATGCTGGAACTTAAATATGCAAGATTTGATCTGTATTTCTGGATTACCCATAACTGCATCTGAAATCCCTGTTGAGCTTGAACTAGCAATTTATTCCATGGGTGCTGATGGCGTCTTCAGAGCATAAGCACTTAGTCAATTTTAATATTTATTAATGGGTAATGGGACAAACGGTGCCAATCAATCTCAAAGATGTCAGCCTTTGTCAACAGCGAGCACTTCCAGGTGATTTATAGCAGGGTCAGTCAACTTTGCTCTAGAGCGCAATTCTGACCCTCAGAGAAGCAACACCTTTCTCTCTCCTCTTATTTCTAGAAACAATCCTTAGAATCTGTCCAGGGAAGCACAGTTAAATGAAAACCAATAGATATTTCTTTTGAGTAACACATACAAAATACTAGAGGAACTCAGCAGGTCAGACAGCATCTATGGAGAGGAATAAACAGTCAAAGTTTCAGGCCAAGACCCTTCATCAGGACTAATGTTTTGCTAATAAAACAGCATCTATTATGTCTACGAAACTGGTAGATTGTAGAACTGTTTCCAAAACCTAAGGTCTCACTTTCAAGGACTCTATAACTCATTTTCTCAGTATATTTATTTGCTTATTCATTTATTGTTATTATTATTATTATTATTATTATTTTATTTTTTTATTTGCACTCTTTGTCCTCTTGCACATTGGTTGTTTATCAGTTTGTGTGTGTGCGCAGTTTTTCATAGATTCTATTGTATTTCCTCTCCTGTGAATGCCTGCAAGAAAATGAATCTGAGGGTAGCATATGGTGACATATATTTACTTTGATAATGAATTTACTTTAACTTTTGAACATAGGCTCATCCATAGCTAAGAGCACCAAAACAGCATCATTTCATTAGTCTGAGTTAGATTTGGAATTCATTTCTGCAGATGAATTAACTGAATTGGTACATTGAAGTCTGAAGTAATTTCTACAGTATTCTCATAACCATGGTTAATTGTTAGGTTCTTGATAAGTAAGTGTGTCAGAGGCTATGGGGAGAAGGCAGGAGAATGGAGTTGACAGGGATAATAAATCAGTCATTATGGAAAGGTGGAGCAGAATCGATGAGCTAAATGGCCTAATTCTGCTCCTATGTCTTATGAAGATTATGACAAACAGAAGGTCTCCTTATGTCATTTGTGACTAAGCTGTTCATGGGCCATTCATTTATTTCATATCCCTTAATGAATGAATGTAAAACTGGTTCTTTCAGGAATGTCAGTAAAAGTATTATTCACAAATTTCTGAATTAAAATAGAGGAGGAATCCTCAAAGGAATCTTTTCTCTCAATCCTTGTGCTTCTCGGGATCAGAATCAGGTTTATTATCAAAGTTCAAAGTAAATTTATTACTGTATACTACCCTGAGATTCATTTTCTTGTAGGCATTCACAGTAGAATAAAGAAGTACAATAGGATCGATGAAAAAGTACATGCGAACTCTGATAATCAATGTGCAAGAGAGGACAATCTGTGCAAATACAAAAACAATAAAAAAGTAAGAAAATAAATAGATAAATCAATTAATTACATAAACCGCATGAATAAATAAAATACATAATTAAATTAAATTAATACATAAATAGATAGTGAAATACTGAGTTGTTGAATCCATGAAAGTGAGTCCATAGGTTGCTGAATCAGGTCAGTTTTGAGGTGAGTGAAATTATCCACACTGGTTCAGGAGTCTGATGGTTGACGGGGAATAACTGTTCCTGATACTGGAGGGCGCCGATGCTCTTTTGCTGCTGAGGGTGGGGGGTTGTTGCTTGTGCATCAGAGGCGGGTGCTGGGTGGGGGGGGAGCTTTAGGGTTCTAACATTTAACTGTCATTCAATCTTCGGGGCACTCCTCTGTTTTCGTGGATGTTTGTGAAGAAAAAGAATTTCAGGATGTGTATCTTATAGGTCAAATGTACGTATTGAAACCAATTGAATGAAAGTGGTGATGTGCATTGGTATAGGCTGTGTAATCTGTTGTGCAGCAGCATGCTGCAATATGATAAATATTTAAAAACAAATAATTAGTGCAAAAAAAGAGCAAGAAAGGAAGGCAGTGCTTGTGGAGTGTTCAGAAATCTGATGGTGGAGGGAGAAAAACTGGTAAAACATTGAGTGTGGGTCTTCAGGCTCCTGTATCCTCTCCCTGACGTTAGCAATGAGAAGACAGTTGTCGTGGCTGTGTATATAATAAATCTCACAATAAAGACTCTATTTTTGCAGTTACGCTGTACAAACAAAAAAAAATCGTCTGTTCTTACATTTAGCATTTTGAATTACACAAAGGTCTGTGTTCGTTCATGAAGTAGAGATCACGAAAGGTTTGGGAGATGCTGTCAAGTTATTTTGATCCAGCAAAGATGGCACCTATTGCCATAACTGCCTGTTCACCTGACTGTGATAAGCAGGAACGTAATGCTGTTTCTCAAACTAAAATGATGATCAAGGATTAATGGATAAAGAAACAATTGAATCATGAAAGGTTATGGATTATTGACACAGATGTGCAAGTCATTGCTATAACTCAGATGTCAGTTACCAGTCTTACCAGCAAATACAACTTCACATTCAACAGAAGTAAACAAGACGCTGTGGATTTTCAAGCATTTTTGGGCATATAGAAATATAGATCGTAAGAGATTGTCACATGGCAGATACTAATTGTTACGATTAAGGTCTAGCAAGCATGCTTCCCTGCTGTTTTCAGTATGTCTCTGACTTCTGATCCTGACATCTGTGTTTTACAGGAATTTCAGTTCAGTCTGACATTCTTTTTGATGTTGATCCAGGAATTAATGGATTGTGAAAACCTAGCAGGGGATCATTTGAAGAACCAGAATTCTTACTGTAAAAGCACATACATAGGTAACAGAATTCACACACGCACATCTTGTTTTGATGCTAATGAGATTTTTTGTCCTCTGCAAGTGCCTGATAGGTGGGACAGAACAAGAATGAGATTAATTTGCTTCACAACCATTTGTTCAGGCTGAATTACGACTGCTGTTTTCTTCCCCTTAAATTGGTTAGGTACTTAAAATTATCTTTATATTAAAATTAGAAACAAGCCTGTATTAGTAGCAGCTGACTAACATTGCGTTGACATTGTACAAACTACTTCCCTGATAAGTCTTGCATAGATGGATTGAATCAAAAATGAACTATGGTTATTTAATACTTGCATAACTATTATTACCTACATAACAAAAGTGGCTTCTTTTCAGAGTTACTTCATTGTAAAAAGCATCTTGGAATATTATTGGGAGAGAATCACAAATGCGAGAGATTCTGCAGATGCTGGAAATCCGGAGCAACACACACAAAATGCTGGAGGAACTCAGCAGGTCAGGCAATGTTTCTGGAAAAGAGAAAATTGTCAACGTTTTGGGCCAAGACTCTTCTTCGGGACTGGAAAGGAAGGGGGAAGATGCCTGAATAAAAAGGTGGGAGGGGAGGGATAATTGTTTTTTCCTTTTACCTTCTCTCTAGTTTTATTTTGCTTATTTTTTAACCTTTTAGATTCCTTGTTCTGATTAGTTAATTCATTTTCAGAGAAAGCTGTTATGGAATTTACTGATATTTTCACCTGAAATCTAACTACAACTAACTTGTTTAAAGTAGTAGATAGGATTTAACATCAATTATCTTTCTAAAATAACACAATTTTAATTAATTGAATTCAAAATCTACTACTTTCAATTAATGACCTTGTTAAAGTTTCAGGTCACATTTAATGAGTCTATTTCTGCAAAATCAACATCATTTAATACTTGTCCATCCTTAAAACAAAGAAAATGTCTATGTTGAGCTCAACATTAGAATATCCAAAAGATCAAATTTTTTAAAAAGATAAAGAAACTCAGACCAAAACAACGACTGTTTATTCCTCTCCATAGATGCTGCCTGACCTGCTGAGTTCCTCCAGCATTTGTGTGTCTTGCTCTGAATCTGCTGGATCTTTTTAAAATTTAAAAAGAGAAACCAAATTTCCTTGAAAGGTGTCAGCTGTATAAACAAAGAATTTCTGATTTGTACAAAATCTTGAAGTGTATATAAACTTCATCTGAATGATCATAGTTTAATTGCTGGCTGTTCTAGTGTATTAAATCTGGCTAAATCTACTCATGTAGTTCCTCATTCGTTATTTCCCCAAACATAACATTACAGTCTTAATTAACTAAATGCATTTTAAGATTCAATAGACCTAAAATCCTTTTCGTATATAACATATACCATTGTAAAATAAACATTTTCAAACATGAAATAAATGCCTTGGTTCTCATTCAGTGCGGCACCAAATAACTGCAAAGCAAATCCCCGGCTAGGCTTTAATTCTACATGAACATATTGCTTTTTTCCACATCAGAGAATATCTACCTTGTATTTAATGCTATCGCATAATTACTGGATGCCAGTAGATCGAGATTTTTTCACACAGATTGTGGTGGGCAGTGGCTTAAAAAACAATGTGATGGAAGAGATAATAACAGAAGGAAGTAGATTCGTAGCATTCGGTGGTTGGGACGAAGAAGATGTTCCCGGAGATCGGTGAAAACCAGGAGAGCTGAGAAAACAAGAAGGAAAATCAAAAAAGGTAATGTGAAGAAGAAAGGGGAGGAAATGGCTATGAGATATAAAATGCGATGTTCTGAATGCACACATACTCTAATACAGGCAAGAGGCCACGAAGATGAAGAATTATAGAACAGTGTCTCTTCAGGGAATGCTTTTTAGAAAACACTATTATCCAAATGTTAAAGAGGTAAGTAAAAAAATGTTTCAAAGGATTTTTTTGAAGCAAATATTTAGTAAATAACCAAAGATGTGTTCTGAAAATACATCAGGAGAGAATGAGTGAATTGCCTTTATAAAGGCATATCGAACAATAGAAGAAATCTTGACCCATTCAGAAAAAAACAGCCGAGTCCTGCTTATATAAAGATGGGATCTCTTTCTCCTTCATTTTTGACAAAGGCTAATGCTTGGGGATACTGAATGCCCTGTCATTTCCTCAAAGCATGCCATGGCCTTGTACCCAGTCACCGTTCACCCTTCATTAAACTTAACTGTGACAACATTGCTAATGCCACTCTTGAGAGGAGCTGGATGCTGTGTATGTGTTTAATTGGTGGATGGGTGGGGAGAGAGACATGGTTACATGGGGGGGGGTATTGTGTGGAGGAGGATATAAGGGCAAGAAATTCACCAACGAAAAGATTTTTGTCAGAGAGCTAAAACATTAACTTTCTTCCTTTTGGAATTTTTCCACAAAATAAATAAGCAATAAAATTATCCAGTGGAAACATTATTTGCACAAATAACAATTTTATATATTTCAAAGAAAGCAATTTATTTCTTCTCCGCCTTTTGGGTACCTAACTAAACTACACAAGAGCCCTAATGACAAGAATTTGTTCCCATGAATTTATATTGCAGGATATTGAAATGGAAATCAGATTTAGAGTGAGATGTTTTCACTCCCTATTAACTGAACAAAGTAAGGTGAAATGTATCCTTCAGTTTAACAGCCAAACTCTTTTTTTTCTGTTTGATTGCTCTCAAATTCATCGTTGAATATTGTTCAAACTCCACAGCAAATTCCAAATCAATGTAACTGTACATGGCAAATAAAGATGATCCTCGGTCTTTCATTAAGGCTGATATTATTGAACAAAACCTCTGATGATCTAATGTTATTCCCATCAATCAGGATCAGAATCAGGTTTAATATCACCAGCATATGTCGAGAGATTAGTTGACTTTGCAGCAGCAATGCAATGCAATACATAATAATACAGAAAAAACTGTGAATTACAGTAAATATGTATATAATAGTTAAATTAAATGCATAGTGCAAAAATAGAATACAGAAAGACAAAGTTTTGGTTTTGTTGAACTTGCCTAATTAATCACCCAAAGACTAATATAATTCCGTGCAGATTTTCAAGAATATTGAAAAACAGCAGATTAAAGCTATGTACAGTATTGTGCAAAACTACTAGGCACGTACATGTAGCTAGAGTGCGTAAGACTTTTGCACAGTACTGTATATTGGTTAAAATAGGAAGGTGGTTGGGAAACAGAAATAAGAGTACTTAGCTTTGTATTAGCTCGGTAGTATTAACTGTTATTTGGCAACTAGAAAGACATAATATAAAGGTTTTACACACCCTAGGTATATATATGTGCTTCAGACTTTTGCACAGAATTATATTTTCCCTCCTTTCTCTGATGACAGTTTAACCAGTGTATTAGAGAATAAAAACACTGCTGTTAAGACTGTTTAGCGAGGTATACTCTGTTATTTTAAAGGAATTTTTCTGGCTAGAGTCTCCATTAAAATTGCAACAGCAGACCTTATTAAGAGCATACCAAGGATTCATAGTAATAACCCATAGCTTCTCATAAATTAGTTTTCTTAAGCAACATATAAAGTTAAGTTCAGGATATATGCTTTTAAACATGGAAGATGATTTGAAACATTTTAGATAGCTTTTTAGCTCTACTAATTGAACATTAAGAGTTGAACAGCAACAAATATTATATTGACTGTGCATGCAACACTTTCAAAGATCTGCATTAATTTTCAACATCACTTTTTACTAGTCGAAGTTCTGGGACTATGTTTTCTCTTTCAGTACCTGGGAAGATTGGATAATAGTCTTGCAGGTTAATTCAGTATATGAATGGAAATAATTTAGGGTGAGTTCTACATAGGTCAATAATACATATTAGATTACCACCCAGGTAGAGGAAAAACACAAAAGCTGCTCTGTTGATATATTTACCCATTGACATCAGAATATTTGGTCTTCTTAACCTAAACCAATTATAAGATAAAACGTATCCATTGCTCGTGCGTATCATATAATAGACAGGAAATTTACATGCTGATATTAGTGGACATATGTTGGAAATATTTAATTGGTATCTGTAAGTCATTTTACAAAATTATTTAAGTTAATCAATATGTCAACTAAAATACTGTAAAATGAAACAAATAAACATTTTTCACTGATATTAATTCCAGATTCAAGATCATTTCCAACACACAAGGTTAAAGGAGAACAGAATAATTGTTACTCCGATGTGATGCAGCACAAAAAAACACAATAATAATAAACACAACAAATATGAATATAGCAGAGAATATAAAAGTTGTTTAGTATGTCAGGGAGGGAGACATCAGTGATACAGTTGACACTGTTTTTCCCTGCATAGTCAGTAATGACGATGCCTAGCCACATATGCCAGGAATCATTATCGGATAGGTGTTCCTGATATTTTTGTTTGTAAGCAGTCTTTGCCCTCTTGATGGCCTAGATCAAGTGGTCAATTGAATTGTGGTCAGTTCCAGCCCAGTGACTCAAGTTATATCTCACAAAAATATTCAAATTGCAGTCAAACTATCCTTTATAGCACAACATTTTATGTTTTGAATGGAAAGGAGTATTGGATTTTTGTATCTTTCCATCAGAACATATGGTAGTGGTTTGCACAATACTTTACAGTACCAGTGACGCAGGTCATTTCCTGCCACTCACTGTGAGGAGTTTGTATGTTTTCCCTGTGGGTTTCCTCCGGGTGCTCTGGTTTCCTCCCACAGTCCAAAGACGTACTGGTTAGTAGTTTAATTGGTTAATTGTAAGTTGTCCCATGATTAGCCTAGGGTTAAATCAGCAGGTTGCTGGGCGACATGGGTTGCTGGGCAATAAGGCTTGAAGGGCTGGAAGGGCCAATTCCACACTGTATCTCAATAAATAAATGAACATGTTTTGTATGTTCAAAAGTGTTTCCTATTTCTAAATTCAGTGATTTCTAAACTTCTTTACAAAATTCTGGGACAAATCTAATGTTACGTAAAATTTAAATACAACTAAGAGCACAGAAATAGCTTGTAGTGCCTAAAGAATCAATTCTAGTATTTTGAAAGTCTGGCTTACTACAGTCAGAAATAAAGTATATGCTATATGCTATTCTTCAAATTGAAAAGATATAGAAATCATATGGCAATATTGACAGATTCAAATTGCTTATACAAATGACTGGAATAAAAATCCTTTCCTTCCATCAAGAGTCCAGCCTGTGCAACTTGGTACTAGCATGCTAAGTACTGAACTGTTATCACTGCCAACATGTTTTCCTCTGTAACAGGGACCCCTACCATTAACCAAGGGCCCCAGCTAGGGAACCTGTGCTCTACAGAAAATTAGGAAGCATAATTTTCTTTCTAAGTATACTTTTAAATTTAATTGCTCTGTATAAGGTATCACATTTTAAGAATTATTGTTAATAAACACAAAATCATGTTCAAAGTCTGATTATTTGATCCAGACTGCTAAGATATATACATAGCAACACACACAAAATGCTGAGGGACTCCAGCTCTGAAGAAAGGTCTCGACCTGAAACATCGACCATCTATTCATTTCCATCGATGCTACCTGACAGCAAATTGTGTGTGTTGATTTGGATTTCCAGCATCTGCAGACTGTTTAAGACATTGTATTTAAAATATATGCAGGTAATTTAATTGATTACATTTTTTAAAGATGCACAATCCACCATATTTAACAAGTAATAAAGTCTGTGGATTTTCATATAAAATTCACTTGATACGTTTCAATTGATTTTAACACATTCTTTTGATCAGAGAACACAGAAAATATAGAACTATATATATGAATGCAATGTTAGTGTTCATTTCAAGAGAGCTTGAATGCAAGAGCAGGGATGTGATGCTGAGGCTTTATAAGGCACTGTTGAGGCCTCACCTTGAGTATTGTGAACAGTTTTGGGCTCCTCATCTAAGAAAAGATGTGCTGGCAATGGAGAGGGTGCAGAGGTGGTTAACAAAGAAGATTCTGGGAATGATAGGGTTATTCATACGAGGAACATTTGATGGCTCTGGGTCTGTACTTGCTGGAATTTAGAAGGATGAGGGGGGATCTCATTGAAACTTTTCAAATGTTGAAAGGCCTAGACAGAGTAGATATGGAAAGGATATTTCATACCATGGGGGAGTCTAGGGCAAGAGGGCACAGCCTCAGGATAGAGGGGAGTCCATTTAAAACAGACATACGGAGAAATTTCTTTAGCCAGAGGGTGGTGAATCTGTGGAATTTATTACTATAGGCAGCTGTGGAGGCCAGGTCACTAGGTGTATTTAAGACAGAGGTTGAGAGGTTCTTGATTGGACACAGCATCAAAGGTTATGGGGAGAAGACCAGGGAACAGGGTTGAGGAGAAGGAAAAAGGGATCAGCCATGATTGAATGGTGGAGCAGACTCAATGGGCCAAATGGCCTAATTCTGCTCCTATGGCTTGTGGTCTTATATATTTAGAGCACTGTCAGTGAACTGATATTAACTTATAGATGTGATTAGCCATTTTCATTTTCCAGTCCTGTCTATATAACCAGAGTCCCCAGTCCCCTATAAACATTATTCAAAATATTTTGTTGCATTTAATGGAAGTATAATAAATCCAGAACAAAGCCAATTGATGATTTTTAAAAATAAGCATTAATAATTGTACATTTTTTACAAATAAATGTATAGCATGCTTTGAGACGAAGGGAATCATTTTACATACAGTCCTGTGCTCATATATATAGAGCGAGGGTACCCAAGACGTTTGCAGAGTACTGCAGTAATGTTATGGATTGCACTCTGCTGCTTCCCCAGGAAAGACAAATTTCATGACATTTGTGAGTGATGATAAACCTGATTCTGTTATCGATCTCTATTGTGGACAGAGAGTGAGAAGGGGCAGGCACAGGGCTGGGAAAAGGGGAAGGGAGAGGGAGGGAGCGGGAAGCACCAGAGAGACGTTCTGTAATGATCAATAAACCAATTGTTTGGAAGTAAATGACCTTGCCTGGTGTCTTGGGGCTGAGTGTGTCTGCACCCCACGCCAGCCCCTGCCCCTGGCACCCCTTCTCTGCCACCTGTCCCATAGCCCTCCTGCGGTGCTCCACCCTCGCCATTCAAACATCCTTTGCTCTTGCCAGATTTACAAACTCGCTCTCCGCTCCATGTTGACAAATACAGTACTGTGCAAACGTCTTGAGCACCCTAGCTACATATATGTGCCTAAGACTTTTGCACAACACTGTACTACGTTTATGTAAAAATTCAGAGACAAAGACAACATCAGTTATCTATGTATGAATAAAAAAGAAATCTGAAATTATGTGAGAAATAATCTTTATCAAATTTTGCCTGAAAGATCTTCTTTATTTTTCAAAATTTTGGTGGAACTTTTGAGAAAGGGCTTTTTTTAGCTACGTATTTGACTGCACTTGGACCTGTTTTCCATCCAAAACAGAAGACATTTACAAAGCCTCACTCACAATGTGCATTCACTGCACCCAAGGATTAATAATCGCTGTTTATGTGGGGATTTAAATATCACGGGGTGACACCTCTTGACTGGGCCGTCACACAGAATTATGTAGATTTGGACGGGAGCACATCGAGCTTTGATTCTCTTTAGGATTCATGAACAAGTTCAAAAATAATATGAAGTGATATGAAGCAGAAGCTCGAGGTCTAATTTGATGTCATGCCTTCAGTATAAAATATATATTTGTTTTGACTTCTAAAAGGGAACTCACAATTTAAACACGTTGTTCAAACACTAAGGAATATACTTGGATCTGAGATTTATAATTATAGACGTATTGATCCGCTGTCTGCAGCAGAGCTTATGTGACAGACACATCAATTCTAATATTGCTAAAGGAAGTTAAAACAAATTGATTAATTTGTTATTTTATTTATTCTTTAAAATACTGAGGGGGAAATATGTACATATTAACCTTTAAAAGAATCTTCCTGTCTCTACATTCTTTAAATCTAGTAGAACAGAGAACAGTACAGCAGAGTAAAGGCCCTTTGGCCTACAGTGTTAGTCATAGTGTCAAAGAGTGCTACAGCAAAGAAACAGGCCTTTCAGCCCATACAGCACATGCCCAACTATTAATCTGCATCTGGACCATACCCCTCCATACCTCTCCTACTCATGTACCTATCCAAATTCCTCTTAAACGTTGAAATCGAACCCGCATTCACCACTTCTGCTGGCAGCTCATTCCACACTCTCAGCACATTCTGAGTGAAGAAGTTCCCCTTAAACATTTCACCTTTCACCCTTAACCCATGACCTCTAATTCTAGTCAGTCCCAACCTCAGTGGGGAGATGTTGTGCTGACCCTTTAACCTACTCAAAGATCAATCTAACCCTTCCCTCCCACATAGCCCTCCACTTTTCTTTCATCCAGTGCCTATCTAAAAGTTTCTTGAATGCCTCTAACGTATCTGCCTGTACCACAACTCCTGGCAGTGTGTTCCACACACCCACTACTCTCTGTGTAAAAAAACCTACCTCTGACATTCCTCCAATCACCTTAAAATTACACCCTCTCATATGAGCATTTCCAAAAGCATGTTGAATGTCCACTCTATTAACGCCTCTTCTAATCTTACACATCTGTATCAAGGGTGTACTGTATAAAATGTGTTTTATGAAACAGTAAAGTTCCTCACAGAAACAGGACATAAGGCACAATGTGATCTTAATTCTGTCAAAAGTTACTCTTTATTGTTCTCAAAACTAAAGTTGAATGTTTTCCTTGACTTTGATTACTTCTGACATCAAGTTCCATTGCTTTCAGTGATGTTGAATTAAATATTTTGTGACTTCTTTGTTCAGTGACATTTCAACTAATCGTAAAGACATTTTGCAAACTACAGGATTAGCTGCTACTAAAATACATACTCAACAGGATAAAGAAAAGGGAGAACGCACATTCATGGAGATAAGAAAACAAGGGATTTGAAGAGTGTAATCTGTGAAAGATCGAGTGATACAGAGGAGACCTGTTTCACATTCTAGTATATTTAGCGTTCTGTAGATGGGATGAGAGGAGAGAGAGAGCTCAAACAAGGAAAGCAGAGAGATTAAAGGGTTTATTTTATCATCTGTATTTCATACTGACAGTCAAAGAAAACACCATTGAAGGAGCATGGCAAAACATAAAATGTACTACAAAGGATCTTGCTCTTATCCAAAACAAAAGCAGCTGGAAACCTGTAAAATCACAAATATCTCTGTCCACTCATCACAGCACTCCCCGAGTGAAATGTGGGAGTTTTAGACACAAGGGTGAGCCACTGCAAGGCTGTGACAGAAAAGCAGCGTGGCAGGTGAAGATGGAATGCTTTGGCCAGTGTGCCCCTTGAAGTGACAAGGCGACTCTTTGTGATCGTTGTCACAGGAACAATACCTGTGGGTGTTGAAGCTATTCAGGCAGAACTGTCAAACCCACACTTCCATTATGGTGTCAACCCCACCCACCATATACCCTCCCCCAATCCTTTCCCACACTCAGAGTTGCTGCGCTCATTTGGCACCATGCATACCTGTACCAATATGTCAATAAAGTAACTTAGTATTTTGGTGGACTGTCAAGGTACAGTTCAAAGTAAGTTTATGATCTCAGTATGTATACGTCACAAAATACTATCTTGAGATTCATTTTGCTGCGGGCATTCATACAAACAGAATAGAATCAATGAAAAATTAGATACAGAGGCAGACAAAGAAACAATGTACAAAAGAAGACAAACTGTGCTAATGCAAAAAAAAGTTAACAATAAATAAATAATATTGAGGACATGAGTTTTAGAGTCCTTGAAAGTAAGTCCATATGTTGTGGAATCCTACATTTTCCAGTTATTTTTATATTTTTAAAATGCTGCAACAAAATTGAGAGTTACAGAACCTCTCATATAACCCTGCGTGATATTTGTGCCATAAGTATTTTCTGTTATTGTAAGATAATAGTCCTTGTTATTTAGCTCATTGAAGCATTGTTAGTAAACTTTATAACACTACTCAACACACTGAGCAGCTGATCGAAGTCCTTAACCATTATTGGCTGAGCAAGTTGTCCCATTCAATATTCAAGATTGTTCAGTGTAATTTCCAATGTACGGTAACATAATGGTTGCAAATCATGCATATGGTTCCACCCATTACATTACCCTGCACCAGTACACAAGTGTAAAGGAGCACAAAATAATTGTTACTCTGGTTCTGATGCAGCACTAAAGAAAACACAGTAAGATAAGGAACAAACTAATAATTTAAAAAACACAGTAAATATAAATACATAAGATAGCTTACATATATTCACTGTATGTCTATAAAGTGACGCTAGGCACAGGAACATCTGTACATAAGGAGACAGACAGGAAATGATAAAGTAGTGGTGGTTCGGGGTGTAGTGGGGTGGTTAGTGGGTAGAGGTGTTGATCAGCCTTACTACTTGGGGAAAGAAACTACCTTTGAGTCTGGTGGTCCTGGCATGGATGCTACCACCCTGATGGGAGTAGGACAGGCAGGCCATGAGCAGGGTGGGTGGGATCCTTCGTGATGTTACTGGCCATTTTCTGGCACCCTTCTGTACATATGTCCTTGATGGTGATGTTAATGCATTAGGCAGTTTTGGCTCCCCATTTTAGAGCCTTCCCATCCACCACCATGCAGTAACGCAGCTTGTCAGGATGCTCCCTACTGCACGCCTGTAGAATGACTTGAGTATAGATGTGCATATCCAGCTTTCTTCAGCCTCCTCAGAAAGTAGAGGTGTTGGTGAGCATTCACGTACTGGAGCATAAACGAGTCAGCTAAGTCTCCATTCAAACAAGCTGCTAATTTGTTTCCGTAATGTAATGCGAGCTGTGCCAAAGAATGATGAAAAGATGTTCAATGTTAAATGCTTAATGATAAAGAGCAATTTTTATGTCAATGTAAAGATATACCTCTTGGATTATGGGGGAGATATGTATTCCAAAGAATGCTTCTGTTATTAAAGAGACCATATTTTTATATACAGTAATGATGCACATATTATTGTGATGAAAAATTATGTTATCTATTATTTTATTTCTAGAGGCATCCACTTGGAGAAAATATCTGTCAAGGCAATGGAACAACTCCGATTCATGTTGCAAATCTCAGGATCTGCAGTTTGATTTATTTCAAAGTTCGAAGTAAATTTATTATCAAAATACGTATATGTCACCATATACTACCTGAGATTCATTTTCTTGCAGGCATTCACAGTAGAGCAAAGAAATACAAAAGAGTCATTGAAAATTATGCATAAACAATAACCAACAAACAACCAATGTGCAAAAGAAGACAAACTGTGCAACTACAAAATTAGGGAATGAATTAATTGATTAATTAATAGATGGGTGGATGGGTGGATGGATGGATGAATGAATGTAAGAATAAAGAAAGAAAGAGAGAAAGCTGAGAAAGTAAATCCATAGGTTATGGAATCAGTTCAGAGTTGAGGTGAGTGAAGTTATCCACACTGTTTCAGGAGCCTGATGGTTGAAGGGTAATAACTGTTCCTGAACCTGGTGGTGTGGGACCTAAGGCTCCTGTACCTCCTTCCCGATGGCAGCAGTGAGAAAAGAGCATGGCCAAATGGTGGGGGTCTTTGATAGTGGATGCTGCTTCCTTGTGGCAGTGCTCCTTGTAGATTTGCTCAATGGTGGGGAGTGCTTTGCCTGTGATGGACTGGGAATGGGACATATCCACCACTGTTAGAAAAAAATCCTCATTCCCTCTTAAATAATACCATGGTATCTTTAACATCTACATGAATTGACAGAGCCCCAGCTTCACATTTTATCAAAAACACCCCCAAGTAAACAGTACAATACAACAAAAGGGACTGCCTGAAAAATCATGGACACTTTCTAACACAAATAAAGCTGGAATTTTATGATTGAGCAGAACAAGAATGTAAAATGGTTGGAGTTCTTAACACAATTTGATATAAGCATGCAATACACATCAAAGTTGCTGGTGAACACAGCAGGCAAGCAGCATCTCTAGGAAGAGGTACAGTCGACGTTTCAGGCCGAGACCCTTCGTCATAAGCATGGGTGGTTTTCAGTGAGGGAAGTTTGGAAGATTATGGCAAGCACTTTTACATTTCCCATATCTCTGTGAGCAACCCAGGATGTATCTCATTCAGACCAAGTAATTTTTGACTTCAAGCAGAGCCAGCTATTCTAGTATTAAACATAGAACATTACAGCACAGTACAGGCATTTCAGCCCATGATTTTGGGTCAACCACTTAACCTTCTTTAATATCAATCTAACCCTTCCTTTCTACATAGCCCTCCATCTTTCGATCATCTAAGAGTATCTTAGCTGTCCCTGATGTGTCTGCCTCTATCACCAACCCTGGCAGCACGTTCCAAACACCCAGTACCTTCTGTGTAAAAAACCTACTTCCGACATCCCTCCTATACTTTCCTCCAATCACCTTAAAATTATGTTCCCTCGTATTAGCTGTTTCCACCTCACTGGCTGTCGACTTGATCTATCACCTTGTACATCTCTATAAGGTCACTTTCCATCTTCCTTTACTCTAAAGAAAAAAAGCACCAGCTCACTCAGCCTATCCTAAAACAGAAATCCTCTCTAAAACAGGCACTATGCTGGTAAATGTCCTTTGCACCCTCTCTAAAGCTTCCACATCCGTCCTTTAATGAGGCGACCAGAACTGAACACAATATTCCAAGTGTGGTCTAATCGGAGTTTTATAGAGCTGCAGCATTTCATCAGCTTTTGAACTCAAAAATCAATGGTGAGTTCAAGATTGGGCCAGCCATAATCTTAGTGAACTGTAGAAGAAGCTCAAGAAGCCAACTGGCCTCCACCTAACCCTGTTTCCTTTGTGGTTCTGTACCTCCACATGAACAGTTTCAACTCCATCTCTAATACTGACCCAGCCCACATCATGAGAACCAGCTTTCCATAGAATCATAGAAAAGCACAGCACAGAAGCAGGCCCTTCTGCCCATCTAGTCCATGCCAAACCATGGAATCCCTCCATGGACTCAGTCTAATCTTCTTGCTGCCTCAGTAAAGCAAACAGTGTGATCAAAGACCCACCCATACCAAAAATTCTTTTTTATGCCCCCACCCACCAGAAAGAAGACACAAAATCCTGAGACCTCCCACTCTTCATGCTCCTCCGACCCCAGCCCCAACCCTTGCTGTGTCTTCACCATCCCCTCTGACCTTCCCCTTTCTGAGGCAGAACATTCTGTTCTTAGCAAGAGCCTCACTTTTGTCCCCCTCCGTCCACACCTCAGTGAGTTCTGTGCCCGCCATGACACTGAACTCTTCTTCCGTCGCCTACGTCTCCAAGCCCATTTCTTTGGCAAGGATTCCCCTCCCCCTACTGATGACCCCTTCTCCTGTCTTCAACCCTCCTCCTCCTCCTGGACACCCCGCCTGGGCCTTCTACCTGCACTGGATCTTTTTATCTCCAACTGTTGCCGAGACATCAAGCGTCTCAACTTCACTACTCCTCTCTCCTGTTCCAACCTCACTCCCTCTGAACGCACTGCCCTCCACTCTCTCCGCACTAATCCCAACCTCACCATCAAACCCGCTGACAAAGGTGGTGCTGTAGTAGTCTGGGGGACGGACCTCTACCTCACTGAGGCCAAACGGCAGCTCTCTGACACCTCCTCTTACTTACCCCTGGAACAGGACCCCACCAAAAAACATCAAACCATTGTCTCCCATACCATCACCGCCCTTATCAACTCCGGAGACCTTCCATCCTCAGCCACTAAACTCATAATTCCCACATCCCATACCGCTCGGTTTTACCTCCTCCCCAAGATCCACAAGCCTGACTGTCCCGGCAGACCCATAGTTTCTGCCTGCTCCTGTCCCACCGAACTTGTATCTGCCTACCTGGACTCCATTTTGTCACCCATAGTTCAGTCTCTCCCCACCCACTTCCGGGATACATCCCATGCCCTCCACCTCTTCAATAACTTCCAGTTCCCCGGTCCCAACCGCTTCATTTTCACTATGGGTATCGAATCCCTATACACGTCCATTCCCCATGAAGAAGGCCTCAAAGCCCTCTGTTACTTTCTGGATAATAGACCTCACCAGTTCCCCACCACCACTACCCTCCTCCGGTTGATGTAACTGGTTCTCACACTCAATAACTTCTCTTTTGGCTCTTCCCACTTTCTTCAGACCAAGGGTGTAGCTATGGGAACTCGCATGGGCCCTAGCTATTCCTGCCTCTTCGTTAGTTATGTGGAACAGTCTGTGCTCCAAACCTATCCTGGTACTGCTCCCCAACTTTTCCTTCGGTACATTGACAACTACATTGGCGCTGCTTCCTGCACCCATGCTGAGCTCGTCAATTTCATTGACTTTATTTCTAACTTCCACCCAGCCCTCAAATTCACTTGGTCTATCTCGGACACTTCTCTCCCCTTTCTCAATCTCTCGGTCTCCATCTCTGGAGACAGACTGTCCACTGACATCTTCTACGAGCCCACTGACTCTCATAACTACCTCAACTATACCTCTTCCCACCCCGCCACATGCAAAAATGCAATTCCCTATTCCCAGTACCTCCGTCTCCACCGCATCTGCTCTGAGGATGAGGTTTTCCATTCCAGGACATCTCAAATGTCCTTTTCTTTAAGGATCGTGGTTTCCCTTCTGCTATCATCAATGATGCCCTCACCCGCATCTCCTCCATTTCCCGCACTTTGGCTCTCACCCCATCCTCCCACCACCACAACAGGGACAGAGTTCCCCTTGTCCTCACCTACCACCCCACTAGCCTCCGGATCCAATACATTATCCTCCGCAACTTCCGCCACCTTCAACAGGACCCCACCGCTAAGCACATCTTTCCCTCTCCACCCCTCTCCGCCTTCCGCAGGGATCGGTCCCTCCACGACTCCCTGGTCCACACATCCCTCCCCACGGATCTCCCATCTGGCACTTATCCCTGTAAGCGCAAGTGCTACACCTGTCCCTACACCTCCTCTCTTGCCACCATTCAGGGCCCCAAACAGTACTTCCCAGTGAGGCAACACTTCACGTGAGTCTGTTGGGGTCATGAATTGCATCTGGTGCTCCCGGTGCGGCCTCCTCTACATCAGTGAAACCCGACACAGATTGGGGGACTGCTTCATTGAGCACCTCCGCTCCGTCCACCACAACAGACAGGATCTCCCAGTAGCAACCCACTTCAACTCTGCTTCCCACTCCCATTCAGATATGTCCATACATGGCCTCCTCTACTGCCATGATGAGGCTAAACTCAGGTTGGAGGAGCAACACCTCATATACCGTCTAGGTAGTCTCCAGCCCCTTGGTATAAACATAGAATTTTCCAACTTCCGGTAATTCCCTCCTCCTCCCTTCCCCTATCCCTCTGTCACTCTGCCCCTCCCCCAGCTGCCTACCACCTCCCTCTTGGTTCCACCTCCTTCTACTACCCATTGTGTTTTCCCCTATTCTTTCTTCACCTTTCCTGCCTATCACCTCCCTGCTTCCCCTCCCCCACCCCTTTATCTTTCCCCTTACTGGTTTTTCACCTGGCACCTACCAGTCTTCTCCTTCCCACCCTCCCCCCACCTTCTTTACAGGGCCTCTGCCCCTTCCCCCTACAGTCCTGAAGAAGGGTTCCGGCCCGAAACGTCGACCGATCTTTTCCACGGATGCTGCCCGACCTGCTGAGTTCCTCCAGCGTGTTGTGAGTGTTACAAAATCCTGAAAGCATGTATCACCGGGTTCAAAGACAGCTTTTCTCCTGTTATTATAAGAATATCAGTGTAAATGGACCTCCTGTACCAATCCACCTTGACGTGGCCTTGCACCATAAGAGACTATAAGACCATAAGGTATAGGAACAAAACTAGGCCATTTGGCCCATCGAGTCTGCTCTACCATTTCATCATGTCTGATTCATTTTCCTCTCAGCCCCAATCTCCTGCCTTCTCCCTGTATCCCTTCATTCCCTGACCTATCAAGAGCCTATCAACGTCTGCCTTAACTATATGTAAAGATTTGGCCTCCACAGCCACCTGTGGCAATGAATTCCTCAGATTCACCACTCCCTGGCTGAAGAAATTCTTCCTCATCTCTGTTCTAAAAGGATGTACTTCTATTCTGGGGCTGTATCTTCTGGTCCTAGACATCCACTCTATGGAGGCCTTTCAACATTCAATAGGTTTCAAATAGGTCACCCCTCATTCTTTTAAAATCTAGTATAAGAGTATAAATTGTCTACCAGCCCTGCACTTTCTCTGCAATTATAACCCTTTATTCTGGACGCTTATTATTTATTTATTTGTTTGTTTGTTTGTTTATTTTTGTATTTGCACAGCTTGCCTTCTTTTTCACATCAGTTGCTTGTCAGTCTTTGTGTGTAGTTTTTCACTGATTCTATTCTATTTCTTTGTTCTACTGTGAATGCCTGCAGGAAAATGAATCATAGCATAGTATATGCTGACTGTACGTTCTTTGATAATAAATTTACTTTGAACTTTGAAATGTTATTGCTTCATCCCCTTCCATGCACCCAACTTTCTCTAAGCAAAAAACCTGCCTCTAGACACCTCCCCTATGCTTTCCTCCAATCACCCTCTCGTGTGAACTATTTCTGCCATGGGAAGAAGTTTCTGGCTGAGCAGTCGATCAATGCCTCTTACCACCTTGTACACCTCTCATCCTCCTTAAGGATAAGGAATGACTAGGACACCAAGGATATCCACCCTGCTGTACAGTTGGGCAAGGAAACCAACATCCACCACCAGCAAACCCCCATTCTGTCAGCAAATGAACCAGTTGTCCTCCATGTTGGACACTGAAAATGCCAAGAACAAAGACTGCATGCAGGGGGTTGATCACCAAGAGTGGTTTGGTAGAACCACCACAGATGTGTAACATCTTCAAAATGCAACTACTAAATTGCCAAGGCGACTCTCATAACATCTCCCAAAACCGTGACTTCTACCAGAAGAAGGTCAGTCGTAGCGGGTCTTTGGGTGCCCCACCATCTGCAGGTTCACCCCCAAGTTGCACTGAGTTGGAAATGCATGAATTACTTCCAATTCCCATTCCTGCGTCGATCCATGGCCTCCTCGTGTCAAGATGAGGCCTCCCTCAGGGCGGAGGAGCAACACCTTATGTTCTGTCTGGATACCCTCCAATTGATGGTATGAGTATCGATTTCTCCTTCTGGTGAAGAAAATTTCCCACCCTTCCTCTTTTCTCCTCTCTGACCTTTTCATCTGCCTATTACTTCACCCTAGGTCCCCTCCTCCTTCCCTTTCTCCTATTGTCCAGTCTCCTCTCCTATCAGATTCTTCCTTCTCCAGCCCTTGTCCTTTCCCACCCACCTGGCTTCACTTATCACCTTCCATCCAGCCCCTTTCCCTTCCTCCCAGTATTTAATCCAGGCTTCCCCCCCCCACACCCCATCCTGAACAAGGGTCTTGGTCCAAAACACTGACTGCTTACTCTTTCCCATAGATGCTGCCTGATCTGCTGAGTGTCTCCAGCATTTTGTGTGTGTAACTCAGGAAATGTATGAGCAATCCCTCATCATTGCTGAGTCTAAACCCTGAAACTCCCGGACCAATGACTGTGTGGAAATACGGACCTTAACCAGGTCAGCACCCAGGATGAGTAATAAATGCAGCTGCTGCCAAGAACGTCCGGATTCTAAAAAGGAACAAAACCAAGTCTGTCTGTGGTGACATGCAAGTGCCTTGGCTTTCCATCTCAACTGAAAAGCAGAGATAACATACCGGAGGCACAGTACTAACCACTGAGCTGCAGCTGACACAGCTCTTCAGAATCAGAATCAGAATCCAAGTGTATTATGTTTAAAAGCCTTAATTTTTGGATGACAGTACTTGTGTAAAAGTCTTGGGCACACACACACACACACACACACACACACACACACACACATATATATAGCTAGGGTGCCTTAGACTTTCTTAGACTTTTGCACAGTACTGTTGTAATTTTATGTATTGCACTGTACTGCTGCTGCAAGAAAAACAAATTTCATGACATATGTGAGTGATGATAAACCTGATTCTGATACGGGTCTCTGTTGTGGACTGAGAGTGGGAAGGGGGCAGGGAGAGGGGAATTGGTTGGGAAAAGGGGAAGGGAGCAGGAAGCACCAGAGAGACGTTCTGTAATGAACAATAAACCAGTTCTTTGGAATTAAAAGACCTTGCCTGGTGTCTTAGGACTGGATGTGTCTGCCCCCGTGCCACCACCCACCCTCACCGTTCCCAACATCCTTTGCTCCTGTCAGATTTACAAACTTGCTCTCCGCTCCACGTTGACAAATTCAGTACTGTGCAAGTCTCAGGCTCCCTGGCTATATACACCGTATGTGCCTAAGACTTTTGCACGATACCGTGTGTGACGAACCTAATCAGATTTGTCCATCCCTCCAGTTTTGCTCATTTCTAAAGATTAATTTAAAGATTAGCTTTTTGAATTATCACATATACATTAAAGCATACAGTGAAATGTGTTGTTTGTGTCAGTGACCAACTCAGTCTAAGGATGTACAGGGGGCAGCCCACAAGCTTATAGTGCCAACAGAAGATACCCACAACTTACTAATCTGAACATATGTAGTATGTCTTTGGAACTTGGATAGAAACTGGAGCACCTGGAGAAAGCCTATGTGGTCATGGGGAGAACTACAGTCAGCAGCAGGAATAGCTATCGGGTCGCAGGTGTTGTAAGAGCATTATATTAACTGTGCCGCCCCTCAGGGTGTCTATGCTCTTCAGGTAAAAAAACAGCCAGCTTGTTAGTCTTGTTCTGGTAGTTAAAACAATGTTAAGGTTTTCCAGCAGGTAACATAAACTTTCTGAGGTTTATCATATGGGCGCCACAGTAGCGTAGTGGGTAGCGCGATCATATTGTCACTCAGGGCATTCTGGATTTCAGGGTTCAATACTGTTGCCGTACATAAGGAACTTTACGTTCTCACCATGAACCATGTGGGTTTCCTCCAGATGCTCTGGTTTCGTCCCTCAGTCCAAAGACACACGGGTTTGAAATCCTACTGCACAGGATCGAAATAAGCTGCAAGAGTTGTAAATTTAGTCAGCTCCATCATGGGCATTAGCCTCCATAGTGTCCAAAGCATCTTCGCCTCAAAAGGGCGGCACCTGTCGTTAAGGCTGAAGCCTGAAGGCACACACTCAGTGATTCAGGAACAGCTTCTTCCCCTCTTCCATCTGATTTCTGTATGGACCTTGAACCCATGAACACTACCTCACTACTTTTTTATTCCTATTTTTGCACTACTTATTTAATTTAATTATTTAATATACAGTATATATAGTTACTATAATTCAGCTTTTTTCTATTATTGTGTATTGCATTGTACTGCTGCCACAAAGACAACAAATTTCATGACAAAAATCTGTCTGAACGTTTACATGCACTTTCCCAGGTACATCAATACTGGTTGTACGTGTCTCACATTGAGGTCTGCTCAAGAATTTGACAAACATTTTAAATTAATATCCTCCAAGAGGACCACAACCTTGTTGTGATTTGCACCTCAATGATCCGGAGATCTATGTTGGCTGAAGTCAGGGCTTGATGCTTTGGTTCTTGGTAGGGTCACCAATGCCAAACAGGTCAAAGGGTAGAGGTCAGACTAAGAATTTCACCATCCTCTAAGTTTGGGGGTTCAGGTCAGGGCTAACAACCCTGATTAAACAGAAAAAATGGTTACAGAAACAGCAATGACGCTATTCCTGAGTATCCACCTGAGACTGACAAGATGTAGGACCACACCTGGGGCAAGGACAGATGGAGATGGAAGACCTTCAATGCTGCCCTAAACTGGATGGTACGTTGCCTCCCAGGTGCCAGGGTGCTGGATCCCAAGAGGGAGAATTTGTAGAATGCCTACGAAATGGCTTTTTTAGGACAGCTTGTGTTGAGCCCACTAGGGGATCAGCTATTCTGGATTGGGTGATGTAGGAGGAGACGTTGTTGCACTGAGTCTGAATCAAAATCAGGATTAATATTTTTAATTTTTAATTTTATTTAATTTAGCACTGAGTAGGTCCTTCTGGACCTTCAAGCCATGGCGCCCTGGCAACCCCTGACAACCTTAACCTAATTATGGGACCAACTAACCTGCCCGGTACATCTTTGGACTGTGGGAGGAAACTAGAGGACCCAGAGAAAAGCCATGCATTCCACGAGGAAGACATACAGAGACTCCTTATAGGACAGCACCGAATATGGAATGTCCTGAGCTGTAATAGGTTCGCGCTGACCACTACGCTGCTGTGGCGGCCAATATCACTGACATATATCATGAAATCGGTTGTTTGGCAACAGCGGTACAGCGCAATCCATAAAAAGTTACTATAAGTTACAAGAAGATATATACGAAATAGATAAATATTGTAGAAAGAGAGCAAAAGGTGAGGTTGTGTTCGTGGGTTCATGATCTGTTCAGAAATCTGACGAACTGGTTCATTGTCCATTCAGAAATCTGATGGCAGATGGAAAGAAGCTGTGCCTAAAATGTTGAGTGTGTGTCTTCAGGCTCCTGTACCTCCTCCCTGATGGCAGTAATGAGAAGAGGGCATGTCCTGGGTGGTGAGGGTCCTTCATGATGGATGCTGCCTTTTTGAGCTATCGCCCTGTGGAATGTCCGCGATGGTGGGGAGGCTACTGCCTATGATGGACTAATTGTGTTTAAGACCCTCTGCATCTTTTTCCAATTTTGTGCATTGGTATCTCCATACCCGATGGTGATGCCACCAGTCAGAATGCTCTCCATGGTACATCTGTAGAAATTTACTAAGAATCTTTGGAAACATAGCAAATCCTTCTACATCTGAGTGCAATGGTATTCCTGAGTCTCCACCCTGGGACTTGTATGACTAACAGTAAACTGAGATAAAGCTTATGACATGATGACAGAAATTGTGAAGTGCCACCAGAGATGGAGGACCTTCATTGTTGCCCTAAACACCAACAGCGTAACAGGCAAAAGAAGAACTGCTTATTGGCGCAAACAACAGGAATTCTGCAGATGCTGGAAATTCAAGCAACACACATCAAAGTTGCTGGTGAACGCAGCAGGCCAGGCAGCATCTCTAGGAAGAGGTGCAGTCGACGTTTCAGGCCGAGTCCCTTCATCAGGACTAACTGAAGGAAGAGTGAGTAAGAGATTTGAAAGTGGGAGGGGGAGGGGGAGATCCAAGATGACAGGAGAAGACAGGAGGGGGAGGGATGGAGCCAAGAGCTGGACAGGTGATAGGCAAAAGGGATACGAGAGGATCATGGGACAGGAGGTCCGGGAAGAAAGACAAGCGGGGGGGAAACCCAGAGGATGGGCAAGGGGTATATTCAGAGGGACAGAGGGAGAAAAAGGAGAGTGAGAGAAAGAATGTGTGTATAAAAGTAAGTAACAGATGGGGTACGAGGGGGAGGTGGGGCATTAGCGGAAGTTAGAGAAGTCGATGTTCATGCCATCAGGTTGGAGGCTACCCAGACGGAATATAAGGTGTTGTTCCTCCAACCTGAGTGTGGCTTCATCTTTACAGTAGAGGAGACCGTGGATAGACATGTCAGAATGGGAATGGGATGTGGAAGTAAAATGTGTGGCCACTGGGAGATCCTGCTTTCTCTGGCGGACAGAGCATAGGTTTTCAGTAAAGCGGTCTCCCAGTCTGCGTCGGGTCTCGCCAATATATAAAAGGCCACATCGGGAGCACCGGACGCAGTATATCACCCCAGCCAACTCACAGGTGAAGTGTTGCCTCACCTGGAAGGACTGTTTGGGGCCCTGAATGGTGGTAAGGGAGGAAGTGTAAGGGCATGTGTAGCACTTGTTCAGCTTACACGGATAAGTGCCAGGAGGGAGATCAGTGGGGAGGGATGGGGGGTACGAATGGACAAGGGAGTCGCGTAGGGAGCAATCCCTGTGGAAAGCAGGGAGTGGGGGGAGGGAAAGATGTGCATTCTTTCTCTCACTCTTTCTCTCACATTCTTTCTCTCACTCTCCTTTTTCTCCCTCTGTCCCTCTGAATATACCCCTTGCCCATCCTCTGGGTTTCCCCCCCGCTTGTCTTTCTTCCCGGACCTCCTGTCCCATGATCCTCTTGTGGTGGGATCCTGTTGGAGGTGGCGGAAGTTACGGAGAATAATATGTTGGACCCGGAGGCTGGTGGGTAAAAATTAATATTGGAAAAAATATAAAATAAAATAATAAAAAAATAATGGAGCAAATTATGACAGTAATCCAAATTTGAAGCAAATTAGAAAGTTTAGTTTGACACTGTAAGATTATTTATTATTTTATTTATTTTTTGAGATACAATGTGGAGTAGGCCCTTCCAACACTTCAAGCCGTAGCAATAGCCAATCCACCAATTTAACTGTAGCCTAATCACGGGAAAATTTACAATGACCAATTAGCCTAGCAACTGGTACATCTTTGGACTATGGGATGTTTCTTAAATATATTTAGTGAGGAAGCTTCAACTGCTTCCCTGGCAGAGAATTCCACAGGTTCACCACTCTCTGGGAAAAACAGTTTCTCCTCATCTCCATCCTAAATCTTCTCCCCTGAATCCTGAGGCAATGTCCCCGAGTTCTAGTCTCACCTACCAATGGAAACAACTTTCCTACTTCTATCTTATCTATCCCTTTCAAAATTTTGTATGTTTCTATAAGATCCCCTCTCATTCTTCTGAACTCCAGAGAGTATAGTCCCAGGTGACTCAATCTCTCCTCAATAGGTTAACCCCTTTGTCCCTGGAATCAACTTGGTGAACCTCCTCTGCACTGCCTCCAAAGCCAGTATATCCTTCCTCAAGTATGGAGACCAGAACTGCACACAGTACTCCAGGTAAGGCCTCACCAGTACCCTGTATAGTTGCAGCATGATCTCCCTGCTCTTGAATAACCTGTTGTACATGCAAGTCTGGTTGTACTTACCAAGTTGCCCAATTGAGGAGGTCCTATTTGCTTACATTTGGCCCATATCCCTCTCAACCTTTCCTATCCATATCCTTGCCTAAATGTCATTTAAATGTGGTCATTGTATCCACTTCTACAGCTTCCTCTGGTGGTCTGATCCATATACCCATCACATTTTGTATGAAAATGTTTCCGCAAATCTTAATCGATTTTGGTGTTTACATCCAAGGTTCTTATAGAAGTCAGGAACAAGGCATAAAGATTGTTGCTTTGCAACCATTTAATTGAGAGTTGATAGAACAAAGGGAAGATGAAACAAACAGGGACTTGAAGAAGAGAAACTAAAGATGGCACCCTGCATAAAATAGCTATTTTCATACCCAACGATTAAGAAAAATTCCATTCCGATTTGTAGATAATAATAAACCAATGAGAAAATAGTTATTCAATACTGCAGTAAAAACTTAACCAATGAGAAAGCATGTGTTCACATGATGATGATCAAAGCTCCAGAATTATACTTTGTATAACCACTAGAGGCATAATAAACTATTATGTACATAAAAGCAACTTAAAATACAAGCAGATAATTAATTGTTAAACTGCGATGAAAATGAGAATTAAACAGGTGGATCCAACAATCTTTCCCCTCTCACCTTAAACCTATGCCCTCCAGTTTCAGGCTCTCCTGCCCTGGGGAAAAGGCAGTAATTATTCGTCTTATCTATGTCCCAATGTCTAATCTTACACTCCTAACTCCGTAGGATGTTATGTGCTTGTAACCCAGTGTATTTTAATTGTGTTATCTTGTCCACCTATAACATAGATTATACATTCCTACCATTAGCGGTTATCTTGATGTTCAGTGTACACAAAGCTAAATTTGTGGTCCTGAACTTCAAGTTTAAATTTTAGCGTTCTCCATGGATCGTAGAAGTTTGAGAGGAGATTTGGTAGAGGTGTACAAAATTATGAGGGATATAGATAGAGTTAATACAGGCAGGCTTTTTTCCACTGGGGTTGGGTGACACTAGAACTCATAGTCGTGGATTAAGGGTGGAAAGTGGAATGTTTGAGGTAAACCTAAGAGGGAACTTCTTCACTCAGAGAGTGGTGAGTGTGGAATGAGCTGCCAGCAGAAGTGGTGGATGTGGGTTCAATTTCAATGTTTAAGAGAAGTTTGGATAAGTGCATGTATTTATATTTATTGTGCTCATTATCATATTGTGTTTTTATGTGCTGCAGGAGAAACGGAGTAACAACTAATTTGTTCTCCTTTACACTTGGAAATGACAATAAAGAATCTTGAATGGGAGGATGTGGAAGGCTATAGTCCAGGTGCAGATCAATGGTAGTAGGCAGAATAATAGTTTGGCACAGACTAGATGGGCCAAAGGGCCTGCTTCTGTATTGTGGTGCTCTTTGACTCTATGTCTCAGTGAGTGTATATTCTCATTGGAGTTGTAATATTGGGGAATTCTCCCTGCTGTTTCTATCTGGGAAGATGTTTCTGTTACAAACACTGATTAACACAACATTGTGTACACTGAGCCTCAAGGTGGCAATGTTGTGTTAGATGACAGAATCGACACCAACCCGTCCTTACAAAACTCCGACCTAGTAACATTTGCGTCGTGCAGATCTATAACCTTTTATTATAAATGTAATGAAGTAGAATCTTTTATTGATTGCTTAGATTTCAAGTCTAGTATCGTATGGAATCCACACTTTAGTTGGTGAAGCAAATTGCTAACACCTTTTTAAAAAGTGACATGTATATCTACTTCGTGGCCAGAAAATCCATTTTCATTTCTATCAAGCCAAGAATACAATTTTCACTTCATTTAACCGATGTTGGGTTTGATCCATATCTGACGTCCACTGGAGTCATCAGGAAGGCGCTTTTAATTTTCTTCAATGTATTCTGTACTCAGTTCTTTTCAACCATGTTGAGCTTGCATGTATGACCATTTAAACCAGAAAATTATGTTAGGGTTAAATAAATACTGCTTTCTACCAAGACTCAAATTTGGACTAAGGTATTTTTTTGATGCTATGTTCATTAGTCTGCTCCTGCTCAGTGCAGAGTAACCAAGTATTGGCACAGAGTTATTAGACCTTCAATATAGAAACGTACATTCAGTGCCCACTTTATTCAGTACCTCCTATACCTAATAAAGTGGCCACTGATGGTTCATGGTCTTCTGCTGCGGTAGTCCATCCACTTCCAGGTTCATCGCATTGTGCATTCAGAAATGGTCTTCTGCACACCGCTGTTGTAACGTGTGCTTATTTGAGTTACTGTCGCCTTCCTGTCAGCTTGAACCAATCTGACTGTTCTCCTCTGCCCTCTCTCTTTAATAAGGCATCTCCCCCCCAGAACTCACTGAATGCTTTTTTCGTTTATTGCATCATTCTCTGTAAACCATAAAAACCATTTTGCATGAAAATCTCAGGTGAACAGCGGTTTCTGAGATACTCAAACCACCCCATCTGGCACCAACAATCATTCACAATCAAAATCACTTAGATCACATTTCTTCCCCATTCTGATATATAATCTGAACAATAACTGAATCTGTTGACCATGTCTGTGTGCTTTTATACATCGAGTTACTGCCACATGATTGGTTGATTAGATATTTGCATTAACAAATAGCGTACAGATGTACCTAATAAAATGTCCACTGAGTGTATCACATAGAAGCAAATCTGAGTGTAATGTTTTTGCAGTGAAAATCTGTGCATAGTGGAAATCCACTTCCTAACCAAACTGTTATGTTTTCAGAAACATTAAATCTTATGTTTGTGTTGTTCCTTTCTAAGCCTTGTAGCACATCAGGTGGCAACCTTGCCATTTCCTTAGCATTTTCCTCTGTTTTTTATGAGGCTAGGTTGTTAGCTTGACGCTCAACCCGGGACAGATGGAAAGTGTGCAAAGAACTGGCGGCTGGATTCAAACCTGAGACCACTCGTCTTGCAGTCCAGTGTGGATGTCACTGTACCACAGGCTGGCTAAAATCTTATACTTAGTCTTCTAAGATAATTTATAGCTATAGAGTCCTAGAACACGACAGCACAGAAACAAGTCTCTTATCCCATCTAGTCCATGCCAAACTGTTATTCTGCCTAGTCCCATCAACCTGCAGCTGGCTTGTAGCCCCCACCCCCACATCCCTCCTATCCATGTAGTTATTCAAATTTCTCTTAAACGTTGCAATCGAACCCACAACCACACATCCTCTGACGGCTCATTCCACACTCTCAGTACCCTCTGAGTGAAGAAGCTCCCCCTCATGTTCCCTTAAGTATTTCATCTTTGATTCAGCTTCTGAAAACTATTTTAATAGGAGTTGCTGTTAGTTGAAATTGAAATATCTTTATTGTCATTGTTTAGTACAATTTGTCATGCACCAATACAGCGAAAATGAGTTTGCAACTCTCGTACCCAATGCTATAAAACAACAAATAAAATAAATAAACAATAAATAAAATCAAGTGACCAGCCAGTACAAGCAATGCCCATATCCCTAATATTCTAAAAGAAACCTGATACAAGTAATAACAGAATTATTCTCCAAAGAACACCTCTAGAATCATAGAGTCATAGAAAAGTACAGTACAGAAACAAGCCCTTCGGCCCATCTAGTCCATGCCAAACCATAGATTACTTTCAAAGCATTGGCACCTTGAACAAAATAAATAGAGAACAAAATATTTTAGGCATGTTATATTTGTTAAGGAATATTTTTTACCAGTGATAGGAAGTCTGATAGGAAGTCTTCCGACTTGGTACAATTTTTAGCACATTGGATTGTAATATGAATAAATTCAATTAAGTGAAGTTATTTACACTCAATATTACCTCCTCCACCAGATTTCTGAATGGACAATCAGTACAACCTCATCATTTTTTCTTTCTTGCTCTCACTTGCTCTGCCTACTTAATTTAATTTATATATATATATTTCTTATTGTAATTTAGTTTTATTTTAAATCATTATGTATTACAATGTACTGCTGCTGCAAAACGGTAGATACCAGTGATATTAAACCTGACTCTGTTACACCAAGCTCCACCATCACTCTGTTGACAAGTCAGAGAAAATATAAAAGCAAGGAAAAATATGAGGCCAGCTACATGAAGAGCACTGAAATAATTCTTTCTAACTCTGTCTGGAGATTCCACCAGTTAATCGTGGTGCATCATTATGTATATTTTTCACATATGCTCATAATAAAGTTTATTGTCCATAGGAGCCTAGAACCAGTAAAGAATGTTTCTATCCATCAGCTGGTCCCAAAGATCACAGATTTCCCACCACACTGTATCCATCCAAGAGTACTCTCTGCCAAAAAAATGTCAAAACTACCTTGAAACTCAGAAATGTCTGCCTCCATTGTCAATCAACCTTTTACTCCCTACCACCAACAGCAACATATACTGTACTTTCTTAACTTCCTTGCAACAAGCTTTACTGTGGGTCTCTGGAAGAAACAAATAAGAACTCTAATGATTGCAATGTAATTAGGTTAATATATTCAAGGAATCAGATCATAGTAACTTGACAAGTTGTTCCTGCAAAATCCTGATGCTGACTTTGTTGATGTTAAAACTGGGAGACCAGAGGCTCAAACAGCAATAAGAAGAATAATGTATCTATAGATGTAGTTCAAAGAGCCTTACAATGAGATAAAGTACAAAAATGAAAACAAAAGACAAAAAGATGTTAGTTAAAAGCAAGGGTAAATAAATAGGTTTTGAACTGGTGTTTAAAAGTGTCAACTGAGTCTGCATCCCTTACAGTTTTGGGTATTGAGTTCCACAGTTTAGGAGCGTAGTTCAAAAAAGCTGACCTTACAATTATCTTTTGAGAGAGATTATCTGTGGATGATAGCCCAAATTATAAAGGAACAAAGATTGTGTATGGTACAAAAACATTGCTGAACTGTGGCAGACAGGAAGGCTGTACAACGGGTAGACAAAATTGCCCAAAGCATCACCTGCAATAGCCTACCAACCTTCAAGGACATATGTATATATATATAGAAAGGTGCAGGAAAAGGGCCAGTAATATTATGAAGGATCCAGCCCACACAGCTGCTTGTCCCAATCCCATCAGGGAAGAACATAGAACATAGAAATCTACACCACGTTACAGACCCTTTGGCCCACAATGTTGTGCCGACCATGTAACCTACTCTAGAAACTGCCTAGAATTTCCCTAGAGCATAGCCCTCTATTTTTTCTAAGCTCCATGTACCTATCTAAAAGACTCTTATTAAAAGACTCTATTGTATCCGCTTCCACCACCATCGCCGGCGGTGCATTCCATGCACCCACCACTCTCTGTGTGAAAAATGAACCCCTGACATTCCCCCGTTACGTATTTCCAAGCATCTTACAACTACGCCCCCTCGTGTTAGCCACTTCAGCCCTGGGAAAAAGCCTCTGGCTATCCACACGATGAATGCCCCTCATCATCTTATACACTGGGAAGAGGCTATGTAGCCTCTACACCAGGACCACCAGACTCAAAAACAGTTACTTTCCCCAAGCAATAAGGCTGATCAACACCTCCACCCACTAACCCACCCCTCTGCCCCTCCACTACTTTATGATTTCCTGTCAGTCACCTTAGGTACAGACACTCCAGAGCCTTGCATCACTTTATGGACATCCAATTAATCAACGTATATAAGCTATCTTACATGTTTATATTTATTTTGTTTTTATTATTATTGAGTTCTTTATCTTATTGTGTTTTTTTCTGCTGCATTATATCCAGAGTAACAATTGTTTTGTTCTCCTTTACACTTGTGTACTGGAAATGACATTAAAAAAACTTGAATCTTGAATCTTGATAATATTAATGCATCAAGGAGAAAGCAAAGCAGACACAATACAGTAGGTTACTAGCAATGGAAAGAACTTCCAAAATACCAGGAGTATCATACAGCAACTCCGAAGTTCAGGAATCCCTCCGGGTGCTTTCTCAAGTGCACTCATCAGGAGCAAAGGAAAGAGGGAAAGCACAATGTACCTGATTTCTCAAACTTCTGGTAATTGCCCCTCCCAGTTCACCATTCCCCATTCCCATTTCCCTCTCTCACCTTATCTCCTTACCTGCCTATCACTGCCCTCTGGTACTCCTCCCCTTCCCTTTCTTCCATGGCCTTCTATCCTCTCCTATCAGATTCCCCCTTCTCCAGCCCTTTATCTCTTTCAACAATCAACTTCCCAGCTCTTTACTTCACCCCCTCCCCCTCTCCCAGTTTCACCTATCACCTGCCACTTTGTACTTCTTCCTCCCCTCCCCCCACCTTCTCACTCTGACTTCTCCGGTTCCTTTCCAGTCCTGAAGAAGGGTCTTAGCCTGAAATGTTAGCTGTTTTTTAATTTCCATAGACCAGCTGAGTTCCCGTCTGCTTGTGTGTATTACTTTGACTTTCCAGCATCTGCAGATTTTCTCATGTTTGGGATGTACCTGACCTGCTGAGTTCCTGCAGCATTTTGTGTGTGTCCAACATCTGCTGTATCTTTTGTGTTCATGAATTAGTTAAAAGTTCCTGATAAACTTTGCCATTGCAACTTACTCCTAATGATGCCCTGTCATTAGCAAATATACAGTATAAAACAGGGGTTCTGAACCTGGGGTCTACAGACCCCTTGCTTAACGGTAGGGGTCCATGGATTAAAGGAGGTTGAGAACCCTGATATAGAAACCAGAAACTTTATCTGTCCGCTGCCCAGCAGAATGACGTGCAGTCCAAAGTGCCAACCATTGAATGTCACAAGCAGGAGGTACAGGAAGATCATGACTCGGACTGCCAGGCTAGGTAACAACTTCTTCCCCTTATGTGTGACATTTACTGGGAGCATTGTATATGAGGGGCCCAAGATATTTTTGAGGATCCCTACCACTCATCCCACAATCTCTTTAACCCACTACCATTAGAAAAGAGGTAGTGGAGCAACAGGACTAGGACTGCCAAGCTGGGTAACAGCTTCTTCCCCCAGGCTGTGAGACTAATAAATACCCTGCCACCACTGAGGTCTTAATACTGGAACAGCAAGCTGTTTACTGTTTACTGCAGGAGTTCCCAACCGTTTTTATGCCACGGTTCCTTACTGTTAGCCAACAGGTCCGTAGACTACAGGTTGGGAGCCCCTGTCTTACTAATAAACTCTTCTCAGACTTCCGGCTGGGTACAGGTATGGATTATAACCAACATTTCAATGACAGGCTCTGCCATCGTCATCAGGGATGATGCCTGGGCATGTCTAGTTCAGTGGTATTTATTCCCCCGTCGTCTGTCCCTTCTGATTGGTTAGTCCTCATCCAATCAGGTTTCTGCTCTCCCATCTTGCTTACAATTGAATTCTAGTTCTTACTTAGAGCGAGACCTTTACCTTTATTAAAATTCTTTTCCTTGAGTTTTATTTCAATGGCCTCCTTTACCAGATCATCCCAAAAGCCATTCACAGGGAATCCTGTCAATGCCAGCTGACCTGAGTCGCAGGTCATCTTTGACCCTGTGAATTGCGGGGCAACATATATCGGCCAGGTGGGACGCACAGTGGAAACCCGCATCAAGAAGAACAGCAGGTGCATTGGTTTGGGCTACCCAAAGTAATTGGCGGTAGTGGAACATTGCACTTGCAATGGCCATAGGATTGACTTCAACAGCACAAAATTACTGTGCCACACCAATGGACCGTAGCCCCCAGATTCAGAACCCCTGTTTTATACAGTATATTTGCTGATTACAGTGCATCATTAGGAGTAAGTTGCAATGCTAAAGTTTATCAGGAAACTTTTAACTAATACATGAACACAAGAGATACAGCAGATGCTGAACACACACAAAATGCTGCAGGAACTCAGCAGGTCAGGTACATCCCAAACATGAGAAAATCTGCAGATGCTGGAAAGTCAAAGTAATACACACGAACAGACAGGAACTCAGCTGGTCTATGGAAATTAAAAAACAGTTAACATTTCAGGCTGAGACCCTTCTTCAGGACTGGAAAGGAACCGGAGAAGTCAGAGTGAGGAGGTGGGGGGAGGGGAGGAAGAAAAGCAAAGTGGCAGGTGATAGGTGAAACTGGGAGAGGGGGAGGGGGTGAAGTGAAGAGCTGGGAAGTTGATTGGTGAAAGAGATTAAGGGCTGGAGAAGAGGGAATCTGATAGGAGAGGATAGAAGGCCATGGAAGAAAGGGAAGGGGAGGAGTACCAGAGGGCAGTGAATTAATACACAAAATGCTGCAGAAAAATTGATTGGATGAGGACTAACCAATCAGGAGAAACAGACAACAGGGGTATAAATACCACCAGACGAGACATACCTTGGCATCATCCCTGATGAAGATGGCAGAGTTTGTCATCAAAATGTTGGTTATAATCGATACCTGTACCGGCTGGAAGCCAGAGAACAATTTATTCATCTTATATGCCTTTTTCCCCCCGTTTTACTGTTTACCTATGCTGTGCACTTTGAATTATATTTTATTTACTTATTTGTGGGTAGTATTTTGTTTTATGTGCTGTGTGTGATATATGTTTGCGGGTGCACTGTGGTCCGGAGGGGCGTTGTTTCGTTTAGTTGTATATATGTACAGTCAGATTACAATAAACTTGAACTTGAAAATCTCTGCTAATTGTATTAATGAGCAAACTTTGGAACTGCCTTTTTATTTACAATCAATCAATTGATAGGCTGACCAGAAATGAGCAATGCTTACTCATGGAACTATGTTGGTTTCAGAGATGAGGATGGTCAGAAGAATTTATCGCATCGCACAGTTCCAATTTGGGATCACCATGTGGAACACCTACTGTAGGTCTATAGGATGGAACCTGAGCTTCCGATCGCCAGCCACTTTAACTCACAATCCAACTTCTTGTCTGACCCTTCTATCTGTAGCCTCCTGCACAGGTAGACCATAAGACTATACGACTCAGGAGCATAATTAGGCCAGAATCAGCCCATTGGCGTTGCTCTGCCATTTCTACATGGCTGATTTATTATCCCTCTCAACCCCATTCTCTTGCCTCTCCCCATAACCTTTGATGCTCTGACTAATCAAAAACATATCAACCTCCGTTTTAAATATACCCAATAACTTGGCCTCCACAGCCGTCTGTGGCAATGAATTCCACAGATTCACCACCCTCTGGCTAAAGAAATTCCTCCTCATCTCTGTTCCAAAGGAAAGTCCTTGTATTCTGTTAAAACAACATCCAACAAAGATTTGAGGAAGAAAGCTTCAGGTTCCATCTGAGCATGGTGCAGCCTTCTAGACTCAACATCAAATTATAAAATAATATTTTATTTTATACATCTAGTCTGACTTCCTGGACGTGTCCCACAGCTTCACCAACTAAGTTCTTGGAACCTCACTGGTGATTTCATACATTACATAGACAAGGAAGTATAATGTACTTGTCACTAGTCCCATGTTGGCTCACCCTATGGGAGTTATTCATTTTGTTCTGCCCATCCCAGCCCCACCTTCTCTGCTACTGAAAAGTGAATCGTTTTTCCTTTCTTTCTATCTCTGACAAAAGATCCCTGAAATTACAGTATGTTAGGAAATATCAAGAAGACTTGACCCAAAAGCAGAGCATCGGAGATGATTCAATGGTGAACGAAAGCTTAGAATCATGTTTAAGATCACTGGCTTATGGGGCATTAATAATAGATTTCAAAATAACAAGCCACGTGGGCACAAAATAAGAGAGAACCGAAATTAAACATAACATACAACCAGGCAAACTTCAGCCAGGGAGAGTGAAAGTAAGAGCAACTGGTTGAGGCCAGCTGGTTTAATGAGTGAACAAGGACTGTGGATGGGAACTGGGGTTAAAATAGGCTGCAGGTAATGAGTCTGGAATGAGTGACAGGTGAATCCTATTAGCTGGGTGGAGACTGGGAGGTGCCTTTACTTGCAGGCTGGCAGTTGTCAGTGGGACCAAAGCCCTACATATTAGGTATACAAAATTATGAGGGTTATATAGATAGGGTAAATGTAAGTGGGCTTTTCCTACTGAAATTGGGTGAGAAACAAGGTCATGGGTGCAAGATGAATGGTTTAAGGTGGAGATGAGTGGGAACATCTTAACATAGAGGGTGGTGAGAGTGTGGAATGAGTTTCCAGCAGAAGTAGTGAATATGGGTTGGATTTCAACACAATCGAGTTGGAGGGATATGGAGACTAAGGTCCAGGTGCAGATTGATGGGACCAGGCAAAGAAATAGTTCAGCATGAACTAGTATGGTTTCCGTACTGTAGTGCTCTATGACTCTATGACAAGAAATTTTAACTGTTTCTCCTTCCACGATGTTAATGACCTACTGAAAGTTTCCAACGTTTACCGTCTTTATTTCAGATTTCTCATATCTGCACATTTATGATTTCTTAGGGAGCACCTTCCCCACATATTGGAGTTGTAAAGTGTTCATCAGACATGGTCCAAAATTCAAGGCTCAGGGTTGTTTGTCATGTGTATATCAGGACATACAGTGAAATGCTTTGTTTCAAGATTCAAGATTCAGGATGGCTTAATGTCATTTCCAGTACACAGTGTAAAGATGAACAAAATAATTGTCACTCCTGATACAGCTCAGAAAAAAAAACACAATAAGATAAAGAGCACAGCAATAAAAAACACAATAAAATAAATACATAGATAGCTTATATACACAGATTGATTGTATGTCCATAAAGTGACACTAGGCACAGGTGTATCTATACATTAGGTGACTCTGACAGGAAATGATAAGGTAGTAGTGGAGTGGTGAGTTAGTAGGTGGGTTAGATTCAAGAGTCAAGATTGTTTAATGTCATTTCAGGTATACATGTGTAAAGGAGAATGAAATGACTGGTACTCCAGATCTGATGCAGCAGAAAAAACATACAATAAGATAAAGAACACAATAATGAAAAAACTCAATAAAGACATAAGTACATAAGATAGCTTAAATGTATAGATTGAGTGATTGAGTGTATGTTCATAAAGTGACTCCAGGTACAGGAGTGTCTGTACATAAGGTGGCTGACAAGAAATGATAAAATAGTGACGGAGTGTGCGTTACCAAACAACGCACCCTAGAGAAACTCAGCAGGTCGGGCAGCATCCGTGGAAACAATCAGTCGACGTTTCGGGCCGGAAGTGTTGCTTTGACCCCAGCATCTGCAGATTATTTTGTGTTCACAACACACCCTACAGTGTGACGGGGGCTGCTGACAAATGTCACCACACTGTCAGGCACCAACATAACATACCCACAATGCTTGGCAGAACAACACAGAGCACAACTAGCAACAGCAAAAACAAGCCTCTTTCCACACACACACACACACACACACACACACACATACAGTCCTTTAAGCCCAAGACCAATTTAAAGTACTAACATGAGATAAAGAAACTTAAAAGAAATTATGATATTTATAATAGCTGGATATTGAATTTCAAAGTTCAAAGTACATTTATTATCCAAGTATGTATATCATATACAATCTTGAGAATAATCTTGTTGCAAGCACCCACAAAACAAAGAAACAAACCAGAATCTAAGAAAAGCCACATACAACAAAGACCATTGAACATCTAATGTGCAAAAAAAGAACAAATCATGCAAATAGTAAAAAGAAAGTAAACAAATAGTACTGAGAACATGAGCTGCAGAGACTACAGGCTGCAGAGACAGTTCAGCTCTGAGGTGAGGTATAACTTCCCAAACCTGGCACAAGACTCCTGCACCTCCCACTCAATGGTCGCAGCAAGAATGAGATAGGCTTTTATTTTCACCATCTGACCACACTTCTTTAAAAACTGAATTATTTTTATTCAGTTAATGACCTAGCAGATCTCTCAGAGCTATGTTGAGTCAGGAGAGACTCTTCTAACAAAAAATGAAGTCTAGTTTTGAAATTCTATCACAGCATTTACGTGGTACATAACTCAATCAAGTTAAATTGCAATCTGTTAGTTCGGTACTTCTGAGCACAGATAGTACACAATGATAAATTGAACCCCTTGCCTCCATGCATCCTATATGTATGTATGTATGTCAAAATAAACTTTGCTCATAATATAAAAAAATTACAATAATAAACGAGCAATGCTTTTACAAACACGAGAAAATCTGCTGATGCTGGAAATCCAAGCAACACACACACAATATGCTAGAAGGGCTCAGCAGGCCAGGCAGCATTTATGGAAAGGAGTACAGTCAATGTTTCGTAGTGTTCTCTTACATTCCTTAAAATCAATAGGGCTGCTGTCACTCCTGTGGCTCCCTGGGATGATACACTACTACAAACAACAGGAATTCTGCAGATGCTGGAAATTCAAGCAACACACATAAAAGTTGCTGGGATTTGACACCAATCAGGGCCCCAAACAGTCCTTCCAGGTGAGGCAACACTTCACCTGTGAGTCGGCTGGGGTGATATACTGCGTCCGGTGCTCCCGATGTGGCCTTTTATATATTGGCGAGACCCGACGCAGACTGGGAGACCGCTTTGCTGAACACCTGCGCTCTGTCCGCCAGAGAAAGCAGGATCTCCCAGTGGCCACACATTTTAATTCCACATCCCATTCCCATTCTGACATGTCTATCCATGGCCTCCTCTACTGTAAAGGTGAAGTCACACTCAGGTTGGAGGAACAACACCTTATATTCCGTCTGGGTAGCCTCCAACCTGATGGCATGAACATCAACTTCACTAACTTCCGCTAATGCCCCACCTCCCCCTCGTACCCCATCTGTTACTTATTTTTATACACACATTCTTTCTCTCACTCTCCTTTTTCTCCCTCTGTCCCTCTGAAAATACCCCTTGCCCATCCTCTGGGTTCCCCCCCCCCGCCTTGTCTTTCTTCCCGGACCTCCTGTCCCATGATCCTCTCGTATCCCTTTTGCCTATCACCTGTCCAGCTCTTGGCTCCATCCCTCCCCCTCCTGTCTTCTCCTATCATTTTGGATCTCCCCCTCCCCCTCCAACTTTCAAATCCCTTACTCACTCTTCCTTCAGTTAGTCCTGACGAAGGGTCTCGGCCTGAAACATCAACTGCACCTCTTCCTAGAGATGCTGCCTGGCCTGCTGCGTTCACCAGCAACTTTTATGTGTGTTGCATGATACACTACTACTTCAGTAATTGAGGGCATTCCTCACACAGCCTAGAACTCACTGTCCAGTAGCAGAAGAACCCAATACTGTGGACTTCTCGTGCAGCCTGGATTGTTCTATCAACCATGTGCCTTTCTGTGAGTCCCTTAAATCTTGCTAATATACCACCACCCTTGGCAACATGTTCCATGCACTCACCACTCTCTGTGTTAAAAACCTACCTCTGACAGCACCCCCTGGACATTCCTCCAATTACTTTAACATTATGCCCTCTTATATTAGCCATTTCCACCCTGGCTGTCCGTTCTTTCCCTTCATTCATTTCTGTAATACTATGGGCTCTCATCTTGTTAAGCATGTTCAGCACCTTGTCAAAGGCCTTCTGAAAATCCAAGTAAGCAACGTCCACTGACTCTCCTTTGTCTATCCAGCCTGTTATTTCTTCAAAGAATTCCCACAGATTTGTCAGGCAACATTTCCCCTTAAAGTAGCCATGTTGACTTCAGCCTATTTCATCCAGCTTTTTACCTTTCCTACCCAGCTGGCTTCATCGCTCACCTTCTAGATATTCTCCCTCCTTCCCCTCCCCACCCTCCACTTTTTTATTCTGTCATCTTACCCCTTTCTTTCCAGTCCTTATGCCAGGTCTCAGCCCAAAATGCTATTGTTTGTTCACTTCCATAGATGCTGCCTCAACCTGCTGAGTTCCTCCAGAATTTTGTGTGTGTTACTTTATCATGTACCTTCAAGTACCCCGAAACCTCATCCTTAGTGATGGATTCCAACATCTTCCCAGCCGCTGAAGTCAGGCTAACTGGTCTATAATTTCCTCCCTTCTTACAGAGTGGAGTGGCATTTGCATCAGAGCAATGTGGTATCTGCAAATGTGAAATGCCCAATTATTCCTCACATCTGATCAGTTGACTAAACCTTACGATTCCCGGCAGAAATTCTACTTAAGCTTCTATCCTGGAAAGAGGATATGAGGATAGACATAGACATAGATACACTTTATTGATCCCGAGGGAAATTGAGTTTCGTTACAGCTGCACCAACCAAGAATAGAGCATAAATATAGAAATACAAAAACCACAAACAATCAAACAACAATATGCAAACTATGCCAGATGGAAGTAAGTCCAGGACCAGCCTATTGGTTCAGGGTGTCTGACCCTCCACGGGAGGAGCTGCAAAGTTCGATGGCCACAGGTAGGAACAACCTCCGATGACGCCCAGTGTTGCATCTTGGTGGAATATGGCCCGAGTCCAACAGCAAGAAGTTCAATATCCGGGCTACAAACACATTCCTCGATTGTATTATCACCAGGATTGCACCATCCGTTGTTAACCAGAACAGTAAGCCCCGTCAGCCTGGACGGTCTGGAAGCCCTCCATGGAAAAGTTTTGGTCGGGTATGTCCACGTGCAGTCCAAGTGGAGAACTCCTCTTCTCCATAGGTCTCTGTTGTCTCGACCCGGTCCTCTTTCCTTGCCTTTTTGATCCCCCTCTGCATCCTCTGTGTGTTTTCCTCCAGATTTCAGCCGGGGTGTCTGCTGCTCTGTTCGCTAAACCGGCCGGCATAAGCGCAAGCAGCTGGTCCCTGGAATAAACAATGTGACCATACTGCTGCCCCACTAATGAGACGTGTCCGAATGTAACTAATTCCAGCGCTAAAAACCCAAATAAAACTCTCTCCACCAGCATGTTAGAGAGGGTGCAGCTTCAACATGTTACCGTGAAAAAAATACAACAAATAACGTAAGTTAAAAAAGTAAGAAAACTGACATTTTTCACCTAGTCACTGAAAGAGCCTGGATTGGAGTGGGCTGGGGTGGCATGGGACTGTATGTACAACACATTCAAAGTTCAAATTTCAAAGTAATTTTATCACTACATACAACCATGAGATTCATTTTCTTGTGGGCATCCACAGTAAATACAAGAAACACAACAAGATGGGCAAACTGTGCAAATACAAAAATAAATAAATAAATAAATAAATGAGCAATAAATATTGAGCATATGAGATGAAGAATGCTTGAAAGAGAGTCAGTAGGTTGTGGCAACAGTTCAATGTTGGAGTGAGTGAAGTTGTTATTCCCTCTGGTTCAAGAAGCTGATAGCTGAGGGGTAACAGCTCCTGAACCTGGTGATATGGGTCATGAGGCTCCTGTACTTTCTTCCTGATGACAGCAGTAAGAAGAGAGCATGGCCTGGGTGGAGGGGGACCCTAATGATGGTTGGCGCTTTCCTGCAACAGGACCCCATGAAAAAAGTCCAACAATCTTTCCTCACTAACACTGCACAGGTTGTCCAATAGCTCATGTCATTGATTAATGATTTGCTTTATTTGTCACATGTACATTGAAGCATACAGTGAAATGCATTATTTGCGCTGAGGGCGGGGTGAGGTTAGTAAGTTGTGCACATGTTATGCTTCCGGCGACACTTGCCCCCAGCACCATCCACGTTCCGCTTCATCAAGCACCTCTGCACCATCTGCCACAAGCGGGACTTCCCGGTGGCAAACATTTAATTCCCATTCTCATTCCCATTCCGACATGTTGATCCATTCCCTCATCTTTGCCAAAGATGAGGCCACTCTCACAGTGGAGGAGCAATACCTTATGTTCCATCTAGGTAGCCTCAATCCTAATGGTATGAATATCGATTTCTCCTTCCAGCGAATAAATTCCACCCCCCCCCCCACAGCTTCCTCTTCCGACCTTTCATTTCTTCTCACCTGCCTGTCAGTTCCCCCGGGCCCCCTCCTCCTTCCCTTTCTCCTACTGTCCATCTCCTCTCCTATCAGATTCTTTCTTCTCCTAATCTTGACCTTTCCCGTCTACTCGGCTTCCCCTTTCACCTACAAGAGAAAACCTGCAGATGCTGGAAATCCAAGCGACACACACAAAAAAGCAGGAGGAACGCAGCAGGACTGAAGGGTCTCGGCCTGAAATGTCGACTGTATTCTTTTCCATAGATGCCGCCTGGCCTGCTGAGTTCCTCAAGCATTCTGTGTGTGTCACATTCCGTGTTGGTCGTTAATGCAAAATGACATATTTCACTGTACGTTTCATTGTACATGTGACAAATAAAGCTAATCTCTTTCATCTCTCTTATGTTCTCTGAACTGAAAATAAACCCAGGCAAGTAAAGCAAGCTAGGTTAAGTGACGTGTTTGCTGAGGTTCAAAATAATGGTCTTCTAGTTTAGTTTAAGTGTTTAAATCACATCAAAAACCGGACCATTGAGTTAATTGGAGCACTTAGTTCTTTAGGCACGCTCATAAGTAAATATCCTATCAATTCAACTGAAGGGAAGAACGATGATAATGGGCGCGGTGATAACAATGGGACTCAAGTGGGGAACGATTACTGCTGAAGCCTTCTTTCTCTCCATGAGAGCGCATTATATCTCATGTAAGAGGCGGTTTTGGTGAAGCAGTTTCCAAATTTATGTGTCTGGAGAGTAAAGATTCTCTCTCCAATTCTACTTAAGAAAGGATTAACTAGTAACAGGGAAGTGTCTACCTGATAAAGGCAAATGGAAACATCTCTACTACAAATGAGAAGCATGCAGTGGGAAAAATGATATTACCTGGTCAAAAGCTATATAACAGATCACTAGTCTGAGACCCATGAGCATAGAACAGAGAACACGAGTAGGCCATTCACCCCTTCAATGCCCTTCTATCTTTCAGTTAGATTGAGACTGATCTGTATGTACTTAACACAGTTACACCCTTGAAATCCTTAACTCTTAAAGATCTATTAAACTGAATCATGAAAAATTCAATGCCTTTTGTGTCAGGCTGTTCAGAACATCCCCTGACTGCACTGTCATTCATGCAAACAATGTATTATGCTACACACATAAAAGTTGCTGGTGAACGCAGCAGGCCAGGCAGCATCTCTAGGAAGAGGTGCAGTCGACGTTTCAGGCCGAGACCCTTCGTCAGGACTGCTGCGTTCACCAGCAACTTTTATGTGTGTTACTTGAATTTCCAGCATCTGCAGACTTCCTGTTGTTAATGTATTATGCTGCATGTTTCGATGTTACCATGTACATGTGACAACGCTTATTTTTTAATCATTTCACTTAAGGACAGTGGGTTCCAAATTTCAAAGTTCAACTTTCAAAGTAAATTTATTTTCAAAGTAAGCATATTTTATTCTGAGATTTATTTTCTCACAGGTATTCACAGTAGAACAAAGAAAAACAATAGAATCAGTGAAAAACTACACACAAAGACTGACAAATAACCGATTTGCAAAAGAAGACAAACTGTGCTAATACAAAAAAAAACACACACGCAAAATGCTGGAAGAACTCAGCAGGTCAGGTAGCATCAATGGAAATGAACAAACAGTCAATATTTCAGGCCAAGACCCTTCTTTAGGAATACAAAAAACAACAAAGAATAAATAAATGATACTGAGAACAAGAGTTGCAGAGTCACTGAAATCGAGTTCATGGGTTGTGGAATCAGTTCGGCGTTATGGTGAGTGAAGTTATCTACACTTGGTTCAGCACCCTGGTTCAACAAGGGCAGTTAATATCAAGAACATGAGATGAAGTGTCCTTGAAAGTGAGTCTATACATTGCGGGAACAGTTCAGTGATGCGGCAAGTGATGTTGAATGAAGTTATCCTCTTTGGTTCAAGACCCTGATGGTTGAGGGGTAATAACCGTTCTTGAACATGGTGGTGTGAGTTCTGAGTTTCCTGTACCTTCTTCCTGATGGCAGCAGCAAAAAGAGAGCACGATTTGGATGGTGGGGGTCTGATGATGGATGCTGCTTTCCTGTGGCAGTGCTCATCATGAATGTGTTTAATGGTGAAGTGGGCGAGGCTTTTCCTGTGATGGACTGGTCTGTATACATTACCTTCTGTAGACCTTTCCATTCCTGGGCATTGGTATTGATGCAAATCAGGCCATGATGCAAACTCTCAGGATATTGATTGACTGAATTTCCACAACTTTTCCACATCTAGATGACCTAGCATTAGTTTTTTGATCATAAACCCTTTTGTTGATTTCCTCACAGAAGAAAGATCTGCACCTTTCTAACTGAATTCCTTGAACATTTTTGTATATTTCAAATAAGTTCACATTTGACCTTTTAAACTCAAGATTGCAAATCAAGCTTCTGCAAGCATTTAACCCTCTCTCTATACCTTTGCAACATCCTGATAAATTGCACCCCCTGAGGCTTCATGCCAAAAAAACAGACAAAATAATGTGAACCTCGAACCACAGGAAAGAGGGAGTTACATTCAGTGGTGACTTTATTGCCACTGCTTGTTAATGCAGATATCTAATCAGCCAATCATGTGGCAGTAACTCAATGCATAAAAGTAATCAGACATGGTCAAGAGGTTCAGTTGTTGTTCAGACTAAACATTCTGAATGGGGAATAAATGTGATCAAAGTGACTTTGATCGTGGATTGATTGTTGGTGCCAGATGGGATAGTTTGAGTATCTCAGACACTACCAATCTCCTGGGATTTTCATGCACAGCAGCCTCTTGAGTTTACAAAGAATGGTGCAAAAAAACAAAGAACATCCAGCGAGCAGCACTTCTGTGGGCGAAAACACCTTGCTAATGAGAGAGGTCAGAGGAGAATGGCCAGAATGCTTCAAGCTGACAGGAAGGCAACAATAACTCAAATACTCATGTGTTCCAACAATGATGTTCAGAAAAGCAACTCTGAATGCACTTATCGAACTTTGAAATGGACATGTGATGGGCTACAACAGCAGAAGACCACAAACATACACTGAGTGGCCACTTTATTAGCAACAGGAGGTACCTAATAAGGTGGTCCCTGATGGTAGGTTCTAGTCGTAGATTTAGCAACCTAATGCAACACACTCCAGTTCTGTACTGGAAATCACATCCATCTCTAAACAGCTTTGCAAGTTGCAGTCAGAGATTTAAATGTTATTCAGTTGTTTAGGGTGAATCCTGATGTGACCAGGGGAGATGGGATGGTGATGATTGTAAACACAAGAGATTCTGCAGATGCTGGAAATCCAGAGTAACACTTATAAAATGCTGGAGGAACTCAGCAGGTCAGGCAGAATCTATGGAAAGGAATAAACAGTTGACATTTCGGGCAAAGACACTTCACTCAACCTGAAACATTAACTGTTTATTCCTTTCCATAGATGTTGCTTGACCTGCTGAGTCCCTCCAGCATTTTGTGTGCATTATTCTGGTGATGATCCTAACTTCTCTGACACCATGCTGTTCCCTAATTACCAATAACTTACTATAGGTACAAGTGCAGTGCAAATTCGACAAATGCTGAAGGCAGACTTTTTGTCTAAGTATTAAGCACGTTACACTGTTGTGGCTTAGTGGCATCAGCGTTGGACTTCGGGGCGAGAGGTCCCAAGTTCGAATCCGGCCGGATCCCTTGCACACTCTCCATCCGTGCCTGGGTTGAGTGTCGAGCTAGCAACTCGACCTCGTAAAAAAACAACCTGGAAAGGGATGGGTTCCGCCAGGTTTCAGACGCCCAAGACGACGAGCAATCACCAAAAAGATCGGTGCAAAAAGCTTGTCATGACAGCTCCACCAGGAGTTAAGGGCGCACACACATACACACACATTAAACATGTACTAACCAACCGAGACTACACAGAACATAGAACCATAGAGTGCAGTACAGGCCTTTCAGTCCACAACATTGTGCTGACCTGCTTCGAGTTCCATCTAACCCTTCCCTCCCACATAGCCCTTCAGAGGTATCCACACAAAACGCTTGAGGAACTCAGCAGGTCAGGCAGCATCTATGGAAAGGAATAGTCAATGTTTCAGGCTGAGACCTTTCATCAGGACTCAGTCTTCCATTTTTCTTTCAACCATGAGCCTATCTAACAGTCTCTTAAATGTCCCTAATGTATCTGCCTCTATCACCATCCATGGCAGGGCGCTCCAACAGTCTACAAAAACCTACCTCTGAAACCCCCTCCTTTACTTTCTTCCAACCACAGTATAAGTATATCTTAACATATTAGCCATTTCCACCCTAGGAAAAAGACTCAGGCTAGCCACCCTATAATCATCTTATTCACTTCTATTAAGTCTCCTTTCACCTTCCTTTGATTATATAAGATGTGCTCTCTAGTCCAGGCAGCATCCTGGTAAATCTCCTCTGCATCCTCTCTAAAGCTTCCACATACTTTCTATACTGAGGCAACAAGAACTGAACACAATATTCCAGAGGTCTGACCAGATGTTTATAGAGCTGTAACATGACCTTGCAACCCTTGATCCCAATCCCTGACTAACTTACAACAACCTTCCACATTATCCACAACACCACCAACCCTCATGTCATCTGCAAACTCACTGACTCACCCTTCCTCTTCGTCATCCAAGTCATTTATAAAAATCACAAAGAGCAGGGGTCCCAGAACAGAACCCTGTGGAACACCAATAGTCATCAACCTCCAGGCAGACTGCATTCCATCTACTTCCGCCCTCTGCCTTCTGCGGGCAAGCCAATCCTTAATCCATGCCGCCAAGTTACTCTGGATCCCATGCCACCTGACTTTCTGAATGAGACCACCATGAGGAAACTTGTCAAATGCCTTACTAAAATCCATATGCACCACATCCAATGCTCTACCTTCATCAATCTGATATTAACTAATATTAACACACTTGATATAATTAATTAAAGATTAGCGTTATTTGTCACATGTACATCGAAACATCAAAACATAGCGAAAGACGCCATTTGTGTCAACAACCAATGCAGTCCAAGGATGTGCTGAGGGCAGCCCGCAAGTATCACCATATTTCTGGCGCCGATCAAGCATGCCCAAAACTTACTAACCCTAAACAGGACATCTTTGAAGTGCAGAAGGAAATCTGAGTACCCAGAGAAATCCCACATGTCATGGGCAAAACATACAGACTCCTTAGGGACTGTGATGGGCATTGAACCCTAATTTTCCTATTGATAGTGCTGTTAAGCATTACACTGATCACTACATTACCATGCAATCCCGCTAAGCTACTTGCTGGAAATATGGGTTTCTAAATTTAATTCTTTCACTTTTGAACCATCATGTAGAGAAAGCTGTCTAAACTAACTCCCTGTGTGATTCCCTTTTTCAATGAAGCATTCTCATCTTCATTTAAGTTCGTACTTAGCATTGGGCCAGTCACATCATGAAGGATCCCACCCACCCTGCTCATGGACTGTTTGTCCCACTCCCATCAGGGAGGAGGCTACGTAGCATCCACACCAGGACCACCAAACTCAAAAGCAGTTACTCTCCCCAAGCAGTAAGGCTGATCAACACCTAAACACCATTGTAATTTGCCTATCGCCACAATAGGTCAATGGCAGATGCAATCTCAATGGCTCTCCACAGGGCTTCAGGCCAGCTCGACAACACAAGCACTTATGTCAGGATACTGTTCACCAACTATAGCTCAACATTTAATACCATCACTCTCACAATCCTGATTGAGAAGTTGCAGAACCTGGGCCTCTGTACCTCCCTCTGCAATTGGATCCTCAACTTCCTAACCAGAAGACCACAGTCTGTGAGGATTAGTGATAACATATCCTCCTCGCAGATAATCAACACTGGCGCACCTCAGGGGTGTGTGCTTAGCCCACTGCTCTACTCTCTGTACACACATGACTGTGTGGCGAGGCATAGCTCAAATACCATCTATAAATTTGCTGATGATACAACGATTGTTGGTAAAATCTCAGGTGATAACGAGACTGCATACAGGAGTGAGTTATGCCAACTAGTGGAATGGTGCCACAGCAACAACCTGGTACTCAACGTCAGTAAGACAAAAGAGCTGATTGTGGACTTCAGGAAGGGTAAGATGAAGGAGCACATACTAATCCTCATAGAGGGATCAGAAGTGGAGAGAGTGAGCAGTTTCAGGTTCCTGGGTGTCAAGATCTCTGAGGATCTAACCTGGTCCCAACATATCGATGTAGTTATAAAGAAGGCAAGACAGCGGCTATACTTTATTAGGAGTTTGAAGAGATTTGGCATGTCCACAAAAACACTCAAAAACCTCTATAGTTGTGCTGTGAAGAGCATTCTGACAGTCTGCACCACTGTCTGGTATGGAGGGGCTACTACACAGGACTGAAAGAAGCTGCAGAAGGTTGTAAATTTAGTCAGTTCCATCTTGGGTACTAGCCTACAAAGTACCCAGGACATCTTTAGGGAGTGGTGTCTCAGAAAGGCAGTGTCCCTTATTAAGGACCTCCAGCACCCAGGGCATGCCCTTTTCTCACTGTTACCATCAGGTAGGAAGTACAGAAGCCTGAAGGCACACACTCAGTGATTCAGGAACAGCTTCTGCCCCTCTACCATCCGATTCCTAAATGGACATTGACTCTTTGGACACTAGCTCACTTTTTTTAATATACAGTATTTCTGTATATGTAATTGATTTACTTGTTTGTTTATTATTTTTTTATTTTTTTTTTGTCTCTGCTAGATTATGTATTGCATTGAACTGCTGCTGCTAAGTTAACAAATTTCACGTCATATGCCGGTGATAATAAACCTGATTCTGATTCACCCACTAACCCACTCCTCCACACCGCCAACCACCACTACTTTATCATTTCCTGTCAGAGTCTCCTTATGTACAGTCACTCCCAAGCCTACCATCACCTTATGGAAATACATCCGATATACAATATATAAGTTTTCTTATATATATTTATATTTATTATTTTTTTATTATGATTACTATTGTGTTCTATATCTTTTGTGTATTTTATGTGCTTCATCAGATCTGGAGTGACAATTATTTTGTTCTCCTTTACACTTCTGTACATGAAATGTCATTAAACAATCTTGAATTCTTCAGTTTTATTAAACAGCTCAAAATGGAGGTAGCTGACAATCAAGCTTTCAAGATTAAGTCTCATTCAGATGGTTTACAATTGTGTGCTGAAGGGCTCTCCCTAATGAAGTTAGACTGCAGTTTTGGAATGGCTGTTTGCTTAGTTTTTCAATTTTCATGTGACTTCACTTTCCACTGGAATAGAAGATTTATGAACCTTTCTGCATTTCATTCATTTATACATTTTTTCCTAGATAATGTTATGCCCTTACATAAGTGTTCCGTTTTAGTTCATTACTGTATATCCTAAATGTGTTAGCCATGGGTGGGCAGCAAAAACGCTTACAAAAATCTGATCATTATCCAATGTAAAAAGATAGCACAAAAGCTCACTGAGAGGGAAAATATGGGTAACTTCATAATTATTTTAGTTAAAGTTGGATGCTGGTAATTTGATATCTACAAGTTGCCAGCAACCTCCTCCTTTGTGTATATGGCAGATTTGTGAATCCATATAAACTTTATTTTTATTAAAGCATAAGAGTTATCAAGTAATAGGTCAGAAAACTGAGAGATGAATTTACAAAGCCAAACTGAAATACACTGAAGGCTAACACTTCCTCCACACTCTCTCACTCAAGAAATTGAACATACATCAAATCTTTGCAGAACCCATTATTTCTTGACACACATTTAGGCCAAACTATTTTCAGTGAGGTGTATCCAGTACTGAAGAATAAATAAAAAAGGATCTTTAATTAGATTGGGCATGCTTGGGCGTTAATGTTATTTATTTACATATTTATTTATTGTTTGTCTTTCTTTTGTCTTTGCACAGTTTGCCCTCTTTTGCACATTGGTTGTTTGTCAGTCTTTCAGTGTAGCTTTTCATTGATTCTGTTGTATTTCTTTGTTCTACTGTGAATGCCCACAAGAAAATGTGGGCATATCTTCAAAGGAGACCACAACCCTGTTGTGGTTTAGAGGCTTGCATGTCCCAGCAACCTGGGGAGCTCAGCTGGCTGGAGTCAGAGCCTTGCACTTTGGCTCTTGGTAGGGTCAAACAGGACAAAGGGTAAAGGCCAAACTAACAGTGGTTCACCAGTCCTCCAGGTTCAAGGGTTCAGCTCAGGGCTAACGACCTTGACTGGTAAAACAAAACTGTTATGGAAACAGCAATAAAGAACCCTTCTACATCCTAGTGGCAAGGACAGACTGAGATGGAGGACCTTCACTGAATTGAATTGACTTTATTGCTTACATCCTTCCAATACATGAGTAAAAATCTTTATGTTACGTCTCCGTCTAAATGTGCAATGTGCAACTTACAATAATTTGTAATAAATAGTATGTACAACAGGACAGTCAATATATCACAGAAATACAATTCTATCAGCATGATTTAATCAGTCTGATGGCCTGGTGGAAGAAGCTGTCTTGGATCCTGTTGGTCCTGGCTTTTCTGCTGCAGTACTACTTGTGCCCGACGCCGGCCCCCTAGGCCTGAATCGACGTAGTAGTAGTAGTAGTAGTAGTACTATTTCCCAGATGGAAGCAGCTGGAACAGATTGTGTTTGGGGTGACTCAGGTCCCCAATGATCCTTCCAGCCCTTTTTAACACACCTGTCTTTGTAAATATCCTAAATAGTGGGAAGTTCACATCAACAGATGCGCTGGGCTGTCCGTAGCACTCTCTGCAGAGTCCTGCAATTGAGGGAGGTACAGTTTCCATACCAGGCAGTGATGCAGCCAGTCAGAATGCTCTCAATTGTGCCCCTATAGAAAGTTCTTCAGATTTGGGGGCCCATACCAAATTTCTTCAACCATCTGAGGTGAAAGAGGAGCTGTTGTGCTTTTTTCACCACACAGCCGGTATGTACAGACCACGTGAGATCCTTGGTGATGTGGAAGCCGAGGAAGTTAAAGCTATTCATCCTCTCAACCCTAGATCCATTGATATCAATAGGGGTTAGCCTGTCTCCATTCCTCCTGTAGTCCATAACCAGTTCCTTTGTTTTTGCGACATTGAGGGACAGGTTGTTTTCTTGACACCACTGTGTCAGGTGATGACTTCTTCTCTGTAGGCTGCCTCATTATTATTTGAGATTAGGCCAATCGATGTAGTATCATCAGCAAATTTAATTAACAGATTGGAGCTGTGGGTAACAACACAGTCATGGGTATACAGAGAGCAAAGGAGGGGACTTAGGACGCAGCCCTGAGGGGCACCTATGTTGAGGAGCAGAGGGGCAGAGGTGAGGGAGCCCATTCTTACCACATGCCGGTGATCTGACAGGAAGTCCAGGATCCAGCTACACAAGGCAGGGTGAAGGCCGAGGTCTCTGAGCTTCTTGTCAACCCTGGAGGGAATTATGGTGTTGAATGCTGAATTGTAGTCCAAGAACAGCATTCTCACATAAGCATCCTTCTTTTCCAGATGTGTAAGAACAGCGTGAAGAGCTGTGGCTATTGCGTCACCTGTCAATCGGTTGTATCGGTAGGTAAATTGTAGGGGGTCCAGTGTGGGTGGTAGCAAGCTGCAGATGTAGTCTGTGACCAGCCTCACAAAGCATTTGCTTACTATTGAGCTGAGTGCGACAGGATACCAGTTGTTCAGACACGTTACCTCGGTCTAAGCACCAGTGGTATACCAGGCAGAAAGTAAGTAGACATATATGCACTTCAGTAATAAATTTACTTTTAACCTTGAACTTTGAGGATGCAGGGCATTTGGGAGTAATGGCGTCTCATCCATAAGTTAATTTGTTTCCTCACATTGACATGTTTTCTTTCCTTAATAAATTCTGTCATTAATGATGACCTACCAGGTTACTAGACTAGTAAGGATCATAAATTGTGAGTTCAGCTATCACCATATGAGCTTGAATTCAATTGAAAATACAAGCTATCTCTACTGCCTGTTATGCCGCTGGCGTTTAGGGCAGCAATTAAGGTCCTCCACCTCTGGCAGAACTTCCTTCATCATGTCTGTACCTTGGTTTTCATTACTGTTAGTCACGCAAGTTCCAGTAGAGACTCAGGATGTCATAAGGAGGAGGCTGGGAACGGACCCAAGTGCAATACACAGACACTGAAGTACTAGGGACAGGACTAGGATACAGGGTGATGGCAAGGACATGGACAGGAAAACCAAGACTGGACAAGAGAGCTAGGAGCCCGGGCTTGGACTCCGAGCCAGAGACTGGACAAGGACCCAGTACCTGGGTCTTGCCTCTGGCTCGGACCCCAGAACTAGGCAAGAACGAGGCTTGGCAGGCAGGCAGGATGAGGCTGGAATCTTCAGGCTTGAGGCTAGAGACGAGACTTGGCTTGGCAGGAGGCAAGAGGCTGGAATCTTCAGGCTTGAGGCTAGAGACGAGACTTGGCTTGGCAGGAGGCAGGAGGCTGGAATCCTCAGGCTTGAGGCTAGAGATGAGACTTGGCTTGGCAGGAGGCAGGAGGCTGGAGTCTTCAGGCTTGAGGCTAGAGACTAGAGACTTGGCTTGGCTAGGCAAGAGGCTAGAGGCTAGAGACTTGGCTTGGCAGGAGGCAGGAGGCTGGAGTCTTCAGGCTTGAGGCTAGAGGCTAGAGACTTGGCTTGGCAAGAGGCTAGAGACTTGGCTTGGCAGGAGGCAGGAGGCTGGAGTATTCAGACTTGAGGCTAGAGGGTAGAGACTTGGCTTGGCTTGGCTTGGCAAGAGGCTAGAGGCTAGAGACTTAGCTTGGCTTGGTAAGAGGCTAGAGGCTAGAGACTAGAGACTTGGCTTGGCTTGGCAAGAGGCTAGAGGCTAGAGATGGCTTGGCTTGGCAAGAGCTAGAGGCTTAGAGGCTAGAGACGGCTTGGCTTGGCAAGAGGCTAGAGGCTAGAGATGGCTTGGCTTGGCAAGAGGCTAGAGATGGCTTGGCTTGGCAAGAGGCTAGAGGCTAGAAACTTGGCTTGGCTTGGCAAGAGGCTCGAGGCTAGAGACTTGGCTTGGCTTGGCAAGAGGCTAGAGGCTAGAGGCTGGAGTCTTCAGGCTTGGGGCTAGGCAGGAGGCTGGAGGCAGGAGACTTGAGGCGAGGCGAGGCTGGAGGCTGGAGGCAGGAGACTTGAGGTGAGGCGAGGCTGGAGGCTGGAGGCAGGAGACGCGAGGCTGGAGGATGGAGGCAGGAGACCTGAAGCAAGGCTGGAGGCTGGAGGCAGGAGACCTGAAGCAAGGCTGGAGGCTGGAGGCAGGAGACTTGAGGCGAGGCTGGAGGCTGGAGGCAGGAGACGAGGCGAGGCAAGGCTGGAGGCTGGATGCAGGAGACTTGAGGTGAGGCTGGAGGCTGAAGGCTGGAGGCAAGAGACTTGAGGCGAGGTTGGAGGCTGGAGGCAGGAGACTTGAGGCAAGGCTTGGCAGGCTCCTCCTGGGCAGGGTGCGGTTCACCTGGGCAGGGCACGGATCACCACCCAACAGAGGCAAGGGACAGGAAGGGACAGAACCAACCCCAGGTAACCGCAAGACGGCCTGGCTTACCTGGGCAGAGGCAAGGGACAGGAAGGGAGCTAGGTACAGGGTGGTTCCAGGACAAGACTGCAGGCGAGACGAGGCGAGAGTTACCGGCAAGACAAGGCAAGGCTTCTGGCAAAGCAAGGTGAGATGAGAACTTAAGGTGAGGCGAGAGTTACCTGCAAGACAAGGCAGGGCTTCAGGCAAGGAAACAGAAGGCAGAGCAAGGGATACAAGGAGTAAGGACAAGAACAATCCAGCAGCCACGCCTGGGTCTCTGAAGGTATTTATGTAGCCAGCCCCAACGAGTATCAGCTGCCTCAATTAGCTCAACAAGAACAGAAACAGGGTAGATAGGAAAACCTGGAGCAAGGGTCGATGCACCGGACCGTGAACCGGAATACAGACTTCATGGACCAGATCATGATACGGGAATACTGTCACACTCAGATGCAGAAGGATTCTTCATTGCTGTTTCCATAATTGCTTTGTTTACCAGTCAGGGTTGTTAGCACTAAGCTGAACCCCCAACCTTGGAAGACTGGTGAACCATTTAGTTTGGCATCTACCCTTTGACCTTTTTGGCATGGGTGACCCTATCAAGAGCCGAAGTATAATGGCCTGACTACAGTCAACATAGCTCTCCGGTGATTGAGGCACTCAGGCCTCCATTGTGGTCATCTTGGAGGAAAATACTAGCTGACATTCATAGAAATTGTTTTAAAAACACAACCATTACACGAATACAAAACAGAAACTATTGTACTCTTTTCATATTTATTCACCAACACCTTCAACAAGATAAAAACAACAAGATCATTTTGATTCCTCTTCAGATGTGAATGATCCTCCTTCCATTTCAAGGTCAGAAAACTCATGAGAGATTGCAGAGTAATAGTCATAGTCATAGTCATACTTTATTGATCCCGGGGGAAATTGGTTTTCGTTACAGTTGCACCATAAATAATTAAATAGTAATAAAACCATAAGTAGTTAAATAGTAATATGTAAATTATGCCAGGAAGTAAGTCCAGAACCAGCCTATTGTCTCAGGGTGACTGACCCTCCAGGGGAGGAGTTGTAAAGTTTGATGACCACAGGCAGGAATATAGTTCTCCATGTGTTTTTGCAAACAGTAAGATATGAACAGCATAAAATAAAATTTTGGTGTGCAGATTCAGGCATCGTGCCTAGGGATGGTCTTCCGCTAGAGTCAGTAGAATATAGATTCACTGGTGTGATTGCCAGAAGAAGGAGTCAATGCACAGGATCGGAAAAAGCTGCAGATTGTAGCTGCAGAATGGGCACTAGCCTCCCCACCATTGAGGAAATCTTCCAACTGCAATGCCTCAAGCAGGTGCCGTCCATAATTAAGGATCCACACCACCCAGGACATGTTCTATTCTCATTACTACCATCAGAGTGGAGGTACAGGATCCTGAAGACACACACTCAACATTTCAGGAACAGCTTCTCCCCCTCCATCATCAGATTTCTGAATGGACAATGAACGCATGAGCACCACCTGACTATGTGCTCTTTTTTTGCACTACTTATTTGTTTGGTTATATTTCTTATTGTAACATAGTAATAGGTTTTAAATATTGCACTGTACTGTTGTTGCAAAACAATAAATTTCATGACATATGTCCGTTATAATAAACCTGATTTTGATTCTGGTTAGTTCTTATGTTTTTGTACTAATAAAAGGCCAGGAATGTTTGCAGATTTCCCCTGTTGGTAATTCCTTCAGTCTCTACTTAACCACAGTTGTTGGTACACACTGACCTTGGCCATGACTATGAGATCACTGATGTTTTTGCAACATTCATCAACATCATTGGGATTTGACTCCTGGCAGTGACCTTCCTTAGTATCTTCTCCTGAGGGGAATTTTGACATTCAGTGAGAAGAGCATTTCTCCTTCTCATTGACCTATGCTCCCAGATTTACCTTAAAAAATCACTCAAAGATGAACAGACGAGTTTCCAAAGAGCTCCTAACACCAGTGGCTGGAATTGAACCCGGGTCGTTTGTGCTGTAGTAGCATTATGCTAACCACTACGCTACCATGCAACATCACTGGTTGATGGGAAAGAGTGATTCTCTTCTTGCTGAATGCCAAAATTCCCTTCAGGCAAACAGCAGTGGGGGAAGGTACCAATCAGTCACCATGAGGGGTCAAATCCCAATGGTGTTGACGAGTGTCAGGGAAACTTCCGTGGTCTCACAGCCATGGCCATAAAGCAGGAATTCTCAACCTTTTTTTATGCCATGGAGCCTTACCGAGGGATCCATAGACCCCAGGTTGGGAACCCTTGTATGAAGCCATTCCCCTGCATAAAACAATGTTTTCATTTAGTGCTAGACAGCTTCATCTAATTTCACCTGTTCATGAAAGCAGGCCCAGAGTGAGCACTACACACGGAGTTGGCATTGGGTGCTGTCAGTAATCTCAGGTTGAGTTTTAGTATTGGGTCTAACAGTTGTGGTTGATTGTGCATTGAAATCTCAAGATATCTTTTTCAATAGGACTTTGTTCCCTGGAGCGTAGGCAAATGAGGGGAGATTTTTTTTAAAAAAGAGAGAAGTTTTATTTGTCACGTGTACATTGAAGCATACAGTAAAATGTGTAGTTTGCACCAATGACAAAGCCTTGCTGGGAGTGGCCCACAACTGTCACCATGCTCTGGCAACAACATAACGTGCCCACAACTTACTAACCCTAACCTGTATGTCTTTGCAATGTGGGAAGAAACCTGGAGGAAACCCTTGTGGTCACAGGGAGAACATACAAACTCCTTACAGACAGCGGAAGAATTGAATCCAAGTCGCTAACACTGTAATAGTGTTATGCTAACCGCTATGCTTCCATGCTGCCTGGCCCAGTTGGTAGGGGTATACAAAATCATAAAGGGCAAAGATAAGAGAAATGCAAGCAGTCTTTTATCACTGAGGTTGTGTGAGACTAGAAGTAGAGGTCATAAATTAAGGGTGAAAGGTGAAATATTTAAGGGGAAACTGAGAGGAACTTATTCACTGAGAGGGTAGTGTGAGTGTGGAACATGCTGCCAGCAGAAGTGCTGGATATAGGTTCAAATGCAAAATTTCAGAGAAGTTCAGGTAAGTACATGGAAGAGAGGTATATGGAGGGTTATGGAGTGGGACTAGGCAGAATAAAAGCTGGGCATGGACTAGATGGGCTGAAGGGCTTTCTTCTGCACTGTAGTGCTCGATGACTCCATGATACTAATGTAGCTTCCAAAGATGCATTTGTCATCGTCCCTGAGCACTTCACTTATTCAGGTTAAAAATATGAACAATGTCATAAATATTACTGCACATAAAAATATATAACTTTTTCTCAGCTGATATTATTCTACTGATGAACTGGAATTATTAAATGTTCCTTCTAAATTCCCTTCTCTTCCTATAACATCAGTCATGCTAGTTTAAATTCTACAACTCCTGTGCTTCACTCTCTCTCTATATATATATATATCTTTTTTGATTTAAACTACTTGTATAATTATGTGTGTGTGTGTGTGTGTGTGTGTGTGTGTGTGTATGTGTTTGTGTCTTATTGTAATTTACAGCTTTTATTATTATGTATTGTAATGTACTGCTGTCACAAAACAATTTTCACAACATATGCCAATTATATTAAACCTGGATTCTGGTTTCCCATCTAGAAATAATCTTTTCATGTGTGTATTGTGGCAGATTTTTACCATGTGCAGTCAAGCAAAGTTTAACCAGTGGACAATGTCAGATGGACCAGCCTTCCTTAAGAAGTCTTTGGTTCTTGACAGTAATTTTTCTCATTTTCCATTGGGGAATACTGAGGGTGATTATATCACCATTCTTCTGTAGCGTAGAATTGAAAAGATATCCCAAAGCAATGCTTAAAATCATTTTAGTTGTGATACTTCATTTACTATATTCACAGGCTTAAAACATATCATCAGACAGACATCAGGGATGGGAGAGGCAGACCAGCAGGGTGGGGAGAGAAGGAGCACACTGCAAATACAATATTAATTTTAATCAGTATTCAATGTGATATTGAAGTCAGACTGCATTGCATCACTGAGAACAGATTTACAAATGATGGCAATATCCTAACATGGCAAAAGGTAGATTTTATGTGGATAATGTAGTTTCAATCTTTCTAACCAATACTCAAAAATGATTTAGAAAAACTTACAAATCACTTTTATAAAGCTTTACAAAGAATGTTCAAAAGATAGTCTAAATACCAAGAAGCAATTCTGACTAAGTAGCACACCAACTGAATGCTACTCAAATCTTGTTTTTAATTATGATAGATGTTGGCTGCAGTTACACTGGCAATGCACTGCAGAGAGAAATATATATATTCTTCCCATAAGTGTATGGCATTTTGTATATGTTAGTCCTGACCTGTCTATTTAACTACTCTTTGCTTTCATATAAGAAAAAAATTGAAATACAGTGTTGAATTGACATATCTCTCCCAGATTTAAAAAAACATTCAATGATGAAAATTCAAATTCTCTATTTTTATTGTGAAATTTGGCAATAATTTTTAAATGTTCAACATACCTCAGCCAGCCCAATGCATGGCAAGCACATATATAATTTTTTAAAATTAGAGATTAATAATGTTTAAAAGCACATTACATCTATTTTCTGTAAAATTATATATATAATGGAAATAAAATGATATTTTAAAATTATCTAGTTGATGTAAATAAATTAATTGAAATAAGTTAACTGAATTATTTAATATAATTGAAATATATTTGATGTATTATCCTGCATGGTTAGATTACACTAGAAAGTTCATCATACTAATGCAAAGAATATTCCCTATTTTGACATTCATATTAAATTTTAATCATCCAAATCTTATAGAATTTACATGTCCATTTTACATACGTACTGTACACAGTATTTAAAATGTAATCTGTTGCTGCAAGGAATATGTTGTCACTTTAATAAGACCTGTCCCAGTAAATATAAACTGCACCACATTTTATGTCCAGTGTCATCAAGTTCATGGCTATCGTAAAGTAAAAATCACTTTTAAAAATAGCAGAAAATGATTAATTTAGTACAACCTTGTGCAATTAAACTGTCATCTGAAAATAATCAGATTCTTCAAGGAGAACTCTGTCTTGAATACTTCATAAAAATTGACACATAAATTCTTAATCACATCACTCATATCCCCTCTTTGTACGGTTAACTAAGTTGAGCTCAGAGGACAGATGAGCAGGTGCCGCAAAAGAAATCATGGTTCTGAGATAAGATCGATATTGGAAAAAAAGAGTGTATAATGCACGGACTCAAAGCATCCGTCATTCCCAATCCTGAACAGTCAAACTGAAACATGTGCTGCAGATAATTTGACACACAAAGAAGAAAACCTCAAGTAAATTATCAACAATTGTTGAGCATCATATGTACCCAGTATACTGTATAATTGTGAAGGAGAAAACGCAAGTTTAGAAATAAAAACTGAGACATGATGTCATGTATAATTATGTTCTGAAACTCTGAAATACTTAAATAAATGCATAATATATACACACTTTTAAACGGAATTGTATAAAAAAACTTTCCAGTGCAGTCCCAGATGACACATTAAGCTCTCCAAGCAGTTGAATGGCCTGTGAATGCACAGAACCTGTTGAGTTATACTCCTGCAGAGAAACTGGCATAGTGTAGCACCCAAGGGGCTCTTTACTTGTATCTTTACTGAGTGCCAGGTCTATTCAACAATCAGTAACAGTTGTACGTTTCACAGAGTACTTCTATTAATTCAAAATGCACAGATTTTCCCTGAATTCCGGGGGGGAGGGGGAGGGGGCGGAATGTGCGTTCCACCATGGTGGAGTTTTTATTTGATTAAATTTGATGAAATATAGGCAAAATAAAATGCAACGTTAAGGAGAAGTGTGGAAGGAATAGACTTTAAATTGAAAGGTGGTTCTGTCTTCTCTTTTTTTTTGATCTGTTTAGCTATACGAAGGCAATGAATGACAGCTACCCAGCTTGAAGCCTACAGAAAACACTGCCTCCCTCTTTCAGTCACTATGGTGTGGCTTTTTCACACGTTCCTTCCCCAGCAGTGTTTGTCCCCAAACAGAGGAACGGAGCACAATAGCATTCCAGCTGCAGCATCTCGGCCACCAAAACAACCATGTAATGGGAATGCTAATTAGATGCCACTACCCAGGATGACTGAAAGTGTTAAAAGTTTTTCAAAGCTATTAAACTTATTTTTTATATGAATAAAGAAGGGCAAAGAAAGACATACAGGCTTATGTCTGCTAGTTTCAAGCATATTAAACGGGCACAGAATGGACATGATTAGTTATTAATTTAATCAGGCCAAAAGTACAAAGTACATTTATTATCAAAGAATGTATATCATATACAACCTTGAGATTTATTTCCTTGCAGGGACACACAGGAAAACAAAGAAATAGAATCCAAGAAAAACCATACATAGCAAAGACCAACAAACATCTATAGTGCAAAAGAGGACAAATACTTTTTAAAAAAGTAACCAAATAATACAGAAAACGTGAACTGCAGAGGCCCCAAAAGCAAGTCCATAGGCATTAGAACATAGGCTCATTATGAAATTAATGCAACTGTTCTAATATCAATTTGCACTCCTTTATGTTCCAAATTCTTTACCGATCCATTGCATAAAAGAAATTAAAATCTACAGCTTGATAATTAGGTTTGAGTATACTGCTCTTTGTACTGTTTCATTTTAACCTAAATAGCAACTGCTAACTTTTATTCTTTGAAATAGATTTTGCTCACCATATTACTTTGTATTATTTCACCGACTGAATCATGGGGTAGAGATTGTGAAGTGGGACTTTAAAAAGACCTGTCTCTCTGCCGCAGTTTAAAAAGAGTCCCCTGTTAGCTGAGAAGGAAGAGGGTGGTCTGTCATTTCTCGTGAATGAAATATTTGCATTCACAGCAATCCCGAGTGTGTGAATTGCTGTAACATTTCACAGTGTGTCACAGAAAGATTAGGCACATGACATCTTACACTGAAAGACAGATACAATTAGCGTCATTATTGTTGGCTCAGAGATCACAGTGAAAATATTCTGGCCTCCACTGGGTACTGGAACACATGTATTACATGTCACATTTATTTAATGACATAAGTGTCAATCACTGTCTATAATAGACATGACTGAAAAGAAGCCTCTTTAAAAGTGTTGCATCTCACCTGCTTTCTGTAATTCCTTGCAGCCTTCAGCTTTTGATTTATTGCCTTTATGATTCCCTGGATGTACGCCGTAGATCCGGACAGAATGAACCCTTCCCCTTTAGAGACCCAGACAGGTCCACGGAGAGGTGTGATGGAATTCTGCAGGCACTTGTCGAGCAATGGAACTGTAGAAAAAAGAGATCAATCCATTCTGTTGCAGACACCAACCTGAGGCACAGATCAGAATCTAGACCAACAGTACTCAGCGTCTCTTATTTATATATACCCTGAAGAGGCACTGACTGGAGCAAGTACTGGATTACTAGTGGTCACCATCAAGGGGTATAGATATTTATACATGTGTACTGAGCCCCCAACTGTACAGTCATGAGGTTTCCCAAGTACACCTGAATAGGTCTGAGCTGCGCCTAACTAACTGCACATGGTGTCGTGGTGTGCACTCATTATCTTATCTTTTCATTTATCACAGTTGGGTTGAAGCAAACCTTGCTGAAACAAAACTTTTATTGTTCTGAGACTTGTATTATGTCTCTTTTCTTTATATAAACTGATTTCCATCCCAGAGGAACAGATGTGTGCAAGAATTACAACAGGCATTGATGATTCCCAGTACAATGCCAAACAAATCCTGTCCACTGTTATAAAGTGCAAACACGTCGGACTATATTGTCACTATTCAGAAAGTAACTTCCATGGCTATTTTCATTCAATCCATATTTATGAATACTTAAAAACTCTCAATGAAGTCATGCTTATATATTAAAAAAGGATCATTTTTAAACCACCAATTTAAAAGTACTTACATTCTTTGCATAAATTACAGTTTAGTATTTAATTAATAGGCAATGGTTGAGTTGCCAATTCAAAATATATAAAGTACCAAATAAATTGTAAATAAAAAATCACAAATAAAGAATGAAATAATCAAACAGATAAATAGATAGAAAAATAAATACCTAAATAAATAGATCCAGAAATAAATAGGTAGATAGATAGATAAATACATAAATGAATAGATAAATAGATAGATGCATATATTCACAGATAGAAAGTAGGTAGATAGGTAGATAGATAGATAAAATATCTAATCAGACTGAACCCATTTTAATTCCCATTACTTTTATATGCAATATACAGTTGTTTGTGCATTGGTCAGTGATGGTAAATAAATATTTTTAAATCATATCTACAGTTTTGATTCTGCTTTTTTGGGGATCGATGCACCAGCCCTGGTTTACCTACAGCAAGCTTTCAGATCACTGCCTGAATGCTGATATATGTCACCCTGATCATTCTTACTCAGCCAAAATTAAGCCAACAGCTGCTGTGACTTTTTGTTTATATGTTTGCCGTCACATTTTTCCTCCCTCAGGTGCTGACGAGAAATGGTTAAGCAGTCATTTTTCTTAAATATTGATGCCTATCCGAATTTGTATTTTTTTTTATTAACTACTGAATGGAATGACAAGAGCACGATTGCTGTACTTAAAGCAATTTTTCACAGCTGCTTTGCTTTCCTCCGTGATCCCATTAAATTGACAGGCCCAGCCTTCAGGGTTTCTAACATTACAGTTATGGAACACAGAGCTGATTTCATTTTTGTTACTCGGTGTACCTAATGGAATATGGCTTTATCCATGAGAAAAAGAAGACATTACTTAAGGTAATATATATGTACAACCAGAAAGAACATTCAAATGTCTCTTGCAGCAGCAGTCTCTGTTCAGCACCTGGGTTCCTTAGGTTTCTGAGAATTAGTGGGCTTGCTGTGTGCCAATAAATGTGTAGCGGGCTCAGAATCAAAGTTCAAAGTTCAAAGTAAATTTAGCACCGAAATACATATCTACCCATCACAACACTGAGATCCAATTTCCTGCAGGCATTCGCAGTAAGTACAGGAAAAGTAGTAGAATCAGTGAAAGACCGCATCCAACAGGACGGACAAACAACCAGGGTGCAAGAGACAACACACTGTGCAAATACAAAAGAAAAAAATAATAATAGAAAATAAACAAGCAATAAATATCGAGAACATGAGGTGAACAGTCCTTGAAAGTGAGTCCATTGGCTGGGGGAACAGTTCAGTGATGGGGCAAGTGAAGTTATCCCCTCTGGTTATTCAATCGAGTAATTCTCTACTTTAGAGAATGTAGCGTGAGTCGTAGCTTTTTTTTTTCTCTCCCCCTCCTCAAGTTGTTGAAGCAGTTATGCATTAAATATGCTGGCAGATCTTTTGCCTGGGTAAGTGGAGCAAAATGTATAAATCGTTCATGCCTTGCTGCCTCAGTTCAAGGATTGTCATTGATCATTTGTAACTATATCCACTCCTTGTTCCATGAGTAATGGGTTCATCAGATGTACGGTTAAATTGAGAGTGATGAGGCCGTACGCCTGTAAAAGGGAGATGCCATGTTCCAGGCCGGCCTCAAAACAGCATGGGCTCTAAGGCCGATATTCAAAACCACCACACTCATCATACGCTTGCTGGTTCTGAATGGGCTCAAGAATAGTAAGCACCGGGGTTTTTACAATATTCTTTATCTCTCTTACTTATTCTACCACCCAGATTCCTCATCTCCTAACGACCGTTGGCATATAAGTAGCAAAACAATTTAGAGTCTTAACTGACCTAAATTATAAGGTCATTGTACAGAGCGTGTCAGAATGTAATATAAAAATGCAGTTTAATCCATCCCTGTGCAGAAAGAGCTAATAATACAGTACTTTAGTGTTATATGCTTCAATGACCTTCGACTGATTTAAAAATGGTGGGGCTAAAGTAATTAAAAATGTGCATTTCACCTTCCGAATATTATTAATGGTGAGGGAAGGCTAAAATATGTATTTCCTGTAGACACAAAGTAAACATATTGGAAGTTGTTTGAGGAATGAGGGGCATGTTTAGTTTTTGTTGATTATTTTATGGTGAATTATGCTCAGTGGCCACTTTATTAGATGCAGGAGGTACAGAAGGAAGATAATTAGGTGGCAGCGGAGTGTATTTCTTTATGTTCATGGTCTTATGCTGCTGTAGCCCATTCATCCACTTTATGGTCCAATGTGTTGTGCATTCAGAGATGCTCTTCTGCACATCACTGTTGTAACACATGGGTATTTGAGTTATTGTCGCCCTTCTGTCAGGTTGAACCAGCCTGGCCATTCTCCCCTGAGCATTCTCATTTGTCACTCACTGGATATATATATTTTTTATTTCTTTCACCATTCTGGTCAATGAGAGTAGGCAGTTTAAATGGCTCGGCATGTACTAGATGGGCCAAAGGGACTGTTTCTGTGCTGTATTTTTCTATGGCTCTACAACTATTCTCTGTAAACTCTAGGGACTGTTATCTGTGAAAATCCCAGGAGATCAGAATCTTCTGATGCACTCAAGCCTCTCGTCTGGTACCAACAATCATCCCACGGTCAAAGTCATTTAGATGACATGTCTTCCTCATTCTGATGTTCGGTCTGAACAACAACTGAATCTTTTGACCATGTCTGCATGCTTTTATGCATTGCATTGCTGCCAAATGAATGGCTGATTAGATATTTGCATAAACATGCAGGAGTACAGGTGTACCTAATAGTGGCCACCGAGAGTATATCGGTGGAATTTAATCTGTTTGAAGATTAGAGGTTTTTGTCTTGCATTTGCTCTCATTAACTTTTCAGAGAATATTTTACAAATTTTAAACTGTGGCTTTGGGTGCTTAGGAGAAAACATTAGCTCGAACCTCCACGATGCTGTTACAGCTCAGGATGTCATAGTTCTAAGTTCAATTCTGATGCCACCTGTAAGGAGTCTGTACATCCTCCCAATGGAATATGTGGGTTTTCTCCAGGTGCTCCAGTTTCCTCCTACAGTCAGTCCAAAGATGTACTGGCTGGTCGGTTAATTGGTCATTGTACATTGTCCCATGATTAGGCTAGGGTTAAATCAGGGGTTGCTGGGCAATGAGGCTTAAAGGGCCAGTTAGAGTCAATTCTGCACTGTATCTTAATAAATAAAATAAAAAAAACTTCTTTTTCCAGGCAATCTATAGGAACTGGTCTTTGGGCTTCACGTGCATGAATGGAACAGGATGCCTATACAAGTTGTACCTTCAAAGACTCTTTGCCCATCAGGCATGGCCAATTGTCACACTTCAATTTAAACTCAAGAGAATGATTATACCAAGCAATGGAGGAGTTCATAATCTGTGCGCCTGCTTCTGAAAAGAAGTTATCAAAGTCAAAGTGGATTTATTATTGAAGTATGTTTATATCGCACTACCCTGACATTCATTTTCTTGCAGGCATTTATAGGAAAATAAAGAAATACAAGAGAATTTATGAAAAACTATTTCGAAACAAAAACCACAACAATTAATGTGCAAAAGAAAACAAATTGTACCAATTAAAAATAAATAAATAATACCAAGAACCTGAGTTGTAAACTCTTCAAAGTGAGTCCATATGTCATCTAAACTTTGACAAGCTTCCATAGATATGTGGTGGAGAATATATTGACTCGTTGCCTCACAGCCTGGTATGGAAATATCAGTTCCCTTGAATGGAAAGTCTTACAAAAGGTAGTAGATATGGTTCAGACTATCACAGGTAAAGCCCTCCCCACCATTGAGCACAATCACACAGAGAACTGTCGCAGGAAAGCAGCATCCATCATCAAAAAACCTCCACCATCCAGGCCATGCTCTCTTCTTGCTGTTGCCATCAGGAAGGTGGTACAGGATCTTCAGGATCCACACCTCCAGGTTCAGGAACAGTTACTATTCCTCAACCATCAGGCTCTTGAACCAGTGGGAATAACCCTACTCAACTTCACTCACCCCATCACTGAACTGTTCCCACAACATACGGACTCACTTTCAAGATCTCTTCACCTCATGTTCTTGATATTTATTACTTGTTTATTTTTTTTTATATTTGTTCAGTTTGCTGTCCTATTAGGTGTGGTCTTTCACTGGTTCCATTATGATTCTTGGATTTATTGAGTATGCCCATAAGAGAGCAAATCTCACAGTTGTATGTGATGACATATATGTACTTTGACAATAAATTTACTTTTAATTTTGAACTTTTGAACTTTGTAGAATCATTCAGAGTTGAGGTGAATCATTCAGAGTTGAATTACCCGCGCTGGCTCGGAAGCCTGATGGTTGAAGGATAATAATTGTTCCTGAATCTGCTGGTGTGGGGCTTAAGACTCCTGTACATCCTGCCCTTGATTATGGACGAGGTACCATTGATGAATTCAAGATTCAAGATTGTCTAACGTCATTTCCCATGCACAAATGTAGAGAACAAAATAATTGTTGCTTAGATTCGATGCAGCACAAAAAAAAAACAATAAGATGAAGAATACAGTAATGATAAGTAGCAAGATAAATATAAATACATAAGATGGTTTATATACATAGACTGACTGTATAAAGTGATGCTAGGCACAGGAATGTCTGTATATAAAGTGACTCTGACAGGAACTGATAAAGGAGTGGTGGAGGGGGATGTGGGGAGGGGCGGGATGGGTTAGTGGATGAAGGTGTTGATCAGCCTTAATGTTTTTGAAGCTGGTGATTCTGGCATGGATGCTAAATAGCCTTCTGCCTGATGGGAGTGGAACAAATAGTCCATGAAGAGGGTGGGTAGCATCTTTCATGATATCACTGGCTTTTCTCAGCAGCTTGCTGCATACGTGTCCTTGATGGCGAGTGGCGGACGCCAGTGATGTGTTGGGCAGTTTTGACAACCCGTTGTAGGGCCTTCCTGTCCACCACAGTGCAGTTTCCGTACCATGCAGTGATGCAGTGATTATTCCTTGCTTTTCACTGATGAGCTGTTTGTCAGAGAAATCCATCTCTAGAAGGCATTAACCCCGAAAATGCAGAAAGAAGGAAATCTGAGCCGTGGAACAAACACTGCTCAGGTGTGGAACAAGCCCTCCTACTGTTAAACTGGTGTACTTTGTGCTATTTTACACAAATAAAACAAAACCCAGGTATATCAATTTTTATTTCTTGGTCTCATTAGCTTGAAATCTCACATTCAGTTGTTAACAACAGGCAAAAGATGACGTTTAATAAAACCAACATTTTCAGAATCAGAATCAGGTTTATTGTCACCAGCACATATTGTGAAATTTGTTAAATTAGGAGCAGCAGTATAATGCAATACATGATAATAGAGAAAGAAAAAAAGGGGAAAGAAATAAATCAATTACTGTAAGAATATATGTGTATGTATATTAGATTAAAAATAGTGCAAAAACAGAAATAATATATATTAATAAACAAGTGAGGTAGTGTCCAAGGGTTCAATGTCCATTTAGGACTCGGATGGCAGAGGGGAAGAAGATGTTCCTGAATCGCGGAGAGTGTGCCTTTAGGCTTCTGTACCTCCCTCCTGATGGTAACGATGAGAAGAGGGCATGCCCTGTGTGATGAGGTCCTTAATAATAGACGCCACCTTTCCGAGATGTCGCTCCTTGAAGGTGTCTTGGATACTATGGAAGCTAGTACCCAAGATGAAACTGGCTAAGTTTACCACTTTCTGCAGCTTCTTACAGACTGTGCAGTAGCCACCCCCCCGCCCCCCCATACCAGACAGTGATGCTGCCAGTCATAATGCTCTCCACGGGACATCTACATCTAAGTTTTCAAGGGTTTTAGCTGACATACCAAATCTCTTCAAAGTCCTAATGAAATATAGTTGCTGTCTTGCCTTCTTTATAGCTGCATTGATATGTCGAGACCAGATTAGATCCTCAGAGATCTTGACACCCAAGAACTTGAAATTGCTCACTCTCTCCACTTCTGATCCCTCTATGAGAGTTGGTTCGTGTTCCCTCGTCTGACCCTTCCTGAAGTCCACAGTCAGCTCTTTCGTCTTACTAAAAATGAATGGAAGGTTATGCTGCAACACCACTCAACTAGCTGGTATATCGCGCTCTCATCTCCATCTGAGATTCTACCAAAAATGGTTGTATCATCAGCAAATTTATAGATGGTATTTGAGTTATACCTAGCCTCACAGTCATGGGTACGGACAGAGTAGAGCAGTGGGCTTAGTACACCCCCTGGGGTGCGCCACCATTAGCCGTCAGCAAGGAGGAGAACTGTAATGTAAAATTTAGTTTGGATTGTTTATATATAAGACCATAGACTAAAGAGAAGAATTAGGCTATTTGGCCCATTGAGTTTGCTCCACCAGTGGCTGCTATATTATTTGTCTCAACCCCCTTCTCCTGACTTTTCCCCATAACCTTTGACACCCTTAATAATCAATAACCAATGCAACTCTGCTTTAAATATACCCAATTACTTGGCTTCCACAGCCATTTGGAGGCCAAGTCAATGTGGTCCACAGACTCACCACCCTCTGGTTAAAGAAATTCCACCTCATCTCAGTTCTAAAGGGATGTCCTTATATTCTGAGATTGTGTCCTCTGGTCCTAGACTCTGCCACTATTGGAAACATCCTCTCCATGTCCACTCTACCTAGAATCTAGGCCTTTCAATATTTGCTAGATTTCCAAGAGATTTCCCCCCCTCATTCTTCTAAACTCCAGAGCCGTCAAATGCTCATCATCAAGCAAAACACCATATCACACCAATGATCTATATCCTTTAAAACACTTGGTTAACAAATTTTTAATCTATCCAGTAATGTGGGAGGAACTCAGTCTACGTTTCAGGCTGTAACTTTTCAGACATGCTAAAGGGTCTCGACCCAAAATGTCAACTGTTTATTCCTTTCCATAGATGCTGCCTGGCCTTCTGAGTTCCTCCAATATTTTGTTTGTGTTACTCAGAACTTACTCTTGTTTGAGATTCTGCAGATGCTGGAAATCCAGAATAACACACACAAAATGCTGGAGGAACTCAACAGGTCAGGCATCGTCTATGGAAATGAGTAAACAGTCGTAGTTCTGGGCTGATACCCTTCACCAGGACGGGAAAGGAAGAGGGAAGAAACCAGAATAAGAAAGTGAGGCAAGGGAAGGAGTACAAGCTGGAAGTTGATAGGTGAAACCAGGTGAGGGGGAAGGTGGGTGGGTGGATGAAGTAAGAAACTGAGAAGATAGTCAGAAAAGGTAAAGGTGCAGAAGAAGGAACCTAATAGATGAGGTTTAAATAGATTAACTAAATTAACTTAGTTAATTCAAATAAGGGTTAAGCTTGCCAATCTCCTATTAGTCCTTTCTTCCTCCTTGAAATAAATGTGATCATAGCACCTATATCAGAGCTGCAACCTGGTACAGGTTCCATGGACAAATTGCCCAGGTTAAAGCTACAGGAAGTTTCCTTTTTGCCCATAGCCAACATGAGGGACCAAATAGTGGAAAGAAGTTGTATTGACTTAAACAAGTTCAGAATCTTACATTCACATTTATTAAGTGTCTTAATGTTCAATAGTTCCTGAATATCTAGTTGGATGAATTAAATAGACGAAGTGGCTTTCACACCATAATTATCCTTCTGTTCTCACAGAGGGATCAGAAGTGGAAAGAGTGAGCAATTTCAAGTTCCTGGGTGTCAAGATCGTTGAGGCCCTAACCTGGACTCAACATGTTGATGCAGCTACAAACAAGGCAAGACAGTGGTTATATTTCATCAGGAGTTTGAGGAGATATGGCATGTCACACAAAACACTCACATCTTCTACAGATGTACTGTGGAGATTATTCTAACTAACTGTATCACTGACTGGTATGGGGGGCGGGGTGCGGAGGAGAGGCTACTGCATAGGATCGAAATAAGCTGCAGAGAGTTGTTGCTCCATCATGGGCTCTAGCCTCCATAGTATCAAGGACATCTTCAAGAAGCGATGCTTCAAAAAAGGTGGCGTTCATCATTAAGGACCCCCATCACCCTGGTTATGCCTTCTTCGCATTGCTATTACCTATCAGGAAGGAGATACAGGAGCCTAAAGGCACATACTCAATGATTCACGAACAGCTTCATCCCTTCTATCATCAGATTTCTGAGTGGACACTGAACCCATGAACATTTCCTCACTACTTTTTTTTAAATCTATTTTTACACTATTTATTTAATTTAACTATATATATAAAATTACTGAGTGAAATAATTCCCTATCAAATAGCATCTCTATCAAATCTCTCCTCATTCTCTGACACTCCAGGTTCTAAAATCCTAACCTATTCAACCTTTCCCTGTAAGTCAGGTCCTTAAGTCCCGGCAATATCCTTGTAAAATTTCTCTTCCAAGGACTCTTCATCTCATGTTCTCGATATTTATTGCTTATGTATTTATAATAATAATTACTATGTTTCTGTTTTGTAATTGCACAGTTCGTTGTCTGCTGCATATTGAGTGTTTGTCCGCCCTGTTTGCTGCGGGTCTTGCATTGATTCTATTATGGTTCTTGGATTTACTGAGTATACCCGCAAGAAAATAAATATCAGAGTTGTATACAGTGGCACATATGTTCTTTAATAATTTACTTTGAACTGTACTCTTTCAATCTCATTGATATCTTTCTTGTTGGTAGGTGACCAGAACCGCACACAATACTCCTGATCATGTTTCCGGATGTCAAAATAAGCAATGTTTGCTTTTAACTTGACTTTGATTAATTTCTGATTTCTTTTTTTAGCCATGGCAATATGTATCCCCCACAAAAATTAAGGGTTTGTTGTGCATCCCATTATACAAGTTTTCAAAGACAGGATTTCCCTAGGAATCTAACCTCTTTGTTAACTGGGATATGTACAGAATGTAGAAGCAATCTTTGGCAGACTTTTAATAATATGATATTGTATATTCAATGCAATTTTAGACATTATTTGTATAAATACTGAGATTATATGTAAGTTTAATACACAAGTAAAACACATAATGAAGTTATTTAACATAATTTCTCTTCGTACTCCTTCTCTCTTTTTCCATTGCTCGCTTCTTACCTCTTGTCCTCACCTGCCCATCAACTCCCTCTGGTGTCCCTCCTCCTTCCCCTTCTCCCATGGTCAACTCTCCACTCCTGTTCTTTACCCCATTACCTTTTCACCTATCACCTCCCAGCTTACTTCATCCCCTCCCCCACACACCTAACTTCCCTCTCACCCCACCTCCAGCTTGCACTGCTCTCACACCCCCCCCCACCGCCCCCACCTCACACCTTCTTATTCTGGCCTCTCCCCTTTCCTTTCCAGTCCTGATGAAAGCCTTCAGCCCAAACTCTTGATTCCTTTCCGTAGATGTTGCCTGACCTGCTGAGTTCCAGCAGTATTTTGTGTGCGCACACAATAAAGTCACTGTGTTTTTAATGTCTCTTGCTGAGAACAGAAAATAAAACCATAAACTTTGTAAAAATCTTGATGCATTGTTGGGGGGGGTACAAATGAATACAAGTTCTAATTTTGGTTTATGGATATTCAGACAGGAGATGTTCAACTGCCATTTGTTTCAGATATCAAATTGGGGTGTTTCCTGAAATCAGATATACCATTATTCTACTAGAGGCATCACATCTATACAACTTTTACCATGACCTACAACCTGCATTGAGAGTTCAAAGTTCAAAGAATTTTTTTTATCAAAGTACATATATGCCCCAATATACAGCCCTGAGATTCATTTTCCTGCAGGCATACTCAGTAAATCCATCATAGAATAATAACCATAATAGAATCAATTAACAACCGCACTAACTTGGATGTTCAACCAGTTTGCAAAAGACTACAAATAGTGCAAATACAAAAAGAAAGAAATAATAATAAATAAATAAGCAATAAATATCAAGAACCTAAGATGAAGAGTACTTGAAAGTGAGTGCATAGGTTGTGGTGAAGGGGCAAGTGAAGTTATCCCCACTCGTTCAAGGGCCTGATGGTTGAGGGGTAATAACTGTTCTTGAACCTGGTTGTGTGGGTCCTGAACCTTCTTCCTGAAGGCAGCAGCGAGAAGAGAGCATGTCCTGGGTGGTAGGGTTCCCTGATGATGGATGGTGCTTTCCATCATCTGAAAACGTCATAGATTGTGTACTTAATCCACCTATCCATCCATGAGAGTTCCTCAGTGCTTTGAAGGATAGTCTAATCTTACAATTACATACCTGTTCTGAGGTCATAAATTCGATTGCCCTCCCAGTCATACAGATATTTTGCTGGGGACATTAAGTTGATCTTTAGAGTGCATTGGTCTAAAAACTGCAAACAGAAATTAAAAAGAAATACAAGGAAAATATTACTTAGATGAAGGTTATGAAACAGATACAATGATATTTATGATTCTGTTGAGAATTAGAATGGAGGGTTACTAAATAATCATGCATTAATTTCTTTAGACTGAGTGAAAGACGGTCAGTTGATGCTCTCTGACTCACCTATTGAAAATGAGAGCGATACTATATATGGAAAATAGTGGGGCGGAGATTGGTGAGGAGTAGGGGGAGGGAAGAGAAGAGGAGAGGTATTAAGTCAAGAAAATCTACAGGCACTGGAAATCCAAGCAACACACATAAAATACTGGAGGAACTCAGCAGACCAGGCAGCATCTATGGAAAAGAATAAACAGTTGACATTTCAAGCCAAGACCCTTCATCAGGACTGAAATAAAGATGAGAAGTTAGAGCAAGCAGGTGGGGGGAGGGCAAGGAGAAGTACAAGGTGGTAGGTGATAGGTGAAACCGGGAGAGTGGTGGGGTGAAGTAAAGAGCTGGAAAGCTGATTGGCGGAATAGATAAAGGGCTAGAGGAGGGGGACACAAAATACTCTGCAATGCTGGGGTCAAAGCAACACACACAACATGCTGGAGGAACTCAACAGGTTGGGTAGCATCCGTGGAAACGAACAGTCAACGTTACAGGCCGAAACCCTTCGTCAGGAAGGGGGAATGTGATAGGAGAGGGTGGAAGACCATGGAGGAAAGGGAAGGGATAGAAGTGCCAGAGGGAGGTAATGGGCAGGTAAGAAGATGAGGTGAGGGGGGAAACGGGAGTTGGAATGGTGAAGTAGGGCAATTACCGGAAGTTAGGGAAATTGATGTTCATAACATCAGGTTGGAATATAAGGTGCTGTTCCTCCAATCTGAGTGTGGCCTCATGGTGGCAGAAGAGGCAGCCATTGACAGACATGTCAGAATGCGAATGGGCAGGAGACCCAGCTTTTTCTGACAGACGGAACGTAGGTGCTCGGTGAAGCAGTCTCCCAATTCACATCAGGTCTCACCGATATACAGGAGGCCATACTGGGAGCACCAGATACAGTAGAATAGCCCAACAGGCTCACAGGTGAAGTGTCACCTCACCTGGAAGGACTGTTTGGGGCTCTGAATGGAGGTGAGGGAGGAGGTGTAGGGGCAGGCATGGCACTTGTTCTTCTTGCAAAGCTATTAGAAAGAGGAATAGCATTGGTTGGAAAAGAGTAAAAATAGTGGGGCTGAAATTGGTGAGGGGCAGAGGGGAAGAGAAGACAAGGGGTATTGGTTGGAAGAGAGTGGTGATGAAACTGATCTTCATCTCTTCTGCTAGAGCAATTTTTTTAAATTTAGAGATACAGCATAGTAATAAGCACTTCTTGAGCCCGCAACACTCAGTTACACCCATGGACCAATAAACCTCCTAACCTGTACGTTTCGGAATATGGGAAGAAACCGGAGCATCCAGAGGAAACATAAGCGGTAATGGGGAGAACAGACAAACCCCTTACAGGCAGTGCAGGAACTGAACCCATGCCATTAGCGTTATGCTAGCATTATGTTAACTGCTATGCTGCCATGCTGCTCCAAATTAAAATGATCAATTATAGTTCCACAGGCAATTCTGCAGCGATTGGGATTTATTTTTCCATTGACTTTACTAAAATAAAATTTGAAATGATTACCATTTTCCTGTCATTCGTTTTGTACTGATGTCCAAAAACCAATCTGCATTTTTATTTCAGTTCACCAGCTCTCTTTTTCCCACTCCTTTTAAACTTACCAGATTCATTGAGGCTGAGGCTTTTTAAGTCATTGGTCAGACTACATTTGGAACACTGGGGAGGGTCCAGAGGAGGTATGGGAGAACAAGTGCAGGAACTAAAGGGTTAATGTATGGAAAACATTTGATGGCTCTGGGCCTATACTATATTGGGAGTTTAGGACATACAGATAGTCTAGATCACACTCTGAAGACATGTGTTTAACTTTTCAGAAAAAATTTCATCCCCTCTGCCATCATGGACCATGAATCCATGAACACAACCTCACATCTTGCTCTCTTTTTTGCATTTTTTTAACATATATATTTCTTATTTGGGTGAAAGAGCGGAGATAGGGTTCTACCAAAGGAGGTGTATGGCGCTCTTTCCTTCCACTAGCCTGCAGGTTACCCTTGGGCAGGGTGTAGCACCTAATTAGCATACCCCCTCCCCCAAAGATCAGGGTCACATGAAGCCATGGGAGCAGGTGGTGGATGGTCGTATGAGCAGCTGATGCATGTCACAAGTCCTGGTTATGCGACTGCTGAAGCCAGGCAGACAATCTCTGAACAGTATTGTTATTGGCTGGGGTCACCCATCTCGTAAAGACGCTGCCCAGAAGAAGGCAATGGCAAACCACTTCTATAGGAAAATTTGCCAAGAATAATAATGGTCATGAGACCATGATCACCCACATCATACAATACGGCACGTAATCATGATGATGATGCTGTTTCTCATTTTGAATTATAATAATTTTTATGTATTGCACTTTGATAGTGCGCAAAATCATAAATTTCACAATACATGTCAGTGATTATAAACTTGATTCTGATTTTGACCAAAGGGCACAACCTCAGGATACAAAGACATCCCTTGAGAAGAGATGAGGAGGAATTTCTTTAGCCAGAGGGTGGTGAATCTATGAAATCCATTGTTACAGATGGCTGTGGAAGCCAAATCATTGGGTATATATAAAGTCAACATTGATAGGTTTGATTAGTAAGAGCATCAAAGGTTATACGAAAGTAAGTGCCGCCTATCAGATGAGATATTTAACCAGGTTTCCAAACATTCTGATGGTTGAAATCAAGAGAAAAGGCTCCAATTTCTTGATCAACTTTGAACCCTCAGAACAAATTACAAGAAAAGTCCAGTAATCCAGTTTTCTTGCATCTAGTCCACATTGTGAGCCGGGAGTTCAGAGTGTGAGTAGGATGTGCAGCCAGAGTAGCAGTGGGTGCAGGAACAGGAGGGTGTCAGGAGAAGGAAGTTCTGAGAAAATGAAACATACATTCAGTGGCCACTTTAATAGATACACTTGTACACCTGCTTATTAATACAAATAGCTAATCGGCCAATCATGTGGCAGCAACCAAGTGCATCCGAGCATGCAGACATGGTCAAGAGGTTCAGTTGTTTTTCGGACAAAACAAAAGAATAGAAAAGAAATGTGATCTAAGTGATTTTGACCATGGAATAATTGTTGGTGCCAGATGGGGTGGTTTGAGCATCTCAGAAACGGCTGATCTCCTGGGATTTTCACATGCAATGGTGTCTAGATTTTACAGAGAATGGTGTGAAGAACAAAAAGAATCCAGTGAGTGACAGTCTGTAGGTGAAAACACCTTGTTAACTAGAGCGGTCAGAGGAGTATGACCAAACTGGTTCAAGCTGGCAGGAAGGCATCAGTAACTCAAATAATCACACGTTACAACAGTGGTGTGCAGAAGAGCATCTCTGAATGCACAACACATCGAACCTTGAAGTGGACGGGCTACAGCAGCAGAAGACCAGGAACATACACTCAGTGGCCACTTTACTAGGTACAGGAATTAGTTAATAAAGAAGCTACTGAAGGCATTTGATGAAGTTTTCTCTCTCTTTTTGTTCACTTGGACTCGGTTTCCCACTCCTTTTTAATTTACTGGATTCACTGAGGTTAAAGCTTCATAGTTAGAGAACTCAAGCCCCAATTTTCCTCTCTATAAAAACTTCACTTCCTGCCATTTCCTATCCACAACTTCTCAGCCTTTGCTGCAGAAAATCTCCAATGCTTCAGATGTCTCCACTGTACATTGAAAATAACTTAAAACAAACAACAGGTTAACAGGGGCCTTGTCATAGCATTGTCTACCTGCACTGCATTTTCCCTTTCACTGTATTCAAATTGAGTAAATTAGGACTTTATTCCCTGGAGTTTAGGAGAATGAGGGGAGATTTGAAGATAGAACAGTACTGCACAGGAACAGGCCATTCGGCCCACAATGTTGTGCCAAACCAGCTGAAAAGCAAATCAAAAACACCCAAACCCTAATCTCTCCTACCTACACGATGTCCGTATCCCTCCATCTTAATTACATCCATGTCCCTATCCAAACATCTCTTAAAAGCCTCTAATGTATTTGTCTCCACCACCATCCTAGGCAGCACATTCCAGATATCCTCGACTCTGAGTAAAAAACTAACCCTCACATCCCTCCTGAACCTACCCCCTCTCACTTTCAATGCATGCCCTTTGGTATTAGACATTTCAACCCTGAGAAACAGATGCTCCCTGTCTACTGTATCTATGCCTCTCATTTATGAAAGGTATAGGTAGGGTAAATGCAAGCAGGCTTTTTCCACTGAGGCTGGGTGAGGTTATTAGTTAAAGATGAAAGGTAAAATGTTTAAGGGGAACCTGAGCAGGATTTTCTTCACTCAGGAGTGGGGAGAGTGTTAAATAAGATACCAGTGGTAGTGATGGATGTTGTATGGCTCAGGTGCAGGTCAATAGGAGTAGGCAGAATAACAGATTGGCACAGAATAGATGGGCCGAAGAGCCTGATTCTCTATGACTCTATATTCTTCATTGTTATCGTTTTTCCTTTTGTAATAATCTGCATCAATTGCTTGCACAACAAAGTTTTTCACTGCACATTGGTATATGAGACAATAATAAACCAATTACTGGTTTCGAACCAACTACAATTCAGGGCTTTTTGGCCCCTTGAGAAATGAGATTCTCTCAACATCAAAGTTCTGTTTGACTCCTCTACACTTTTAACTGAGGCTATATGCACACTTCTTTGTGTTTTTACTTCTACATTCATTTGCTTCTCTATATCTAACACACTCCTTGACGCCAAGATTGAAGTCTGCCCCTGAGGCACAGTGTTAAATCTGAAAATTGACAGAGAAACGTGGAATAAGTACTGAGAAAGGTGAGACATCTCAAAGCTTTCCTGTTAATGTACCACTAAATTTCTTGTTAAAATTAACGACTAGAACTGATATGAACATCAAAAAAAAAATCATCAGTTATTTACTTTCAACCCAGTTGAGGGGCACACAGAGAACGGGAGTGCATTTTGACAAAAATATTATGTTTCTCTTTTAATATATTTTACACAAACATATTTAAACTAATCTGTTGAAAGACTCTTTATTATTTTAAAGCTGTTGTTCCGTTGAGCATTTTTGAACTCAGTAGTGTTAGCACAATACTATTATCACCTGGGGCATTGGAGTTCGGGGTTTGGTGTTCAATCCCACCATCCTTTGCAATGGGTTTGGACATGCTCCCCACAGGATGCATGGGTTTCCTCCATTTGCTGCGGTTTCCTCCAATAGTCTCAAGTAGGCTAACTGGTCATTTTAAGTTGCCCTGTGATTAGGCTAGGGTTAAATAGTGGGTTGCTGGGCAGTGCGGCTTGTGTTTGGCATGTATCCCTGAGGTGCACCTTATTGACTGTCAGCGAGGATAAGGTATTATTACGATCTGCACTGACTGTGGTCTCCCAGTGAGGAGGTCAGGGATCCAATTGCAGAGGAAGGTACAGAGGTCCAGGCCTTAGCGAGGGAATGATGATATTGAATACCGAGTTGGAATCAATAAGCAGCAGCCTGATGTACGATAAGTTTTGCTGCTGTCCAGCTACTCCAAGGCTGAGAGAAGAGCCAGTGACACTACATTTGTTGTAGTCAAACTATGGCTGTGGGCAAACTGGCTGGACCAAAGGTGGCCCCAACTCACAATGCAACCCAGCACTTGGAAAGATTTATCAATATACATACAGACGAACATTGCTGTCAGCGCGGCTCGAAGGGCCAGACGGGACTGTTCCGTGCTGTATCTCCAAATAAATAAACTCTGAACAATCGCTCGTGTTCTGTAAATTAACCCGTAATTATTCCCCTTGAGTCTGCAAGCGCATTTAGAATCAGAATCACGTTTAGACACACCAGTTCCTTTCATATTGATTTTCCTTTGGGTGCTATAGGTTAGAATACAATTATAAAATCATTCATCTTATTTTCAAATCCTTCTATTCCATATAGAATGATTCCAAACTCAGTTTTTATTCTAAAACTCCAAGTAAATTACATTACGCATGTAAGGTATGATGCTTAACCTCCAGATAGATAGATTTTAGTTCCTGGATAATTATTATATATTAAAAATATTCAGTCACATATTAACTCATTTCCTTGTTGTTACCAAAGCTGGTAAGAATTTCAGTATAAATCTAATCCTATATTTGGTTGATGAAGTTAATATTTAATATCCAAGACATAATAAAATAAAGACAAATACATTTTATAAATTGAGCAAGCCAAATACCCCTGCAAACCATTGGAAGATCAATGCGTCGGAATTCGTAAAGTAGAATAGTAGAAACATCTATTTGCTTGGGATTTTAAAGCAGAGATTAGGTTTATGAGTTAACTATTACTAGATTTAGAGGCAGTTATCTAAATAAAAAATTACATTCCCGACAATTACATGCTTCTAAACTACCTTTGTAATTTAGTAACACACACAAAATGCTGCAGGAACTCAGCAGGTTAGGCAACATCTATGGAAATGAATAAACAGCCGATGTTTCAGACTGAGGCCCTTCATCAGGACTGCTATTTAGAATGTCCTTTCCACTTAGTTTAAAAATGAACTTGTTTAATCTCAGCAAATCTTAACTTTCTTGTTTATTTTTAAGTCTTTTTTTCTGTTGAATAAATATGCTATTTAAAAAAATACTGTTAATGCCCATCTTTGCCAGACTTTCAACTTTATTTCAAGAGGGAAACTGAATCGCTTTGGGAAAGCAGAAATAAGATACTTAACAAAACAAAGCACTTTTACCTGTTGTTGGTTATCCAGTGAGGTGGTGATTTCGGCCCCATCCTGCCCTGCACCATTTTTGAAAACCAGAATTCTGACAGCACCATTTTCAATGAGCTTCTTCAGACGGCGTGAGAGAATAGGCTTTGTCCTGCCATGCTGCCTGTCAGAAGGAAGTTCTATCCCTTTCATAGTCCAGCTCACCCTTTTGGCCAATGACAGATGGTCTGTAAGAAAAAGCTAAAGTTAACATTTGGCTCCATCTGATCAGGTGCCCATCACCTTATCACTTTAACACATATTGGCCTTGTTCCACTTTGATGCGCCTACTTTTAAAATCTCTTTCACTTCCCACTAAGCATGGCATAAGCTGTAGCAAGCTGGCCATGCTGATAATGGGCATAAATCATTGTTCCTGAAGGGAACAGATGTTCAGGGTATGAAAGAGTAATATCACAATTTAGTCATAATTAAAACTCACCTTAGCATGCCTCCTTGAATAATCTGTAGATCATTGTAATAGATCAACAATATTACATTTATCGCATCTTTATTTTAACAGAATGGAGTCACTTTGCCTCACATTTAATGAGATACATAAAAGCTTAATTAATGTATCTTAATCTCATTTAAAATCCCCTAAACCTGATTTCCTTCAAGTAATATGCTAAATTGAGCTCACAATGAATAAAGAGCATGCAAATCAATATAAGTAAAGATGTCAAAACCTCCTTGATGATATTTTGTACAATAAGTTTCTTCCTTTGATTAAGATGGGTTTTCAAAAATGATTAGGCACCTGGCATATCCCAAAAGCCTGATGCTATCTTTAGGTCCTAATTTCCCAGCTCATGTTATGGTAATGTAGTAAATTTTAAAATTACTTTGGAAAAACAAGATTTAGATTTAGAGTTACAGCACAAATACAGGCCCTTCCGGCCCGGCAAGCCTCTGCCGCCCAGTTACACGCATCTGACCAACTAACCTACTAACCCAAGAGCCTTTGGAATGTGGGAGGCCCCAGAGAAACCCAAGTGGTCACGGACAGAATGTAAAAGCTCCTTACAGACAGCAGCAGGAACTCAACCTGGGTCGGTGGCGGTATAAAGTGATATGTTAATCGTAACGTTACGGTTTCATGTTCACATCTAACAGGAAACCAACAGACGCACCTCGTGAACAAACCACTGAATATTACAATAAGGTACAAAGCAACACTGGGTGGGAACGCGCATCCTTCCTCCAGCATCTTATGTGTGTGCTACTCTGGATTTCCAGCCGCCAGCGGAAACTCTTGTGCTACACTGCGTTCATAGACAGGTCACAAAACACAACACTCCTGCCGGGAGCACAACCTCGCTGTGTACAGTAACACTACCTCGTTGATAAATCACACAGCACAACTCTCTAGTGGAACAACACTGGGCAAGAAAACAGGTCATGTACAGGTCGCCTGACACTGCTCTCCCACTGAGAGCACAACCTCACTGGTTAGAAAGACAAGTCAGATAACAGTATACATCACACTGGGATAGGAACAATACCAGACAGCAGCTCAAACCCCACTGATATCACTTAACACACGTAACCCCACTAGTATGGAAAAAACATTGGACAACATTGTTAAATAAGATATACACTCAGTGTCTACTTTATTAGGTACCTTCAGAGATGTTCTTCTGCACACCACTGTTGTAATGCATGGTCATTTGAATTACTGTTTCTTTCCTGTCAGCTTGAACCAGTCTGGCCATTCTCCTCTGACCTCTCTCATTAACAAGGTGCTTTGCCCATAGAAATTTTGCTCACTGAATGTTTTTTCTTTCCCACAGCATTCTCTATAAACTCGCGAAAATCTCAGTTTCTGAGATATTCAAACCATCCCGCCTGGCACCAACAACTATTCCACAGTCAAAGTCACTTAGATCACATTTCCTCCCCATTCCGATGTTTGGTCTGAACAACAAGTGAACCTCTTGACCATGTCTACGTGCTCTTATGCATTGAGTTGCTGCCATGTGATTGGCTGATTAGATACTTGCATTAATGAGTAGGTGTACCTAATAAAGTGGCCACTGAGTATATTCCTCACTGGGCACAGACCTGCAGTTTCTTTAGACTTTCCACATTCAGTGCTCCTCATGCTCCTGTACCATTTAAAACCTTCTCCTCAGCGATAACACACTCCACGTCCTTGCTTTTAATTCTATTAACGCTACCATAGCCCATAACAAATTGCCCTACCACCTTCAAAGATTTAAGATAGAACATAAAACAGTACAGCACAGTACAGGCCCTTGGGCCCACAATGTTGTGCTGACTCTTAAACCCTACCTCCCACATAACCCCCCACCTTAAATTCCTCCATATACCTGTCTAGCAGTCTCTTAAATTTCACTAGTGTAACTGCCTCCACCACTGACTCAGGCAGTGCATTCCATGCACCAACCACTCTCTAAGTAAAAAACCTTCCTCTAATATCCCCCTTGAACTTCCCATCCCTTACTTTAAAGTCATGTCCCCTTGTACTGAGCAGTGGTGCCCTGGGGAAGAGGCGCTGGCTATCCACTCTATCTATTCCTCTTAATATCTTGTATACCTCTATCATGTCTCCTCTCATCCTCCTTCTCTCCAAAGAGTAAAGCCCTAGCTCCCTTAATCTCTGATCATAATGCATACTCTCTAAACCAGGCAGCATCCTGGTAAATCTCCTCTGTACCCTTTCCAATTCTTCCACATCCCTCCTATAGTGAGGCGACCAGAACTGGACACAGTACTCCAAATGTGGCCTAACCAGAGTTTTATAGAGCTGCATCATTACCCCGCGACTCTTAAACACTATCCCTCGACTTATGAAAGCTAACACCCCATAAGCTTTCTTAACTACCCTATCCACCTGTGAGGCAACTTTCAGGGATCTGTGGACATGTACCCCCAGATCCCTCTGCTCCTCCACACTACCAAGTATCATGCCATTTACTTTGTATTCTGCCTTGAAGTTTGTCCTTCCAAAGTGTACCACCTCACACTTCTCCAGGTTGAACTCCATCTGCCACTTCTCAGCCCATTTCTGCATCCTATCAATGTCTCTCTGCAATCTTCGACAATCCTCTATGCTACCCACAACACCACCAACCTTTGTGTTGTCTGTAAACTTGCCAACCCACCCTTCTACCCCTACATCCAGGTTGTTAATAAAAATCACGAAAAGTAGAGGTCCCAGAACAGATCCTTGTGGGACACCACTAGTCACAATCCTCCAGTCTGAATGTACTCCCTCCACCACAACCCTCTGCTTTCTGCAGGCGAGCCAATTCTGAATCCACCTGCCCAAACTTCCCTGGATCCCGTGCCGTCAGACTTTCTGAATAAGCCTACTGTGTGGAACCTTGTCAAATGCCTTACTAAAATCCATGTAGATCACATCCACTGCACTACCTTCATCTATATGCATGGTCACCTCCTCAAAGAACTCTATCAGGCTTGTTAGACACGATTTGCCCTTCACAAAGCCATGCTGACTGTCCCTGATCAGACCACAATTCTCTAAATGCCCATCGATCCTATCTCTAAGAATCTTCTCCAACAGCTTTCCCACCACAGATGCAAGGCTCACTGGTCTATAATTACCCAGACTATCCCTACTACCTTTCTTGAACAAGGGGACAACATTCGCCTCCCTCCAATCCTCCAGTACCATTCCCATAGACAACGAGGACAGCAACCTCTTCCCTCTCCTCGTGGAGCAGCCTAGGGAATATTCCGTCAGGCCCCGGGGACTTATCCATCCTAATGTATTTTAACAACTCCAATGTGTCCTCTCCCTTAATATCAACATGCTCCAGAACATCAACCTCACTCATATTGTCCTCACCGTCATCAAGTTCCCTCTCATTGGTGAATACCAAAGAGACATATTCATGAGGACCTCACTCACTTCTACAGCCTCCAGGCACATCTTCCCACCTTTATCTCTAATTGGTCCTACCTTCACTCCTGTCATCATTTTGTTCTTCACATAATTGAAGAATGCTTTGGGGTTTTCCTTTACCCTACTCGCCAAGGCCTTCTCATGCCCCCTTCTTGCTCTCCTCAGCCCCTTCTTAAGCTCCTTTCTTGCTACCCTATATTCCTCAATAGACCCATCTGATCCTTGCTTCCTAAACCTCATGTAAGCTGCCTTCTTCCACCTGACTAGATTTTCCACCTCACTAGTCACCCATGGTTCCTTCACCCTACCATTCTTTATCTTCCTCACCAGGACAAATTTATCCCTAACATCCAGCAAGAGATCCCTAAACATCGACCACATGTCCATAGTACATTTCCCTGCAAAAACATCATCCCAATTCACACCCGCAAGTTCTAGCCTTATAGCCTCATAATTTGCCCTTCCCCAATTAAAAATGTTCCTGTCCTCTCTGATTCTATCCTTTTCCATGATAACGCTAAAGGCCAGGGAGCGGTGGTCACTGTCCCCCAGATGCTCACCCACTGAGAGATCTGTGACCTGACCCAGTTCGTTACTTAATACTAGTTCTAGTATGGCATTCCCCCAGTCGGCCTGTCAACATATTGTGACAGGAATCCGCCCTGGACACACTTAACAAACTCTGCACTTAACAAAATAAAAGGTGTCTTTCATTTCCTCGCGTTTGCACTTTCATTTATTAATCCTTGGTGCCCCTTTTCTTGTACCCCCTGTAAAAACATGCCATTTTGACACTGTTTCATATTATTGTTAAGGCTTTGTAAAGCAATCTGACAAATTTGCACACCAAAGGTCCTATATTGCTGTTCAGTGCTATACTTGTGAGACATGTCACACAGGGACTTGGGCTGTACAGTATGGGGCAAAAGTCTTAGGCACACGTATATAGCTAGGGTGCACAAGACTTCTGCACAGTACTGTAGTAATTTTAAGTATTTCACTGTACAACTGCCACAAATTAAGCATCTGCAGATTTCCTCATGTTTGCGCTTGAAATTTCATGATATATGTGAGTGGTGATAAACCTGAATTCTCATATGGGTTCTTCCCCTCACTCCTCAGAAACGATAGAACCCTGCCTTTGAAATCTCTGCCGCCAGCTACGGGAAACTAGACTTGTGATTCAGCACGCCCTGCTGCCACTACATCAGCGCTAATCTGCAGTAAAACAAGAGCTGCGCTCACCATTTTATCAAACCTCTGTCCCGCAATTGCAACTTTGTCGACAATCTTAACAGTACTTAACAGGCAAATTAACAATTCATCCGGCAGATACATTAAGAATTTAAGAAACCCTTAGATAGGCACATGTATGAAAGAAAAATGGAGGGTTATGTACATGTCATAGACTCTACAACACAGAAACAGGCCCTTCGGCCTATCTGGTCTGTGCTGAACTATTATTCTGCCTCGTCCCTTTGACCTGCACCCGGACCAGAGCCCTCCATACACCTCCCATCCAAGCTTCTCTTAAAAGTTGAAATCCATCACTTCTGCTGGCAGCTCATTCCACACTTTCATCACCCTCTGAATGAAAAGGTCCTTCATCATGTTGCTCTTATGCATTTCACCCATCACACTTAACATACGGCATCTAGTTCTAAGCTCAGCCAACCTCAGTGGACAAAGGTTGCTTATATTTACCCTATCCATACCGCTCATAATTTTGTTAATGAAGGAAGGATTAGATTGATATTAAATTAAAAAGTCAGCACAACATCATGGGCTGAAGGGTCTGTACTGTACTGTGCTGTGCTGTAATGTTCTATGTACTACAGCAAATAGGAAAAGAAACACACAATATATTAGAATCAGAATTAATATCACTGGCCTATGTCGTGATATTTGTTATTTTGTGGTAGCAGTAGATTGCCTAACAATATAAAAAATCTATAAATTACAGTATAAAAATTACAAAAGAAATATATATTTAAAATTAACTTAAATGGGTAGTGCAAAAAGAGAGCAAAAAAAAAACAAATTAGTGAGGTCGTGTACATGGGTTCATTGTCCATTTAGAAATCTGATGGCAGAGGGGAAGAAGCCGGTTCTGGAACGTTGAGTGTTTGTCTTCAGGCTCCTGTATCTCCTCCATGATGGCAGCAATGACAAGAGGGGGTATTCCTGAGTGATGGAGGTCCTAAATGATGGATGCCATCTGTACCAACCTCATCATCTTGTACATCTCTATCAAATTATCTCTTATCCTCTTCTTCTCCAAGGAAAAATTAGATAATTACAACAATATCTCGCTTTTTTTTTTCTCCTTTGGTAAAAATATAGAAACTTATTCTGCAGATGCTGGAAATCTAGAGTAGCAAACTCCAAGAGCCTCGGCCCAAAATGTCATCTGCTTTTTCCTTTCCAGAGATGCTGCCCATCCTGCTGAGTTCCTCCAGCATTTTGTGTGTGCTTTTCTTGACAGTTTAGTGATTTTATCTGTCAAAATCAGAGCTATATAAATTAATTCCATGATTTGCTTGCAGTTACCTGACCCCCTTGGGGTAACAGGGTGGGGAGCTGTAATTCAATGTTGCTGCCTTGGGTTAAGACAGGTTAAGACATTTGTGCTTTGTGCTCCAGCTCACAATCATGTTTTACTGGATGTGTACGTGTGACTATGGGAAGACGGTACAAGACTCATTAATTACAGATCAGGTAAGTAGGACGATCACTTGAGTTGAGTACGATGATCTCCGAAGTGATTGTCTACAGGTGAGTCCTCAGGTGGCTGCAGAGGCCGATCGGGATCCACCTATTCTGGTGTAGTGTGGGCAAGGGTAGGAGGCGATTGTGGTTAGTGGTCTGGTCTTTTGGTTGCTCAGCCTCTCCATTCGCAGCTGCTCCTTATTCTCTGTGGCACAGTGGAGGTCGTTCTCATTCACATTCAAACTTCAGCAAGTTATTTTCCTCAGACAGAAGGAAAATAAAGTGGTAGGAAAAGATGATGAGGCAAGAGTTAACAAGATAAAAAGTATTGATGCATTTTCTAGTAATTCAGTTGCAAACTTCGGCCTTTTACCAAACTTCCATCACCGAGGTTAACACTATGGACTTCTCTAAGTACAGGCTGCTCACAATTCATTTCCATAAAGTTCAACAGATTGATTCCTAGGATGAATTTGTCAACCGAGGAGTTAACAAAGACTAGCTGTGCATCTTGTGTGTTAAACCTTGAGAGGAGATCTCAATGAAAAGAAACCAAAGATTGAAGCCCGAAGCTCGATCAGAAGTCAAGGCCTGATGGCCAAAGCCCTGGGTATACAAGTCCACCAGGGAAGTCGATATCTGCAGGTGCACGGGTCCACTGGAAGATGAAAGCCCCAAGATGGCCTGCTGTGGAGTTGAAGGACTGTCTGTGTTTGAGTGGGGCAGTGGGTGGATGGGTGGGAGGAAAGGGGCTTGTTTTACTGTCGTTGTTTTGATTTGTTTGTTGTAATATGGTTGTTGCTTGTGTTGTTCTGCTGAGCATCGTGGGAAACTTTTGCCAGAATAATACAACCGGCCTCACAGATAGTGAGAGATTGCATCAGTCAACTCTCCCCTAAAAACGAATGCTGAGTGTTTCTACCTCACTCTTGATAGGAATTTGATAACTTCAGTAAGTCAGAAGGGAATGAGAACAAAGGACTAACAAGATTCTCAATGGAACGGAGCCATGGATCATATTTCTGTTTAGCAGTACTGCCACAGAAAGGTCAATCTGATTTACAAACTGGTAATTTCTCTGAAACATTTTTGTACTAATCCCATAAAATTAATTCTCAGAATTCATTTTAATTCATCTGTCTTCTTCTGTACTAGTTTAAACATTGGTCTGGCAGGTTTTATCAAGTTGCAGGAAAGCTTACAGCAGAAGAAAAGTGAAAATGTCAGTTGGTAACTGGGACTGATTTCCTTATGCACCCAACAAGCTATCCTTTTAGCCTTTTACATTCCAACCCATTCCAATATGTCGATCCATGCCTCTAATGCCACGATGAGGACACTTAGGTTGGAGGGTCAACACCTCATATTCCGTCTAGGTAGCCTGCAAACTAATGGCATGAACATTGATTTCTCTATCTTCCAATAGTTTTCCCTCCTCCCCTTCTCCCTTCTTCCATACCCACTTTGGCCCCCCTCACCTCCACTGGAGCCCTTCCTCCTTCTCATTCTCCCATGGTCCACTCTCCTCTCCTATCAGATTCTTTCTTCTTCAGCCCTTTACCTTTTCCACCTATCACCTCCTAGCTTCTTACTTCATACCCCCTCCACCACTCATCTGGCTTCACCTATTACCTTCCAGCTTGTACACCTTCCCCTCACCCACCTTCTTGTTCTGGCTTCTTCCCCCTTCCTTTCCAGTCCTGATGAAGGGCCTCGGCCCGAAAGGTCAACTGTTTATTCCTCTCCTTAGAAGCTACCTGACCTGCTGAGCTCCTGCAGCATTTTGCCTGTACTGTTCTGGATTTCCAGTGTCTGTAGAATCGCTTGTGTTTATCATCATAACCTGCCCAGCAAATGATACCAAATGAACAGTCAAGAAGAAGGGTCCTGGCCCAAAGCATTGACTGCTCATCTTTCTCCACAGATGCTGCCTGACCTGATGAATTCCTTCAGCATTTGGTGTGTGCTCCTCTGGATGTCCGGCATCTACAGAATCTCCTCCGTAAATCACATTACAGTTGTGTATCCTTGCTCCTAAGATCTGAAAGCATCCCCAAGATCTTTTCAGGCCCTACTGCAAACATCTTCCCCACCTCCTCTACCACCCAACTTTGCTGTTTCCTACAACTTATCTCTCCTTGTCTCCCCCACCCACCCCTCCCCATCAATTCTTTCAATTTCACAAACCACATTCAGTTAGACAATCATTCAGTCCCTTAACTTGGCTGCCTGCATCTGAGATAGAGAATTACAAATGATAATCAAATACTGCTTTTGAGCTTGGCAGGGCAATTTTAAAAAATCATACCGTAATCCCTCTCTTCTAAAATGCACCCCTCCCTATCAAACACCCTTCTGTTACTATCGAAACCATACTTACCCAGTCTTGATAAGATTGGAAAAAAATACCTGCTAGAAATTACTTATTGTTGCCCATTTTACTCCATATCTGTTCTTTAACCGCCAACTTGTTAGATTTATTTTTCCTTATATATAATTATTGATTTTTATACAATTTCTTGTTCTTTATAATTGTCAAATATTGTTGTATTTTTTCCTCCAAGAGGACTACAATCTTGTTATAGCATTTGGAGACTTGTGTGCCTCAAAAACCCAGAGAGCTAAGTTAGCTGGAGTCAAGCCCTTCGTAGGGTCATCCATGCCAAACAGGTCAGACGGTAGAGACCAGGCAAAGGATGATCCACCATTCCTCCAAGTTCGGGGGTTCAGCTCAGGGCTAACAAACTTGACCGGCCAAAAAAATTGTTATGGAAACAGCAATGAAGAATTCTTCTTTATCTGTGAGCGACAGTATGATGGCCAAGGACAGACAGAGATGGAGGGTCTTCATTACTGTCCTAGGTGCCAGCAGTGCAACGGGCAGTAAGTAAGTTGTATTTTTGTTCATCTTGCACCCTGATTAACACAGCACAGCAAATTCCTAATACATGTAAATGTACATAGCAATTAAAGTCAATCATTGAACAAATGAAATAGCAATTCAATATTGACATTTTACAATTAGTTTTAAAATATATTATCTCAAATTTGCAAATTTTATATATAGTCACAATTTGGTTGGGTTTTCAGCAGGCCAGTCACCATCTACAGAAGAATAAATAGTTGACGTTTCAGGCTGATGAAGGGTGTTGGCCTGAACCGTTGACTGTTTATTCCTTTCTTTAGAAGCTGCCTGACCTGCTGAGTTCCTTCAGCATTTTGTGTGTGTTATAAACATGAGAACATTTGCAATGCTGGAAATCCAAAACAACACACACAAAACGCTGGAGGAACTCAGCAGGTCAGGCAGCATCTATAGAAATGAATAAACAGTCGCCGTTTCGGGCCGAGACCCTTCTTCAGGACAGAGAAAGAAGGGTAAAGGTGCCAGAGTAACAAGGTGGGGGACGGGAAGGAGGATAGCTGGAAGTTGATAGGTGAAGACAGGTATGTGTTGGATATTGCTCTGGATTTCGAGCATCTGAAGAATCTCATGTTGGTTTTCTTGGACTCACGTTCAATTTGATGCAATTTCTTTTTCTCTGGCTATCCCAACCCTGCACACAGAAGAGGGTTTTGTTGTAAATTTAAATCCTCTGTTTTGACATGCATGCTGCATGGAAATTAGCAAACATTCCAGAAAACATTTGCAATATTGCTGAGGAGCTGAAGTTCATTAACCTGATAGATTTCTGCACGTTTTGATGTACTGAAATTGACAAGATGTTTAAGTTCCTGAATGCCTAAAGGTAAATGTGTTAACTTGTTACCTGAAATCTTATCTGGTGTCTAGTATTACCAAATTAGATCGTAATTAAGCTGATATGAATCCATCATTTCTCTGACACAAGCACCTACAGCAAACACGTATTCTGTTAATACAAAAGCTCACACATATTCTGTCAATCAGTACTTGTCATGTCAGATCATCTTGGCATGAACTGAATTTCTGAGAAGTTTTTCTCACAACGCTTTTAACTACTACCATCTTTAAAGGATATTACAAATGACAAGGCATTGCAGCGTTAATAGCATTTGCAAAGAGAAATACAAATGAAGTGTATTTATAAATTAATAAGGAATATGCAATCAACATCTATTATCTCCTCAGAATCCGCATTCACTGCCTCATCACCTGCCGTCTGAAAAATGAACATGTTTGCAGAACACTTCATATCTGTGGACACTTTATTAGGTACCTCCTGTTCCTAATAAAGTGGCCACAGAGTGTACGTTCAAAGCTTTCTGCTGCTGTAGCCCATCCACTTCGAGGTTTGACATGTTGTGCGTTCAGAGATGCTCTTCTGCACAACATTGTTGTAAAGCGTGGTTATGGGAGATACTGCCACCTTGCTGTCTACGTGAACCAGTCTGGCCAGTCACCTCTGACCTCTCTCACTAACAAGGCAGGTTTGCCCAGGGAACTACTGCTTCACTGGATCCTTTTTGTTTTTTTGCCCCATTCTATCTAAACTGGGGTTCCCAACGTGGGGTCCACGGACCCCCTCAGTTAATGGTATGGTCCATGGCATTAAAAAAGGTTGGGAAACCCTGTTCTGGAGACTATTGTGTGTGAAAATCCCAGGAGATCAGCAGTTTCTCAAATACTCAAACCACCCTGTATGCTACCAACAACCATTCCACAGTCAGTCACTCAGATCACATTCCTTCCCCATTCTGACATTTGGTCTGAATGGCAACTGAACCTCTTGACCACATCTGCATGCTTTTATGCATTGAGTTGCTGCCACGCGATCGGCTGATTAGATATTTCCATTAACAAGCAGGAGTACCTAATAAAGTGGCCACTGAGTGCAGATCTTCCATAATATGACCTAATCAAGTAGAAAATGTAAACTATTTCAAATTATTTTAAACTACTATCCTTAAAAGAGCCAGTTTAAGGGTAGCACTCTTGCAGCTGAATTAAAAGATAATGTGCTCTACTCCATTGGGATATTTTTTTCTCTCCACAAATGCTGCTTGATTTAAGATTCAAGATTCGGGATTGTTTATTGTCATTCTTCGGTACACGAGTGTAAAGGAGAACAAAATGATAGTTACTCCAGGTCTGATGCAGCATAAAAAACACAATAAACATAAAGAACACAATTTAAAAACCTCAATAAATATAAATATTAAAGCAATCCTATAAAATGCAATGTACAAGTAACTGTTGTATACAGAAAAGGTGGTTTGAGTATTTCAGTGACTGCTGATTAGATATTTGCATCAAGGAGCAGGGGTACTGAAGAACCTGATAAAGTGGCTGCAGTGCGTACATAGTACAAAGCTGATGAAACACTGAGAAACAGAAATTTCACTGGGAAAATAAACACTTTTTCAAAGCAGCACCGTATCTTTAACTGGCCACATGTGACCCATTTAAGTCGATCAATAAAGTGGTAATTAGTGTGGCAGAAAATTGTTATGTGGTGTAGCACTAAGTGCTGGGGCAATTATCTGACCAGTTTGAACTGAGGACATGGACAAAGACTTATGAGTGAAATTGTCTGCCTATTACTTCAGTAGAGGCATTCATATGTTTCAAAAGACCATAGACCATAATACACTGGAGCAGAATTAGGCTATTCTGCCCATTGAGTCTGTTCCCCCATTCCAACATGGCTGATTTATTGTCCCTCTCAACCCCATTCTCCTGCCTTCTACCTGTAACCTTTGATGCCCTGACTAATCAAGGTAGTGTCAACCTCTGCTTTCAATATACTCAGTGGCTTGGCCTCCACAGCTGTCTGCGGCAATGAAGTCCACAGATTCACCACCTTCTGGCTGAAGAAATCCTCTTCATCTTTGTTGTAAAGAGACATCATTGTATTCTGAGGCTGTGCCCTCTGGTCCGAGACTCTCTCACTATGGAAAACATCCTCTCCACATACACCCTATCTAGGCCAGGATTGCACAACTTTTTTTATGCCATGGACCCCCTTCCATTAACCAAGGGGACCCTGGACCCCCAGTTAGGAACCCCTGATCAAGGCCTTTAAATATTCAACAGGTTTCAATGAGATTCTTGTAAATGACAGTGAGTACAGGATCAGGGAGATCAGAGAAATGTTTCTCATATGCTAACCCTTTCATATGGGTGTATTTAAGGCAGAGATAGAAAGGTTCTTGATTAGCCAAGGCATCAAAGAGTATGGGGTGAAAGCAGGGGAGTGGGGATGACTGGAAGAATTGGAATGCCCATGATTGAATGGCGGAGCAGACTCGATGGGCCATATGGCCTACTTCTGCTCTTATATATTATGGTCTTATTCCTGGGATCATTCTCCTGAATTTCTTCTGGACCCTTTCCAATTCAAGCAATTCTGTTTCAAAAGGTTAATGTTTCTATGAAAACAATAAACAAAGAGATGTCATTGTAAAAAATGAAAAGTCATCTATTACATTAACTATTTTATTCTCTGATAATGCTTCCTGACATGTTGAGAGCTTCCAGCCTTTTCTGTTCTTACCGAAGAGTTTCAGCGTTTGTCTCCTAATGAATATTGCAAATGAATCTCAGCTGAACATATTTTGTTCACTTTTGTACAATTAACAAAAAAATAACTTGTTTGTTTCAAAGTTCAAAGTAAATTTATTACCAAAGAACATATATGTTCCTATATACTACCCTGATTCATTTTCTTGCAGGCATTCACAGCTTGGATAGACACGTAAATGGTGAGGATATGGAGGGCTATGGTCCAGGTGCAGTTAGATGGGAGTAGGCTGTTTAAATGGTTCAGCACAGACTAGATAGGCAGAAGGGCCTGTTCCTGTCCTGTATTTTTCTACGACTGTGACTCTCAAGAACAAAGAGATACAATACATTCAATGAAAGCCTACGCACAAAGACTGACCAACAACCAATGTGAAAAAGAATCCAAACAAACTGTCCAAATATATAAAAAGAAACAAATAATAAATAAATATTACGTTGGGAGCAGCCTGCAAGTGTCGCCATGTTATTGGCACCATCATAGCATGCCCACAAATCACTGATCCTAACCATAGGGCTTTGGAATATGGGAGGAAACCAGAGCACCCAGAGGAAACCCATCTGGTCTTGGGGAGAATATACAAACTGCTGGCAGACCACAGTACGTGTGCTTGCAACACTGCGTGTCCGACAGAGTGATCAGCAGCACTGGGGCTCCACAGGGGACTGTCTTGTCTCCCTTTCTCTTCACCATTTACAACTACTGCACAGAGTCTTGTCATCTTCAGAAGTTTTCGGATGACTCTGCCATAGTTGGATGCATCAGCAAGGGAGGTGAGGTTGAGTACAGGGCTATGGTAGGAAACTTTGTCACATGGTGTGAGCAGAATTATCTGCAGCTTAATGTGAAAAAGACTAAGGAGCTGGTGGTAGACCTGAGGAGAGCTAAGGTACCAGTGACCCCTGTTTCCATCCAGGGAGTCAGTGTGGACATGGTGGAGGATTACAGATACCTGGGGATACGAATTGACAATAAACTGGACTGGTCTAAGAACACTGAGGCTGTCTACAAGAAGAGTCAGAGCCATCTCTATTTCCTGAGGAGACTGAGGTCCTTTAACATCTGCCGAACGATGCTGAGGATGTTCTACGAGTCCGTGGTGGCCAGTGCTATCATGTTTGCTGTTGTGTGCTGGGGCAGCAGGCTGAGGGTAGCAGACACCAACAGAATCAACAAACTCATTCGTAAGGCCAGTGATGTTGCAGGGATGGAACTGGACTCTCTCACGGTGGTGTCCGAAAAGAGGATGCTGTCTAAGTTGCATGCCATTTTGGTCAATGTCTCCCATCCACTACACAATGTACTGGGCGGGCACAGGAGCACATTCAGCCAGTGACTCATTCCACCGAGATGGAGATGGAGCACAGAGCGTCATAGGAAGTCATTCCTGCCTGTGGCCATCAAACTTTACAACTCCTCCCTTGAAGAGTCAGACACCCTGAGCCAATAGGCTGGTCCTGGACTTATTTCATAATTTACTGGCATAATTTACATATTACTGTTTAACTATTTATGGTTCTATTACTATTTATTATTTATGGTGCAACTGTAACGAAAACCAATTTCCCCCGGGATCAATAAAGTATGACTATGACTATTACTCACAGAGAGCGGCAGGAATCAAACTCCAATGTGTGATCACTGGCATTGTAAACTGATTCGCCTACCGCTACACTACCATGCCACCAAATGGCTTCCAAAGTTCTTTGACATATCAATGTTAGATACCTTTCATATTAAGGCTGGTTTGCACTTGCAGCAGGCTATCAAAAAGGCAACTGTACAGGGTACTGGTGAGGCCGCTCCTGGAGTACTGCATGCAGTTCTCAACTCCTTACTTGAGGAAGGATATACTGGCTTTGGAGGTGGTGCAGGGGAGGTTCACCAGGTTCATTCCAGAGATGAGGGGGTTAGACTATGAGGAGAAATTGAGTCACCTGGGACTGTACTCGCTGGAATTCAGAAGAATGAGAGGAGATCTTATAGAAACATATAAGATTATGAAAGGGATAGATAAGACAGAGGCAGGAAATTTGTTTCCACTAGTAGGTGAGACTAGAACTAGGGGGCATAGCCTCAAGATTCAGAGGAGTAGATTTAGGATGGAGATGAGGAAGAACCGCTTTTCCCAGAGAGTGGTGAATCTGTGAAATTCTCTGCCCAATGAAGCAGTGGAAGCTACCTCAGTAAATATATTTAAGACAAGGTTGGATAGATTACTGCATAGTAGTGAAATTAAGGATTATGGGGGAAAAGGCAGGTAGGTGGAGGTGAGTCCATGGCCAAATCAGCCATGATCTTATTAAATGCAGAGCAGGCTCGATGAGACAGATGGCCTACTCCTGCTCCTATTTCTTATGTTCCTATTTCATATTATTTAAAACTGCATCTTTTGAAATCTTCTTTTATGCATCATACAAATCTTTTATTTTTAAAACTGCTTAGTAGCTAGTTGTTAAGTGACCCACTCACCATGTATCAGATAACTAACATTATCCTCTCATGTCAGAGCTAGTTACCTCTCTCTTTTATAAGTTCTTAGCCTGCAGTGTTTCTCGTGAGATAATTATATCAGCAAATCCTGAGTTCCTCCAGTATTTATAACGGAGACTGAGAATAGATTTTTTGAGCAAGTGAGCTGATAGCACCCCCTGGCCCAACCCCTGCCAGAAGTGTTGCAAGTTCACAGTCCTGTGAACTTCCTGTTCACAAAGGTTCACGAAATACATTGTGAAATGAGTTGTTCCATGGCAGCAGTACAGTGCAATACATTAAAAATAACTATAAGTTACAGTAAGAAATATTAATTGGAATAGACTCTTCTGGCCCTTTGAGCCTCGCCACCTAGCAATCCCTGATTTAACCTAATTACAATGACCAACTAACCCACTAATTGTCCATCTTTGGACTGTGGGCAGAAACTGGAGCACCTGAGGAATACCCACGTATTCCGCGGGGAAGATATGCAGCCTCCTTACAGATGACGTTGGAATAGCGTTGTGCTAATCACTATGCCACCATGCCACCCATATTAAAAGAAATGAATAAGTAGTGCAAAAAAGAGAGCAAGATAGTGAAGTAGTGTTCGTGGATTCTGGACAAATCCTGTGCATTGATGCCTCTATACCAGATGGTGACGTAAACAGCCAGAATGGTCTCCATGGTACATCTGTCAAACTTCGCTAGCGTCTTTGGTGACATACCAAATCTCCTCAAATTCCTAATGAGGTTTAGCCATTGGTGTACCTTCTTTCTAACTGCATCATTTATTGGGCCCAGATTAGATCTTTAGAGATGTTGATACCCAGAAACAAAATGCTGGATGAAATTAGTGGATCCAGAAGCATATCAGGGAAGGAATGGATATTTAACTGCCTATTTTCCCCTATAGAGAGAAATGGACATTCAGCGGTCCAGCTCCCCTTCCACAGATGCTGCTTCAGCCACGGAGTTCCTCCCGCATTTTGTTACCCTAGAAACAGCACACTCGGCATTGCCCAAAATCCAGTGTGCTGCATTTGTACTGTGGAAAGCATTCTAACTGGCTGCATCACTGTCTACACAGGGGCTGCTGCAGAGGATTGAAGTAAGCTGCAGAGAGTTGTAAATTTAGTCATCTCCATCATGGGCACTAGCCTCCATAGTATCCGGGACATCTTCAAGGAGGGATGCCTCAAAAGGCAGCGTACACCACTAAGGACCCCCCATCATGCCAAGTTCTCATTGCTGCCATCAGGAAGGACGTACAGAAGCCTGAAGACACACGCTCAATGATTCAGGAACAGCTTCTTTCCCTCTGCTATCCGATTTCTGAATGGGCGATGAAACCACAACCACTACCTCCTACTCTTTTATTTCTATTTTTGCACTACTTATTTAATTTAACTGTTTTATTTATATATATATATATTTACTGTAATTCACAGCTTTTTTTCTCTGTTATTATGTATTGTATGGTACTGACGCCATTAAGTTGGCAAATTTCACAACATATGCCAGTGATATTAAACCTGATTCTCATTCTGAATGCATTTCCATGTAAGTTTTGGTTTAAACTGAAGGTACCAGATTAATGGAATAATCTACCCTAAAAGTTAAAATTAAGATATAATTTCCTGCTAAAATCACATGATACTTTATTGTTAATAAAGCAAGGTCATAGAAGGAATACAAATGAATACACTCACAGTGCACATATCAGAACAGAAAACTCCGCTCTGTCTTGAAACATAGCAACTGCTATTCGATTGACTCTAAGGCTTTCTTCTCCATTCTACAAGCATCAATCCAGTCATGATCTCCTTTTGCACACTTTGAAGTACTAATGTTCTCAGTGTTATGTTTTTACTTATTTGCATTCTTGTCTTCTTTTGCACATTGACTACTTGTCAATCTCTGTTTATGCATAGTTTTCATAAATTCTGGTGCACTTACTTATTTTCAGAATCAGAATCCGGTTTAAAATCACCAGCATATGTTGTGAAATTTGCTAACTTAGTGTCAGCAGTACAATGCAATGCATGATAAATATAGAAAAAATAAATAAATGAATTACAGTAAGTATATAGATATGTATATTAAATACTTCAATTAAAAATAATAGTGTAAAAACAGCAATAATTTTTTAAAAGTGAGGTAGCATCGTGGATGCAATGTCTATTTAGGAATCGGATGGCAAAGAGGAAGAAGCTGTTCCTGAATCGCTAAGTGTGTGCCTTCAGGCTTCTGTACCTCCTTCCTGATGGTAACAGTGAGAAGAGGGCATGTCCTGGGTGATGGGGATCCTTAATGATGAACACCACCTTTCTAAGGCACTGCTCCTTGAATATGTCTTGAGTACTACAGAGGCGAGTACACATAATGGAGATGACTAAGTTTCTTGTAAATGCCAGCAAGAAAATGAATCTCAGGGTAGTTACATGGTAACATATACATATTTTTATAATAAATTTTACTTTGACATTTTGACTTTTGGTGCTGATAGAACATGGAAGAGTACAGCACAGGAACAGGCTCTTGGTCCACAATGTTGCGCAAACCAATTAAATTAGTAATCAAATGGCCAACTAAACTAATCTCTTCTGCTCACACGATGTCGATACTCTTCCATTTCCCTCACATTCATTAGCCTATCCAAACAGCTCTTCAAAATCCCTAATGCTTCTGCCTTCACCACCACCCCAGGCAGCTCCGAATTTCAGATATTTGTCTCTTTTTCACCACATTTTAACAAATATCAAAGTCAGAATCAGGCTTAAAATCACTGGCATATGTCGCAAAATTTGTTTCTATGCAGCAGCAGTACAATGCAATACATAATAATAAAATCTGTGCATTACAGTAGTATATTTCAAATCTGGTTATCAGGTTCACCACAGTAAGAAACATCTTAGGTAAATCCTTCCTATTCCTCGTGTTCAAGTGGTTGAAGGGATTGTTTTTTTTCAGTTAGTGCATCTCAGTGTTGTTACATATTACCCAACCAAACACAGACACCAGATTGGATAGGGACTTGCCTTTGAGAAAGGACTAATTACAAATAATCTAGTTTCATTTCACATTGCAAAGACATGTGGCTTGGTAGGTTATGAGTTGAGAAATTCAAGGCAACATAAATTTAAGGTATAGAAAGTACAGGGTGATATCACAAGCAAATTCCTTAGACAGAGAGTGGTGGGTGCATGGAACCCCATGCCAGGAGTGGTGAAGAAGCAGATACATTAGGGGCATTTAAGAAACTCTTAGATGGGCACATGGATGATAGAAAAATGGAGGTCTATGTAAGAGGGAAGCATTAGATTGATCTTAGAGTAGGTTTAAAGGTTGACACAACATTGTGGGCTGAAGGCTCTGTACCATGCTGTAATGTTCTATGTTCCGTTCTTGTGCAAGACAAAGAGGGAGAAAGAAAGATAAAGAAAGAAGGGGGTGGAGAAAGAGAGGTGGAGTAATGCAGACAGGAAAAAAGTAGAGAGAAAAGCAGAGAGAAGATACAAGCAAAGAGAAAGAAAGACAGAGTTGGGGTTGAGAGAAAGAGAGGACGAGAAAAATATATAGGCAGAAAGAACAGAGAAAAAGTTGTAAACTCAGTCAGCTCCATCATGGGAATACCCTCTTTAGCATTCAGGATATCTTCAAGGAACGATGTTTCAAAAAGGCTGCTCCATCATTAAGGGCCCCCATCACCCAGGACATGCCCTCTGCTCATTGCTACCATCAAAGAGGAGGTACAGGAGCCTGAAGTCAAACACTCCACGATTCACAGTTTCTTTCCCTCTGCCATCCGATTTCTGAATGCACATTGAAACCACGAACACTATCTCACTACTTTGTTTTCTCTTTTTGCACTATTTACTTGATATAACTTTTAAACATATATACATATACAGTTTTTATTATGTATTGCAATGTACCGCTGCCACATAACACCAAATTTCCCAACATATGCCAGTGATATTAAATCTGATTCTGAAAGCTACAGACAGGAAGAGTGAGAAGCAGACAGAGAAGCAAGATGCAAACAAAGATAAGGAGGTAGTCTGAGGTAAACACGAGGAAATCTGCAGATGCTGAAACTTCAAGCAACACACACAAAAAATGCTGCCTGGCCTGCTGCGTTCACCAGCAATTTTTGTGTGTGTAGTCTGAGGTAAAGTTCGTTTTGGACACCAATCCTGACAGGTGACAGGTTGGTACATTGTGAGCCAAAGGGCCTGCACCATTCTATGTTTGATGTTCTATAATAGTTCTGGGAACAGAACATCAGACAATGAATCCCAATTTTGTGGTCCAATACTCTGTTGGGCTTGCCATTTTCCACTTTGCCAATATCACTTACGAGATAATATGTCTATGAAGCTGCAGTAGGTTTGGTGGAGATGGGGGAGGGGTCATGGTAGCAGGACTGAAGAGCCTGCACTGTGATTCATTACACAATTACTTAACTGTGAGAGAAGTTTTCTTAAATTATTCTTCTTCACTGTACTGTTATATTCTCTATAGAGTCAATGGCTAATTGCAGAAAATGTCATCCCTTAACAAAAGAATTAGGATACAGTGGAGAGGAAATACCATTCTGAGATCAGGGAAATGGGACAGGAACTGTATATTGGCAAGCAATGAGAGAAGTGGCATCTGGAGACTTGGGCAGAAGAAAATTAAATACAAAAACAATCACATTTTAACAACTTTCTTCCAAAAGTACACCATGGGTACAACGCTCCCCAATATCTTCCAGAGGCAGCATGTGAATAGGATGGCATCCAACATTAAGATTCCTCACCACCCAGGACATGCCATCTTCTCATCCACCAGCAGGGTGGAAGTATAGGAGCCTGAAGTCCAACACCTAGATCCTCAATTTATCTCCTGCTCACTGTTGGGTTTGCATTAGGTACATGCAATGTTGGCATCATAGACTTGAGCTAAAAACTTACAGCTATGGCATGTCAAACAAAAGCACAAATGGCTGCAGAACTCAGCAGGTCAGGCAGTGTCGTGGAGGGAAATGGATGATTGATATTTCAGGTTGATTCCTTTCATTTGGTTTGAAATAGTAGAGGAGAGATAGCTAGCATAAAGAGGTGAGAGGAAGGGGTGGAGAAAGATCTGGCAGATGATGGGTGGATTCAAGTGAGGGAGATTGATCAGCAGATGGTGGAGAGGAGAGTAGAACAAATGACAGAGGCTGGAAGGTGATAGGCAGAAACAACAAAAGGCTGTAAATGATCAAATCTGATTGGAGAGAAAGATGGAGCATGGAACCCAACATGAGAGCTGAGTTGGTAGATAGTATGCAGTGGAAGGGGTTTGTGGTTGGAGTCACTCTCCCCCACTGTTCCTATCTTCCAGCTCCCCTCCTCACTTGGATCCACCATGTCATCTGGAGAAATACTATCCAATCCAATCATCATGTGCTGTGTTGTATGACGTGGGCAATCATGGTCTTCCATCTGTCTTTAATCTGAGATGTTCCAATAAATTCTTCAAAACTTTTCCCTGTCCATTCCTTAATGTAACTCATGAATGTCATGCGATGTTGACCACGACTTTTTCTTGCGTTAGTTTTTCCTGTCACTGCAAGATGTTTGAGCTTCTCTTTCCTCAGTACCTGTCCCAAAAATTCCAGCTGCTGTTTCCTGGTGTCAGCTCTCTTCTTATCCTGGCTTTTCACAATACTTTCCCATTTGTTACTCTGTCCTTCCACGATATTTTCATCATTCTCCTCAAAAACACAATTATTATGAAATATTGAATAGGAAAGGTATTTTTTAAAAGACCATTACATTTTCTTTAAATATCTTTCACTGAGCCAAAGGTGGAAAGGAATATTGCGGGATATTACATTTTCAGAAACGCTCACAAAAAGTGAAAAACAATGCTCTGTAAAGTTACAGCAGGAACTAACAGAAACATGTTACAGAATGACAGAATTATCAATTCCATCTCACAAAAATAATGTCAGCTGCAAAACAACATTTACAACATATACTCAGTGACCACTTTATTAGGTACACCTGCACACCTGCTCATGAATGCAAATATCTAATCAGCCAATCATGCAGACATGGTCAAGAAGTTCAGTTGTTTTACAGACCAAACATCAGAATGGAAAAGAAATGTGATCTAAGTGACTTTGACTGTGGAATGATTGTTGGTGCCAGACTGGATGGTTTGAGTATCTCAGAAACTGCTGATCTCCTGGGATTTTCACACACAACAATCTCTAGAGTTTACAGAAAATGGTGCGAGAAATAAAAAATATCCAATGAGTGGCAGTTCTGTGGGTGAAAACACCTTCTTGATGCGAGAGGTCAGTGCTGAATGGCCAGATTAGTTCAAGCTGACAGGAAGGCGACAGCAACTCAATAAGTACACGTTACAACAGTGGTGTGCAGAAGAGCATCTCTGAACGTACAGCATGTTGAACCCTGAAGTACATGGGCTACAACAGCAGAAGATCACAAACATACACTCAGTGGCCACTTTATAAGGTACAGGAGATACCTAATAAAGTGGCCTCTGAGTGTAAATCAGTGATAATAAACCTAAATCTGATTCTGATTCTCTTCAACTGCAAACAGCATTACAAGTCAGGCAAATGGATTTTTGCCATGTTATGTGAAAAGTGTAATTTTCTGTAGTTATTTACTTTAAATTCTTCACCAATCTAGCACAGGTAAGCTTTTCCCTTAAATTGTGTTCACATATTTTCCACATGATGTTGTAAAATATTGATGCCATAGTGGTACACGTTATTTTTTTTTAATATAAGTGCTTCTTTCTATCTCATTTACAACCCTCTTCTTAACATGCCCTATTGAAGATACGGGGACACTGCACATTTTGTTCTTTACTATCCGTGTTCTCTGGTGACAAGGCCCATCTGCCACCTGCTCTGGTCTGTGTCCCAGCGACAACTGTCGAGCAGCACCAAGATTGATTATCAGTCAAAAGCAATAACAGTGCACCAGATTTCTGTGGGTTAAGCTTGCTGAACCAGCAAGAGTTGGTATGAAATTTCAGCGCTGTGTGCCAACATTTTGGTGCTGAAAGAACAGCGGAGCATGTCGCCATGAAATACAGCCAAAAGAAACACAAAGCAGAAAGTCTCTCCTCCCAGTTTAGCCTATTAAAAGGGAGAGTGCAGCTGGAATAACAGCAATAGCTGTCATATAGAAAGACTATTAACTCTAGACTTTATTTTCAGCTTCTATCGTCGAAACTCTATGGTGACTAATTGTACCTAAGGAATTTTCAATTATATTTCTGTGGGTAAATGGTGTTTCCTTTTGAAATATGTTTAATATCAAGGCGGATCTAATTTTAAATACATTTATATTTCATTTTATAATCCTGCTCAGCACTTCTGCCGGTCTCTTAAATTTAAATAATCTCCCTCAAAAGATTATTGGCAGGTCAGCTTTTTTGAACTACACTCCTAAACTGTGGAATTCATACCTAAAACTGTAGGGGAGGCAGACACAGTTAACATTCTTAAACACCAGTTTAAAACCTATTTATTTAATCTTGCTTTTAACTAATATGATCTTTTATTTTTAAGTTTGCCTTTTTCGCATTATAAAGCAATTTGAACTACATTGTATGAAAAGTGATCTATAAATAAGTTATTATTATTGTTATTTATGTTTTAAAATGTTCTAAGTTTCAGAGTGATATTTGCAGAGTTAAATTAGTCTTTGAAAAATTAAGATTCCTTGTGACATTAGTCATAATGCAATGTTTCATATTTCTTCCCCTCTGCCATCAGATTTTTGAATGGACAAAAAACCAACCCATGAACACTACCTCACTATATTTTGCTCTATTTCTGCACTACTTACTTCAATTTATTTTTCTACATATTTCTGATTGTAATGTACAGCTTTTTATGTACTGCTGCTGCAAAACAACACATTTCTCAACATATGTCAATCATATTAAACCTGATTCCGATTCTGATTCAATCATATATGAATCAGCTTGTTATCACTGACCAGTGTGATATGTGCAAAGGAAAGATTTTATGAGTGTACCTTAAAAGGAATTTCCTCATTTTCTCATAAGGTTAATCATTTTCCGCATTAAATTGTGACAGGGGTGTTGTTTGCAAAATGTTATATCCTATTAAAATCAGCATATTGATTCCAAGGAATACTTGCACTGCCTTTCAAACTAAAATTAATAAATTAAATTAAAAATAAAATTACTAAATTAGCAGCAAAGTTCAAAGTAAATTTGTTATCAAAGTATATATATGTCATCATATACTACCCTGAAATGTATTTTCTTGTGGGCATTCACAGTTGATACAAAGACACAAAATATAATCAATGAAAAACCACATACAACAAGGTCAGGCAAATAACCAATGTGCAAAAGACTGCAAATTGTGCAAATACAAAAATAAACACAACAAAGTAATAATAATAATAAACAACAAGCATTGAAAAAATGAAGAGACCATGAAAGTAATTCCATAGTTTGTGGAATCAGTTCAATGTTGGGGTGAGTGAGATTATCCACACTGGTTCAGGAGCCTGATGGTAAAGGAGTACTACATAACATGAACTTTTTAAAACTATTCAATTGTGTTCACAACAAACAGGTTTAAAAACAAAAGAAATATATCCTGCTCCGTAATACTAATCAGAAAGATATAGCTTTCAATTTCCAATTATTGACCTTGACGGTAACATACTTACAAGTGTGAATATGCAATCAGAAGTAAAGTAGCACAACTAAAAACATATCATCACAGTTGGTCCATGTATTTTTTAATCATAAAACTTGTTCGCAGTTGAATTGGGTATATGCTCAGTGGCCACTTTATTAAGTACTCCTATACACCTGCTTGTTAATGCAAATATCTAATCAGCCAATCATGTGGCAGCAACTCAATGCATAAATAATTGGCTGATTAGATATTTGCATTAACAAGCAGGTGTACATAATAAAGTTTCCAGTGTTTTGCTTCTGGAATCTTTTACCTTTTATGTTTTTGAATGGATCTATGAAAGGCTCTCCAGTTGAAATATAGACATCAACATTATGAGGAATATCCTTTGGCTCAAATGCTTCTTGGCCATTTGCAAGAAAAACTCTCCTCGCAGCTGAGTTCAGGTTGAGCTTTATGGTACTCTCCTCCAGCAACTGAAAATGGAAAAAACAAACCATCATAAATAAAGATTCAAGATTCAAGATAGTTTGTCATTCATCAGTAAACGAGTATAAAGGAGAAGGAAATGATTGTTACCCCAGATCCAATGCAGCTTAAATAAACACAATAAGCATAAAGAACTGATTTTAAAAAAACATAATAAATATAAGTACATAAGATCAGCTAATATACACAGACTGATTTTATGAGACGCTAGGTACGTGAGTGTCTAAGGTAATTCTGACAGGAAATGGTCAAGTAATGATGGGGGTGTTGTGGTGGGGTGGGTCAGTGGGTGGAGTTGTAGTGGGTGGTGTGGTGGGGAGGGGTGGGTTAATGGTTGGAGGTGTAGTGGGTTGTGTGGTGGGCTGGGGTGGGTTAATGGGTGGTAGGTGGTGTGGTGGGGTGGAGTGGGTTAATGAGTGGAGGGGTGCGTTAATGGGTAGAATGGTGTGTTGTGGTGTGGATGAGTGGGTTGATATGTAGAGGTGTAGTGGATGATGTGGTGTGGTGGGGAGGGTGGGTTGATGGTGTGGTGTTGTGCGTTGATGGGTGGAGGTGTAGTGGGTGGTGGCTGGTGTTGTGGGGAGGGTGGGTTGATGGGTGGAGGTGTAGTGGGTGGTGGCTGGTGTTGTGGGGAGGGTGGGTTGATGGGTGGAGGTGTAGTGGGTGGTCTGGTGTGGTGGGGAGGATGGGTGGAGGTGTGGTGAATGGTGTGGTGTTGTGCGTCGATGGGTGAAGGTGTAGTGGGTGGTGTGGTGCTGTGGGTTGATGGGTGGTGGTGTAGTGGGTGGTGTGGTGTGGTGGGTTGATGGGTGGTGGTGTAGTGGGTGGTGTGGTGTGGTGGGAAGGGTGGGTTGATTAGTGGAGGTGTAGTGAATGGTGTGGTGTGGTGTTGTGGGTTAATGGGTGGAGGTGTTGGTATTTTTCAAGTTTGCTGGAGTACCTATTGAGCTACTTTGTCATTAGCAACAAAATGCCACTGTGTACATACATCTATTGATGCTTCTGGACACATCTTCAGTGATGTTCCTGGAATCATCGGGTGTTTCGGGTCTTTCAACATCATACAACCACCTCCAGGTGACCCAGCCGGGGCTGATCAGACCCCAGCCTGTGTCCAGATGGCTAGCTACTTATGACTCCATGGCTCCCCTCTTTTGAGCCACAGCCATCTTGAGGCCCTCTCTGTCACATCGGTGGTACTGCGGATGGCTCTCCTCTTCCTCTCTCCCTCGATGCCCAAAATGCTGAAGGCTCTAACTAAAGAACGGGCTACGAATCCCCTACAACCAATCTCCACTGGGAGACACCTCGCTCTCCATCCAGCCTGCTGACAGTTGGGTGACCAGTCCTGCGTACTTGGAGAGCTTCCTTTCAAAGGCCTCCTCCAAGCTATCTTCCCATGGGCCTGTCAGTTCCAGCAGCACCACTTGCTTGGTAGACTCACACACTAGGACAATGTCTGGTCGCAGGGTGGTGACTGCCAAATAGATTAAATCAATCACAACAAATCAGACCAATATAAACACAAGCACTCAGCAGAAACAACACTCAGTTGAGTGCTGATGATGTCACCTCGACTGGTGATGAAATGTTTGTGACCTAACCTCCAGGCTCGGCAAACAACCCTGCAAGCAATAAGTCATCCCGAGTACCAATCTTCTCTTTCTTTTCAGATTGAAATATTCATTCAAGAGAGGAAATTATATGATAGATGGGCCATTGCTGTCAACTTTCCAATTCATTAGTCAGGTAATTAGACAATGAACTAAGATAATTTTTTAAATAAATATATGTTTTCAGCGGCTTTCTACACTGCATTAGAGAGCCACAGTAGCATAGTGTTTAGCGTGAAGCTATTACAGCTCAGGACGTTAGGATTCCAATGATATCTGTAAGAACTTTCTTCCGGGTGCTCCAGGTTCCTCACACAGTCCAAAGATGTACCGGTCAGTAGGTTAGTTGGTCATTGTAAATTGTCCTGTGATTAGGCTAGGTTAAATTAGTGGGTTGCTGGGCAATGCGGTTCGTTGTGCCAGAAAGACCTGCTCCACGCTGTATCTTTAAATAAATCATTAAATATTGTTCAAAGGTCATGATTAGACCCCAGCTCCGGTATGCTGTCAGTTCAGTCTTGTGTGAAGCTCAGATTGTTACACATTGAAGCTATTCTTCCAGTGGAGATCTCTCCAACTACCACCATCCCCATCTCCACCAAACTTACTGGCATGTTATATCTCATAATAATACCAGCACAGCGGAAATTGTCAAGCCCAACAGAGTATTGGACCACAAAACTGGGAACTATTATAGAACAGATAACATTACACCACAGTACAGGACCACACATTAGAATGACACAAACCAGTAGCCTTTGGATTTTCCTGTGCCCACATAAGTCCGTGAAGCGAATCTGACTTCAAGGTTACTTTAAGCGAGGCACGTATGCATTGCGTGGTAGTGTGATGATGTTTGCAATTCATGTATTTTCATATATAACTCATAATAATTTAAACTCCAGAGGAATTTAAGATCTAAATATGAAATTATTCAATAACAGCTGGCATGTGATCTTATACAATTATAGAAGTATAAAGAATTTCTTCACAGAGCCATTACCAGATTGAAGTTAAGTACTGCAAGTTTTGCAGAAATATTGTGGGTCCCATTCTTGAAAGCTGTTACTTTTATGATCGTCTCCTGATGTTTAGAGAGTGGCTTTTGTTTGCAATCCCGGCAAGCTGTCAGCAGCCTTGAAGACAATGAAGAATGCACCTTCCTGTGTAAAGGGAAATTTATTCAGTGTGTGAAACAGGTAATAGGAAGCAAAACCGAATTATAGCAACACACAGAAACTGCTGGAGAAACTCAGCAGGTCAGGCAGCATCTATGGAAAGGAATAAACTGTCAACGTTTTGGGCCGAAGTCACGACTCTTGTATCAACTCCTCCATCAGCTGCCCGTCCTTCTTCCCTTTCTTCCATGGTCCACTTTCCTGTCCTATCAGATTCCTTTTTCTTCAGTACTTTACCTTTCCACCTATCAGCTCCCAGCTTCTTACTTCATTTCCCCCCTACCCCCACCCACCCACCTTCCCCCTCACCTGGTCTCATATATCCCCTACCAGCTTGTATTCCTGCCCCTCCTACTCACTGCCCCCCTCCCACCACCACCTTCTTATTCTAGCTTTTTCCCCTTTCCTTTCCAGTATTGATGAAGAGTCTCGGCCCATAGCATTGACTGTTTCTCTTCTATAGATGCTGCCTGACCTGCAGATTTCATCCAGTATTTTGTGATTTTGTGTGTGTGTTACTCTGGATTTCCAGATCTTCAGAATCTCTTCTGTTAAAAATAATAGCAATTAGTATTTTAAATATTAAGCAAATGCACGACTGTGGAAAGGAAAAAAAAGAGCAGATTGCTTCAGAGCATAAAATCGGGAGTATGTTCATCGGTAACTCAAACTCTTCCACCATTCAAGGCCAAGACTAGTTGATTCTACTATCAGTGAATCAAATATCTATTAAATGTTTAGTCACATGTGTGGATCATCCAATCTTGCCCGTCAATTTTAAACCACCATTGAAAGTGACAATCCAACTAACTCCAGCAAATTATTAATCATTGTGCTAATCCTGAAAGCAAGTATTGACATTGTTTAGACTTCATATCAGTAGCCAGCAGGACAATAAGTATCTGTCACAAAAAGTATTGCCTTCAGAGTGTACTTGCAACATAAGCAGAAAATATGTTTTTAATATTTCCCAGTAGAACTCCACTCCGAACTGCATGATTCCAGTAAGACCAGTAAGATTTAGGAGCAGAATTAGGCCATTGAGTCTGCTCTGCCGTTTCATCATGGCTGATCCATTTTCTCTCTCAGCCCCAAATTCCTGACATCACCTTGTATCACGCCATGCCCTGACTAATCAAGAATCTATCAATGTCTGCTTTAAATATACCTAATGACTTGGCTCCACAGCCGCCTGTGGCAATGAATTCCATAGATTCATCACTCTCTGGCTAAAGAAATTCCTTCTCATCTCCATTCTAAATACAAACGTAGACGTCCCTCTATTCTGAGGCTGTGTCCTTTGGACTTCAACTACCCGACCATAGGAAACATCCTCTTCACATCTACTCTGTCTAGGCCGTTCAACATTCAATAGGTTTCACTGAGAATCCCTCCACAATCTTCTGAATTCCCGTGAGTAGAGGCCCAGAAGCATCAAACGCACCTCATATGACAAGCCTTTCGATTCCAGAATCATTTTTGTGAACCTCCTTTGAACCTTCTCCAATGTCAGCACAGCCTTTCTTCCATAAGTGGCCCAAAACTGCATACAACACTCCAAGTGAGGCCTCACCAGTGTCTTATAAAGCCTCAGCATTGCACCTTTGCTTTTAAATTGTATTCCTAAATTTTCTAAATTTAAAAAAAATTAATTCCTAAATTTAAAAAAATTAAAAATCGAATCACTTTTTTAAAATTAATTCAAGGGATGCGTGCTTCCCCAAGTGAGTCAGTATTTAAAGCCCAGCCATAGCTGCCCTTGAAGATGGTGGTGAGCTTCCTTCTTGAGCAATTGCAGTCCTTGAGGTGTGAATGGAAATCTCTCACCAAAGTCCTTTTAGGGAGAGAGCTCCATGATTTTGGCCCAGTGATTTTGTACCTACATAATTAAAGTAAAATAGTTTAAAAATAACTTCCTTCAAGTACCTTGTTGTCCTCCCTTGTACAAACCCCTAACTTTCATTGTACAGGTGCAGTAGAACACATGGATCTGGGAATACAGGTCCATAGTTCATTGAAAGTGGCTTTGTGGGTAGATAAAGTTGTAAAGAAGGCTTTTGGCACATTGCCCTTCAAAAATCAATGTATTGAGTACAGGAGATGGGATGTTATGTTGAAGTTCTATAAGATATTTGTGAGGCTTAGTTTGGGGTATTGCTTGCAGTTTTGGTCACCCATCTACAGAAAAGATGTAAACAAGGGTTGAAAGAATACAAAGAAAATTTACAAGGATGTTATCAGGTCTGGGAGGACCTGAGTTATATGGAAAGACTGAATAGGTTAGGACTTTATTCCTTGGAATGTAGAAGATTGAGTGGAGATTTGATAGAGTTACACAAAATTATGAGGGGTATAGATAGGGTAATTCCACTGAGGTTGGGAGAAGATTACAACCAGAGGTCATGGGTTAAGGGTGAAAGATGAAATGTTTAAGGGGAACATGAGGGGAAGCTTCTTCACTCATGAGAGTGAGAAACAAACCACCAGCACAAGTGGTGCATGCCAGCTCGATTTCAACATTTAAGAGAAGTTTGGGTAAGTACGTGGATCATAGGGGTATGGAGGGTTATGGTCCCTCTGCAGGTCAATGGGAGTAGGCTTAATGGTTCACCATGCACTAGATAGCCAAAGGGCCTGTTTCCGTGCTGCATGTTTCAATGACTCTATGACCCTTTGTTTCACGTTCAACAAGTATTTGCATTTTCCTGTTCCCAAGGTGTACACAATGAAATGCCCAGTATTTCAGCAAACCACTGAAGGCAACTTCCAGATTTCCTCCTGGCTTTCCGCTCCCCTTAATCCTCCAGTTTCCAATCGTTCTGTGGTATTACCAATGCTCCAATCACAAGCCTTGATCCTTTGTCTCCTCCCCTTCTCACACACCATTGACCGAGTCCTTTCAGGTGATTCTTCCCTCCTCCCACCGCCCTTGAAACAGGCCTTGATTGGGCTTTTCTCTGCATGTTTCATTAAGACCACGTTTTAGAGTATAACATATTATTCTGCTACCATATAGAAACTTTCTGAACACAGAGTGATATTTCAAATAAGGCAATAAGTAAAATCAAAGCTTGGTTGATTTTTAGAGTACAATTATAAAGCCAAAATCTTCTCAATGTCTTTAAATATGATTTAAAGATCACTTAGTAACCGCTACAGGTAGATTGGCTCTTAGATCAAGTATTAATTGCTTCTTTATATCTCTTTGAATTTTGTGAAACAAGACCTCAAAAAAAGATAACAATTTCAGTTACTAAATAATTTTAATAAAGAAAACAAGACAATTATTTTACAAAATGCTGGAGGAACTCAGTAGGGCAAGCATTATCAATGAAAAAGAGTAAACAGTCAACATTCTGGGCCGAGACCCTTCATCAGGACTGCAAAGGAAGGATTCTGCAGGGATTATTGTGGAGTTTAGTTATCCAAAATTTGCCTAGAATACAAGGTATAATTCACTATGCCGGGAAATGTACTGCTACAATTGAGAAAAAAACTACAAAATGCTGGAGGAACACAGGAGGTCAGGAAACATCTATAGAGGGAATAAACAGATGATGTTTCGGGCTGAGACCATTCATCGGGACAGATTGTAATTTTAGCAAACTATAAACGAATGTATCTGTAAACTGGAAGTCGGCACGGTAGCACAGCAGTTAACACAACACTCTACAGTTACCAGTGACCGGGTTCAGTTCCCACTGTTACCTGTAAGAAGGCTGTACACTCTCCCTGTCACTGCGTGGGTTTCCTCCAGGTGCTCCAACTTCCTCCCACAGTCCAAAGACCTACCACTTGGTAGGTTAATCGGTCATTGTAAATTGCCCGATGATTAGCCTAGGATTAAATCAGGGTCTGCTGGATGGCACAGCTTGGAAGGCCAGAAGGGCCTATTCCACATTGCAACTCAATAAATAAAAATAATAAAGAGCTACCGTTTGGTATGTTGATTGGTCATGGTAAATTGTCCCCTGATTAGCCTAGGGTTAAAATCAGGGGTCGCTGGGCGGTGTGGCCTGAAGGGCTGGAAAGCCCTGCTCCACAATGAATCTCAATAAAATAAAACATAGAAATAAAGGTCCAATCAAAGATTGAGCAATGCAGGGATTCTGGTGAGAGACAATGCCACTGACAAATCATCACATGGAGAGATATTAACCGCACCAGAAGGTAAGTTATTCTATAATATAATTATCTTAATGCTAGTAATAAGTATAAAGAATGCATTACAGTTATTATTTGAGCAATAACATATAAATTTGTCTGCTAAAATTTTCATAGGACTATTACTGCCATAAGTGTTTCAATGATAATTCATCAATATTGTATTTTGCAGAACTTTTCTTCATATAGAATTTTACTGTCCTCTTGACACACATTACATTAGTAAGTGCATTTCAAAAAGTATCAAGGTATTAAATATTTTGGAATATTTTTAAGCAATGTGATAAAATTAAAGTTTTGCCAATATTTATGTCAAACTTAACTTTGAAACATCAGTTCTGATTCTTGGATGTAATTACCTAACTGATCCAGAGGGAGCACTCAAGCCTCTTTTGATCTTTGGAAGCCGAAGTCTGCATTTCTTTTTATGAGTTGAAATGTTGCTTTTGCAGGCTGACACCGTGCGATAGCTTTCGAATGAACTATGCATTCTCCTTCTTCTGCTCTGTGAACAAGTGTGAAATCCAACTGTAGACCGGAAAGATGGTTTTCCACTGTGCATACGGATTGCCCTTTCATATGGGGATCTACATTTTCTAAATATAAAGAGAGACAATTTTTCTTTAAGGTTTCATACTTGCAAATCAAATAGAATTTTCCTTTTTTTTACTTCACTCTCAGAGTGGCAGATATGTGTGGAAAAAGTGCAAGTGTGAAACGGCAGGAAAATTACATTACCAATTCCAAACTGTGTACCCCTGCTGGTACGGTTTCTCATAAGTGGTACAAAATCAAACAGATTAAACCTTTGACTACATTAAACCTCAAAAACTAAAGTTGCACACTTTGTAATGTATTCTTCATAGCTGTGAAAATTTTGAATGTTCAATGGAACACTTTGAAATATCAGTTTATTTGAGGGTCTGAATCAAAGCCTTAAGACCAACTGGAGGACCAGATTGAAGCTCGAAGGCTGATTGGAGGTATGTATTGAAGCCCAGAGTCTGAGGAAGTCTGGATAGAAGCCTGAAGGCCAACTGGAGGTCCATTGAAAGCCGAAAGGCTGATTGCAGGCCTGGAATGAAGCCTGAAACCTGATTGGAGGTCCAGGTTGAAGCCAGAAGGCTGATTGGAGTTCCATACAAAGCTCGAAGGCCAATTAGATGTTTGGATTGAAACCTGAAGGCCAATTGGAGGTCCATGTAAAGCCTGAAGACTAGTTGGAGGAACAGATCAGAGCCCGAAGGCCAATTGGAAGTCCAGGATGAAGCTTGAAGGCTAATAGGGTGTCCAGATCAAAATCCGAAAGCAATTGGAGGTCCATTCAAAGCCTGAAGGCCAATTGGAGGTCCAGATCAAAGCCTGAAGCCCGATCAGAGGTCCATTCAAAGCCCAAAGACCGATTGGAGGTCCATTTAAAGCCTGATGGCCGATTGGATGTCTGGATCAAAGCCCAAAGGCCAAATGGAGGTCTATTCAAAGTCCAGAGGCTGACTGTTGGTCTGGATCCAAAACCCAAAAGCTCGTTGGAGGTCCGGGTTGAAGCCCCAAAGGCCGATTGGAGGTCCACTTGAAGCCCAAAAGCCGATTGGAGATGTCAGAACTCGATCTCTGCGAATCCACAACTTTGCTGCAAGCTGGAGGCCCAAGAAGACAGCCTGACCTAGGGTTAGAGGACTGTGTATGTGCCTGGGTTGGTGGGAGGGAGGGAGGAATGGGGCATTTGTATCCATTGTTGCTTGGGGTGTCCTCTTTTGGTGCGCTTTGTGTTGGTTGTTAACGCAAATGACATCTTGCACTGTATGTTTTGATGTACATGTGATATATATCTGAAGATAAATATAATTTCAAGATACATCATTTTATGGTAGCATAAAACAATGCAACAAGTAATCACCTCCCTCTAATAATCTTCCTCCTCTCCTATCAGATTCCTTCTTCTTCAGCCCTTTACCTTTTCCACATATCACCTCCCAGTTTCTTACTTCATCCCATTTCCTCCTCACCTGGTCCCACTTTATCAACTGCCATCATATACTCCTGCCTCTCCCTCCAGCTTCTTATTCTGGCTTCTTCCCAACTTCCTTTCCAGTCCTGATGAAGGGCCTTGGCCTGAATCATCTACACCATAGATACTGCCTAACCTGATGAGCTCCTCCAGCACCTTCTATCTGTCCCTTGTGTCTCAGCAAACCTGTCTTATGACTTTAATGCTCTTTGCTGCAGCTGAGTGTTATATTTCAGCTGAATTAACTCCATAATTACAGTTATTGTGCAAGAACAACATGGCCTACACTTTCAAAAGTCATTGTTTGATTGACATCCTGAGGACATATCAGTCAATAGGTAAATGCAAGCTCTTTATGTTAAATGGTTATATGGAATTTTCATCTTGTATTCAACCTATTTTTCACAGATCCACAAAACAATCTCTTTGTCAGAAAGATCAGATGTGTAATGTTTAGAGTTATTAAACAAGCCTGGGGGAAATGTCACATCAGAATCAGGTTTAATATCACCGGCATGTGTTGCGAAATTTATTAACTTTGCAGCAGCAGTGCCATACAATACATGATAACATAGAAAAAAACTGTAAATTACACTATATACTGTATATGTATATCAAATAGTTACATTAAATCAGTAGTGAAAAACAGAAATTAAATAAGTAGTGAGGTAGTGTTCATGGCTTCATTGTCCATTCAGAAATCAGATGGCAGAGAGAAGGAAACTGTTCTTAAGTCACTGACTGTGTACCTTCAGGCTTCTGTACCTCCTTCCTGATGGTGACAGTGAGAAGGGGACATGTCCTGGGTGGTGGATGTCCTTAATAATGGACACCACCTTTTTGAGGCACCGCTCATTGAAAATGTCTTGGATACTACGGAGGCTCGTGCCCATGATGGAGCTGGCTAATTTCACAACTCTGTGCATGATTATTGGTTGAATGGTCCTTTGAATTTAAAGCTAATTCTGTTAGAGCTGAGAGGCCCTGGTCATTTACTGTCCATGAATTATTTGAAAGTGTTGAATACTTAATTTAAGATGCTAATGTAAGAAAACTATTTTGTTTCTCATTGCTACAAAAGTTTGATTGATGATGTATTGTAGGAGTACCTTCAGCATTTCTGGAGAAATGCTCACCAATAGCACCTTCTCAAGAACAATAGGTGGTGGGCAGTTAATACTACCGTGCCAGTAATACCCACTGTAGGAGCCACGGATCTATTTTCTGCCTGTCCATATTGTATTTTGTGTTGCGCATTTATTATAAGTAATTTGTCACGTGGGTTGGGGTGTGGTAGAAGTGAGGTGTATAGTTACGTATTTGTGCTTTGTCTTTAATTCAGGATTTTAGTCTGGTTAGAGGGGGGAGTAGGCTGAGGGGATGATTTTTTTTGTTGACCATTCAAGATGTTACGTTTAAATATGTTAAGATCGCTAATGCATAAGTAAATTTGAATTGAATACGCTTAAACTGTTTATTTCATTATCTCACTGGTTTTAGTTTCATTAGATTTTCACCGTTACAAGATTGTTCATTTTTGCTGGTTTCTTAATAAAGGAATGAAGGTACTTTCTTTGAATTGGAAGTTGGTTATTGGAGCACGTCATACAGAATCAACCCTCCGTGCTTAGTTTCTGAGTGCTTTTAGTTTGTTTTAAAGTAATCGCTACACCCACATCCCTAATGATACATAAATCTAAGTAAATTAGATAAGCTGCTAGAGTAGTCCAATTGTGAACAGTGCGAAACAATTAGAATTTACAGCGACTAGAAATTTATTGTTACTAGTCATGATCGAATGGATGAGTCAAGTAACCTAATTCTGCTCCTATGTCTTATGTCTGAAGCAACACACACTAAATGTTAAGGGAACTCAGCAGGGCAGGCAGCATCTGTGGAAATGGAAATGAATAAACAGTCGATGTTTCGGGATGAGACCCTTCACCAAGACTGATGCCAGAAACATTGATTATTTATTCATTTCTATAGGTGCTGCCTAATCTGCTGACTTCTTCCAGCACTTGGTGTGTGTTGCCTTAGATTTCCAGCATCTGCAGATTTTCACATGTTTAGGACTTCGGTCTGATGCCTTCTGGAAATCTTTGTTGAAGACTTAAAATAACAAATATAATTGATTCAGATTGATTTATTTATTACATCTACATTGAAGTATACAGTGAAATGTGTTGTTTGCATGAAAAGTCAGTACATTGAGGATATGCTGGGGGCAAATCACAAATGTCACCACACGTTCGAGCAACAATAGCAACAACAATACAACAAAAAAAACAAAACAACTGCAAATAACTCCCCTTCCCTTCCCACCCTCCCAACCATCCACCCACCCACTCACATACACACACAGACAGGCCTGCAATCCCAGAAAAAGCTGCCTCTGGGCCTCTGACTTCCAGTTCTTGGCCCCAAACTCTCAAATTTACAGACATCAAGAACAGTTGAAAAGTTGATCCCAAAGTCTTCTTCCAATTAAAACAAAAGACTGACTGTGCTCCAGAAGCTCACTGGATAAAGAAAACTCTTTTACACAGAAAAGAAATATAGATAGGTTCTATATAGAAAAGGTCTAGAAATTTGGATGCACAAAACTGATTCTTTTAAAAACTATATACATATATACAGAAAGTTGCCAAAAAAGCACCAGTAACATCATAAAGGATTCCACCCACCCTGCACATGGACTGCTTGTCCCACTCCCTTCAGATGGAAGGCAATGTAGCATCCACGCCAGGGCCACCAGTCACAAAAACAGTTACTTCCCCAAACTCAACACCTCCACCCACCAACCCACCCCTCCACACCCCCAACAACCACTACTTTATCACTTCCTGTCAGAGTCACCTTATGTGCAGACACCCCTGTGCCTAGCATCACTGTAGGGACATACAATCAATCTATGTAAAAAAACTACCATGTGTATTTATATTTATTGTGCTTTTATATTATCATTGTGTTCTTTATTTTATTGTGTTTTTTGTGCTGCATCGGATCCAGAGTAACAATTATTTTGTTCTCCTTTACACTTGTGTACAGGAAATGACGTTAAACAATGTTGAATCTTGACCATTTTTATCCACTGTGGAACTTAAGTGTTTTCAAGACCATAGCACACCACTCTAGAAATCTGACAGAGAAATTAAAATGATGAAACTCATTTGTGTGGATAAAGCAGTTCATGTATCAGACACACCTGGCTTTGGGAACTGTATTCAGGTGAATCTTTTGCCATTTATTTACTTGGATTTTATTTTTATTTATTTAGAGATACAGCACGATAAAAGGCCCTTCCGGCCCAACACCCAGTTACACCATGCGACTAATTAACCTACTAACCCACACACCTTTGGAATGTGGAGGAAACTGGAGCACCCAGAGGAATCCCACCTGGTCACAGAATTTATGCCATTAAGCAAGGGGTCCTTGCAGCCCAGGTTGGGAACCCCTTTTATAAGGCGTATTGAAAACATATGCTGTGGCACGGTAGTGTAGCAGTTAGCCTAACGCTATTACAGTACTGGAGACTTGGGTTGAATTCCTGCCGCTCTCTGTAAGGAGCTTGTATGTTCTCCCCATGACTATGTGGGTTTCCTCATAGTGCCCTGGTTTCCTCTCACAGTCCAAAGACATGCAGTTTAGTAAGTTAATTAGTTACATGGATGTCACTGCATGGTTGGTCCACAAGGGCCTGTTACTGTGCTGTATGTCTAAATAAATAAATAAGTTTTTTTTCACTCAGACTGCCAGGAGTCATTAGGAACCATTTTTATAACAGAATTTAAAATTCTACTTGTCTCAGGACTCCAGGGATTCTCATAATCTAATTTTACAGGTTTCCGTGGTGCTTTTTTAGTTCTTAAAGACTGTCTTCACATTGTATCCTGTTATTTTTTAAATGTTTTACTTAAATGAAAATGATAAATAAATAATAGTATATCCCAACAATACTGATGCAAAAGGGGCAAAAAGAATTAACTTTTTCTTATTTTGACAATGTGATTTTTAAATTATAGAGATATAAAGAGGGACAGTGTTTTCTTACATACTGAAAGTCTTCAGTAAATTGGCATTAGGTTAGAATACATATCACAAAGAAGACCACAGAGATAATCCATGGCTTTGACAAAGCTGGCTGGGAAGAGTAGGAAATGTCTTTCAACAGCAGTAGAACAGTGCATCATTTTAAAATGTGGGACAATCTAATCACTTACCACATTCTAAGACACAAATCCCCATGAGGCCAACAGTCCCATTCAAGAGTGGAAAATGCTGCTACTCAGACAAGCTTTGGTTCAATGGGAACTATGCAGTCCTGCGCTATCACACAGTTTATAAGAACTGAATTTACCAGAAGGATAATGACAGTTGGCAGGGTTTTAGACTTGCAGCGGCTTGTTGCCAAAGTATTACATGCATGTCAAATAGTCTCTTTTTCTTCCAACACAACAACTATTTGTGAGAATTCACATGGGCAGGCATTGCTTGTATATACAATCTACCACAACCAGACAAAAAAACTTCTAATCCATTACCATGTGTTAGTATTCTTGACTTTCTAACTGACACAATGCTGTTGTGTGGTTCCGTTAAATCCCATTTAACTTTCAGGTTTACCTTGCCTTCTTGGTCTAATCTGCGCTATGGAAATGTCACACTACACAATGCCTTTAACACTGACCTCAACCTACGGACTTCCTTTCAAGGGCTCAACAAATCATGTTCTCAATATTATTTATTTATGTGTTTCTTTTTTTCTTTATTTATTGATCTATTCATTTATCTATTAATTGTTAATTAATGTATCTATCCACTTATTTACCTATTTATTATTTATGTGTTTGTGTTCGCTTACCATCTTTTTTTTGTAATTACATAGTTATCTCTTACGTACATTGGCTGTTTGTCTTTCCTCGTTTGTGTTTCTTTTTTTTCATTGATTCTATCATTTTTATTTGTATCCACTGTAAATGCCCACAAGAAAATGAATCTCAGGGTTGTATATTGTGGCATATATGTACTTTAATAATAAATTTACTTTGAACTTTGATTTTTAAACTTGCAACTCCATGGTTACAGTTCATCGGCCTTATTTGGTAGACTCCGTTCCTTGAAAAATACGCTATTAAACCCTGTCAAAATCCTGCCTATTTCCTGTCTTGTTTCCTTTGTACTTCAAGCTTATTTATTTCCTGTTTTGATACATATTCATACTTTGATTATAAACTTATTTTGAATTTTGAGTTTTTAACTTTGACCATGACAGCATTGTGCAGTGTATTCCATAAGTCTGTAAACACAATCACACAGGTACTTTAAGAAAGGGTGTAGGTCAAAAACTATCAGCAAAAGAATATAGTGTTAAATTGGTGGGGGGTGGGGCAGGATTTATCAATTAAAGCAAGTACAAAATTTATAAATGTTATAATTAATCTTACCTGGAATATTCTTCATGGAAATATAGTCTGCCATTTTAAAATATTATTATATTTTAAGACCAAAAGACATAGAATCAGAATGAGGCCATTTGGCCCATCGAGTCTGCTCTGTAATTCCATCATGGTTGATTTATTATTTCCCTCAACCCCATTCTCCTGCCTTCTCCCCAACCTTTGACACTCTTACTAATCAAGAACCTGTCAACCATTACTTTAAATATACTCCATGAATTGGCCTCCACAGCCATCTGTGGCAATGAATTCCACAGATTCACCACCCTCTGGCTAAAGAAGTTCCTTCTCATCTCTTTTCTAAAGGGATATTCTTATGTTCTGAGGCTGTGCCCTCTGGTCCTAGACTCTCCCACCATAGAGAACATCCTCCGCACATCAACTCTATCCAGGCCTTTCAATATTCTACTCCTATGTCATACAGTCTTATTTTCCTGTGAATGCCCACAAGAAAATGGATCCCAATGTAGTCGATGGTGACATTTGCATACTTTGATAATAAATTTACTTAGACATTTGAACAAACAGACTAAAGGAGATGCACCCACTTTCTCTGTACACTTCTGCATGTCCTCATTGTACCTCTCTGATACTGGGTAGGGTCATAGAGTCATACAAAAGTACAGCAGCGAAGAAGACCCTTCGGCCCATTTAGTCTGTGCTGAACTATTTAAACTACCTACTCCCATCGACTACTGATTCCTACTGACAGATTATTGAAAACATTAAACAAATTGCACATCTAATTTCCAAAGGGGTGAGTTCAAGGTAATGATTTGAAACCTAAGTCAAAGTCTGCTCAGATAAAATTCTAGTCACACTGGACAAAGACTGCCTGTGGATTATACAGACTCGAAACAATTTTACAATGAATTACCAGGATTTAGCATTCCAAAGCACAGATGTGTTGACAATTAGACCATCGCTCCTAGTATGGCTTGTTGGCAGTATGAAATTCACATATTTGAGCATTGTTTGGAATTGGAATACAATTTTGCTACCACCCAACTGGCCTCCATATCCAGCATTACATTCTCCATAACTTCTGCAATCTACAATGGGATCCCACCACGTGTATCTTCCCCCCCGCCTCCCCCAGTCTCCACTTTCCACAGGCTTCCTTGAAGCTGATCTCCCTCCCTGCAAACGAGGCAAGTGCAGCACCTGTCCGTTCTCCTCCTCCCTCACCACCCCAGGGCCACAAGCGGTCATTCCCGACGAGGCAGCACTTCAGCTGCAAGCCTGTGAGGGTCATCTATTGTATTCGGTGTTCCCGGTATGGCCTCCTCTACACCAGTGAGACGCAACTTAGATCGGGCGATGGCCTCGTCAAGAACCTTCACTCCATCTGCCTCAAAAGCAGGATTTCCCAGTGGCCACCCATTTCAATCTAACTTCCCATTTCCATTCTGACATGTTGGACATGGCTTTCTCTACTGCCACAATGAGGCCATACTTAGGCTGGAGGAGCAACACCTTATATTCTGTATAGGTAGCCTCCAACCTGACTGCATGAATATCGATTTCTCTAACTTCTGATAATTTCTCATCTCCTCCTTCTCCCTTTTCTCTATTCCCCATTCTAATTCCTCTCTCACTTGCCTGCCTATCACCTCCTTCTGCTGTCCCTGCTCCTTCCCTTTCTTCCATGGTCCATTCGCCTCTCCTTCTTCTTCAGCCATTCATCTTTTCACCTATCACCTCCCAGCTTCTTACTTCAACTGCCCGTACCCCACCCACCCATCCTCTTGGTCTCACATTTCACCTACCAGCTTGTACTCCTCACCCACACCTGGAATTACCAGGGTTTAGCATTCCAAAGCACAGATGTGTTGACAATCACACACACCTTCTTATTCTGGCTTCTTCCCCCTTCCTTTCCAATCCTGAAGAAGGGTACCAGCATCTCAGCCTGAAACAGCGTCTGTTTATTCATTTCCATAGACGATGCCTGAACTACTGAGTTGCTCCAGCATCTTGTGTGTGTTACTCTGGATTTCCAACAGCTGCAGAATCTCTTGTGTTTCTGTTTAAATGTGTCTCTATTGGTGTTTTAATTGTGTTTAATATTTTTAGTAGTATCTTTAACGGCCCATAATGATGACGATGATGACGGTGATGATGGATTTTGATTGTATTTGCTTAGTGGGTTGCAGACACTGACAAAGAAAGGCTTTTACATTTTTGGTATCCAGTAAATTTAGGCTCAGCCAGCTACCTGAACATTTCTAAGGGCAGGACCTGCTGTTATTGGCAAGGTGATGCTGTATACTACTGCACTGTGACCTCATGACCTGGTTTCAGGGACAAGTTGCCGAAAAGGCTTGCAAATGGCTTGTACTGGCTGTTTGCATCCTACCGGGTAAAAGCAAGTCTTTTTTAAAAATCTGCAGATGCTGGAAATCCAGAGTGCTGGAGGAACTTTAGCAGGACTGAAGGGTTTCGGCCCAAAATGTCGACTGTTTATCCCCCTCCATAAATGCTGCCTGACATGCTGAGTTCCTCCGGCACTTTGTGTGTGGTGCTGCCTCTGCGTCTGCACCTGACCTTGGGGGACTTACTACTGTCCGAAGCACCGCAAACAGAGAGAGGGGTGACGGAGAGCATTCAGGAATGGTATAAAAGTGAAATATTTTAAAATCATGAATTGTCAATTTACACATACCAACCATAATTTAATTTAATTGTTCTTAATAGCTGATGCATAAGTTTTGTAGAAAAAACAGAACAGTGCAAACCATTAAATAGTAAATAGGGATGTGGATTATGCTAATATGGTAATGGGGAACCGCAGACAAAAACAGAGGCATGGAACGCAGCAGCAACGACACCCAGCTTTCAGGAACTTCGCTAATTGTGTTATAGCATGCACCCATTGTTGTAACAGAAAACTGGACTTACTGTTAGGCTTGTGGATAATCATTTCACTCTGTAATCAGGGCCTAGTCTGTTACTTAATTAAGTCTTCCTGTAGCCAGCATTCTGTTATAAAAATTTTGTTTTACAAGAGCACATCTACACAGAGTGTTGTCGCAGGAAAGCAGCATCCATCATCAGGGACCCCCACCACCCCGGTCAGGCTCTCTTCTCGCTGCTGCCATCAGGGAGAAGGTACAGAAGCCTCAGTACTCACACCACCAGGTTCAGGAACAGTTATTACTCCTCAACCATCAGGCTCTTGAACCAAAGGGGATAACTTCACTCAACCAATGGACTCACTTTTAAGAACTCTTTATTTCATGTTCTCTTATTGTTATTATTTCTTTTTCTTTCTTTTGCATGTACTGTATTTATTTTTCCCTACCCCATTGGGTACAGTCTTTCATTGATTTTATTATAGTTATTGGATTTCTTGAATATGCCTGCGGGAAAATGAATCTCAGGGTAGTATATGGTGACATATATGTACTTTGATAATAAATTTACTTTGAACTTTGATCAGTTTGCCGGTCTCCTGGTGCACACCAGTTTTTAATAAGTTGCCTGTTATTTTGAACACCAACACTGTGTGGCCTTTCAGCTTGCTCTTATAATAAGCCACTGCTACGGGCAAGGAAAATCAAATGTTGATGAAGCATTGTTGTGAACTTCACGTAACCTTGAAGAGAGCATTAAATTTGTGCAGAGTATTGCTGGCAGCACTGAGGCTGACTGCGGACTCCAATTACATTGCTCATCTCCCTGTTGGGAGGTCTGCAGGTGATTTTTCAGGGTTCTGTCAGTGGTCAACGTCCAATTGAATCAGTCACATTGCCGTTGCATTGGCACAGGTAACAGGCTTCTGTGTCTGCCTTCCACTGGAGACAGACCCAACATTGTTTATTTTGATCTTCAAAGAATAATGCATCTTCTTTAAATATGATATACAGCAGTAGAAAGGAGTGCATTTGATTGCTGGGGATTGAAATATAGACACATTTCACTCAACTTTACTTGCCCATTATTGAAATGTTCCCACAACTATGGACTCACTTTTAAGGGCTCTTTCATATCATATTCTCGATATTTATTGCTTATTTATTTATTATTATTATTTCCTTCTTTTTGTATTTACACAGTTTGCTGTCTTTTGTACAGTGGTTGAATGTCCAAGATGGTGCAGTCATTCATTAATTCTGTTATGGTGATTAGTCTGTGGATTTATTGAGTATGCCTGCAAGAAAATGAATCTCAGGATAGTATATGGTGACATATATGTACTTTGATAATAAATTTACTTTGAACTTTGATTTTATTGCAGTTCTGGTGGCTTGAGCATTAAATCTCAGTGGGCACCATATTAATACATATCTCTATCCTCTTCAAATTCTAGTTATTTGTGCTTGGATTCAGATTCATTTATTTATCACATGTATATTGAACATTCAGTAAACTGTGTCATTTGCATTAGCCAACATACTCAAGGATGTGCTGGGGGCAGCCCGCAAATGTTGCCTGACATTCTGGTGCCAATGTGTCATGTGGATAATGTTCAGCAGAACAACTCAAGCTAAATAAACTCCTTTCCTTCCTGCTTCACACCTGCACACCCATTCACACAGACAGTCCTCCAGCGCCAGGATAGACAGTTTCCAGGCCTCTAGCCTCCAGTGGACTCGTGGATATGGAGACATGGGGCATCCGACTTCATCAGTGGACTCGCAGTCTCACAGACCCACAGAGTTAGCCATCAGTTCCCCATTAAGGTTCCCCTTAAACATATGAGTTCAGTGCAATAAATTATTACCTTGGCAGTCGCAGTGGTGAAGATGAGGAACCTTTACTGATCTCTTTGATGTATTCTTGCACTAAAACATCTTCAAGACTACTGCATTGTGATGGCAGGGAACTGGTGTACATCATACTGCCACTGGCCATGGTCCCAGACGTTTTGCTGGTGGATGTGCTCGCACTGTTTGGCCTCTGGGCTCTACCCATCTTGTATCTAGAAGGCAAAGAGAAAAATTGATATTGCTAGAAGTGAGTCAAGAAACACAGAAAACAACAAGTCTCTAAATGTGAACCTTTCTTGGCACTTTCATTCATGTTCATTTTATATATATTTTAGGATCATTTAACAGATAATTTAACATGACTTCATTTCAATATTTAATTCTAAGCTTGTGTCAAATCATTTGAAAACTAGCAGTCATTTAAGCATAAACAGAAAATGTTAGTAGCTATTATGAATTTGTAGCATCTGAAAAATTGTTTCAACTCTGAAGCTTTTCTATTTATTTTTTCACATTTCAACTTTCCACAACTGCAGCTTTTTCTTTTAGAAAAATGTAGGAATATATTCTGAAAAGCTGTTCTTAAAATGTTGAGCGTGTGGCTTCAGGCTTCTGTACCTCTTCCCTGATGGCAGCAAGGAGAAGAAGGTACGTCCTGGGTGGTGGGGATCCTTTTTAAGTCATCGTCTTTTGAAGATGTCCTCGCTGACGGGGAGGCTAAAGCTGGCTGAGTTTGCAAACCTCTGCAACTTTTTCCAATCCTGTGCAGTTGCCCCTCCATACCAGGCAGTGTTGGAACTGGACCTTACCAGTGGCTGTAGAAGCACACACCAGGTACAGTAACATTGTGGATTCTGTCTAGCTGGCAACATAGTGGACTTGATCTTCTTTGCATGACAACTTCGTAAAGAATGCAGGAAACAGCAATGACTATTATACATGGCCTTCATCAACCACACTAAACATTTTAGATTAACACACATAAAAGTTGCTGGTGGATGTAGCAGGCCAGGCAGCATCTCTAGGAAGAGGTACAGTCGATGTTTCGGGCCGAGACCCTTCATCACGAAGGGTCTCGGCCCGAAACGTCAACTGTACTTCTTCCTAGAGATGCTGCCTGGCCTGCTGCATTCACCAGCAACTTTTATGTGTGTTGCTTGAAATTTCAGCATCTGCAGATTTCCTCGTGTAAACATTTTAGATTCATGGGTTATCTGCAAAAAAAAATGGCTAGAGTTGCTTAGCACTTTAGTGCAAGGGTGTTTATTAGGTGTGTCAAAAATCAAGCTTACAAAAATTAGTGAAAATAATGCAAAGAAAATTGTCAATATTTACAAAAAGATATCTACCGGATATCACAACAGTAGCTCCATATTTATTTCTTGTCCAATGTGAGCTCCTGGCAACTCCTATCTCTCTCTCTCCTACTGAGGGCAAAGAGCCCTGTTGTATTAGGTACCAGGAAGTATCATCTTTAATAGCCAACAAAGTTAACTGAAGACTACACACATAAAATGCTGATGGAATGCTGCCTGGCCTGCTGTGTTCCACCAGCATTTTGTGTGTGTAACTTAAAACTACACTTGAATTAAAATATGCTGCACCCCACAATGTAGTTCAAATTATATTCCAAAATAAACAGAAATATCTTCCTTAAATACAATACACAAATAACGTATTTCCCCCCCAATAACCAATTTCCCCCGGGATCAATAAAGTATGACTATATACAGGTAGTTTACACATCCCATTACTGAAGAAATGGAATATTCTGCCACGTATGGCAGGAAAGGCACCATAAAGCCAACCCGAGTCCATCAGTTCAGTTTAGAACCTGTTACGAGAATATACCGGGGAAGACATTGAAGTGCGCGCACTCACTACGACAGCAGAATGACCAGGTGATGTTTGTGTGTGTGTTAATGCATATGTGAAAGGAGTGAATTTACCAAGTGCTGTCTGTCACAAGAACCTCCAAATAAAACATTCAGAGTAAAACATACCAAGTGCTGGAAAAACTCAGCAGGTCAAGCAGCATCCATGGACAGGAATAAACAATTGACGTTTCAGGCCAAGGCCCTTCATTGGGATTGGAAAGGGGGAAGAAACTAGAAAAATTTTTTAAAAATCAAGAAAGTTGTGGAATACCGGTCTCAAATTTAGCTGCAAACAGAAATTTGTTTCATTGTACGGTACACTTGCTCTGGGAAAAAAAAGGAGGAGGGGGGAGAAGATGGCGGTGCGATGTAGCGCACGCGGCCATTCCGAATGATATCTTATGTGTTAACTAGGGGCCATGCATAATCCTGATTTGATGGAGACAGCCGTGAGAAGCACGGAGGAACATCTGGAGAAACTTCTGAAATGCCCGCTTCGCTGCCGCTGCTACTATGTGATCGAGAATCTCCGGAGGGGAAGGCCCCAAATCTTCGGCTTTGCCAATTGCCTGTTTCCAGGGCCGGGGTCGAAGCACTCGGCAGAGATGGTGCTCAGTGCTCGGTGTCGGAGAACTGGTCGGAGGCTCGGAGTTTTCGGACGGACTCGGAGTCAGAGTGTGGTCGGATACTTCCGGGATGCTGCATCGGCAAGTTTGCAGCGCTGGAGGTTCACCGTCTGCGTGAGATGATGGGACTTTCGAGAGACTTTGAGACTTTTTACCATGCCCATGGTCTGTTCTTATCAAATTACAGTATTGCTTTGCACTGTTGTAACTATATGTTATAATTATATGGTTTTTGTCAGTTTTTCAGTCAGTTTGTCATGTGTTTCTGTGATATCATTCTGGAGAAACATCGTATCATTTCTTAATGCATGCATTACTAAATGACAACAAAAGAGGTCTGCGAGTCCTCATAATCTAAAAAAATGTGCAATGGAAAGAAGGGTGGCATGGTAGCGTAGAGGTTAGAGCATCAGTTTACAGTGCCAGCCAGGGATCACTGATCTGGGTTCAATGGTGTCTGTAAGAAGTTTGCCCGTTCTCCCCATGACCATGTGGGTTTCCTTCGGAGCTGCGGTTTCCACCCACATTCCAAAGTTAGTAATTTGTGTTGGCGCTAGAATCATGGCAACACTTGTGGGCTGCCCTGCAAATCCTCACTGATTTGACCAGACACAAATAACAAGTATTCAAAAAAATGCCAACATAGCACAGCCACAACATACTAACCCTAACCAAAAACCGTACGTCTTTAGAATGTGAGATGGATGAATCTCAGGGTTGTATACTGCATACATCCTTTGATAGTAAATGCACTTAGGATCTTTGAATCTTTTGAAATTGCAGCATCGGGGGAAACCCATGCAGTCATGGAGAGAATATACAACATATTATTAAGGACCTTGTACATTTATATTCAAACATATTATTAAGAACATGAAGCTGTTCAGGCCACTATGACCACACTTCATATTGAAGGTTATCTGATTCTCAGAAGTTCAGCTGCAGTGTACAGAATTCACTTCATTCGAAGTGCACTTGTAGGTCAAGCTCCAAGCTCCAAGCCCTCATGGACAGTCTTGTTGAAGCATAAGATGGGATGGCTTTTACACGCAATATCCATAACAGCATGGTCATCGTGTATCAACCTGTTCCCTGTTGAACCACACTGCTTTCCAATGAAAGTTCATGGCCAGACACTGGAAAATGTGGACTAGGACTCATGAGTCACCTCTTGGCCAAGGCAGATGTTGACAATGAAATTCATTAGCACCATCACAGCCTTTGATCAATTGAGGAACAATTGCCTGCATGTTCTAACGTTGTAACAACCTCGATTCTAACAAATTTCTATGGAAGCACCGTCAAGAGTGTCTTCTCCGACTGCATCATTGTGTGGTATGGATTCTACAAGGCAATGGACCACAAGACCCTACAGAGGATAACTGGGGTCTTCTTCCCCCCTATTTGTGACAATTACCAGGAGCTTACCATCCATGCCACAATCTCGTTGACCCCCTACCTTCAGGAAGGAGTAGAGGAGCATCAGGACTAGGACCCTCAGGCTGTGAGACTAATGAATACCCTGCCACCAGTGAGGTCTCGTCACTAGGATGGGTGAGTTGTTTACTGTTTTGTTTATTGTTTACCTGTGCTGGTTACTGTTTACTCTTTATCTATGCTGTGCACTACATGCACTTGGAATTATATTTTATTAACTTATTTATTGTAATATTTTTATCTGCTGTCTGTGATATATGCTTTCTGGGTGCCCCATGGTCTGGAGAAATGTTTCGTTTGATTGTATATATGTACAGTCAGATAACAGTAAACTTGAACTTGATAAGGGGAGAAATAGGCATTGTGCAAATGGTAATACCATTAGGTGCACAATTGCCATTAGATTCTTGATCAGTGAGGATGTCAAAGGATATGGGGAGAAGGTAGGTTAAGGGGGTTGAGAGGGACAAAGAGTCGGCTACAATTGTGAAGCGGTTACTTTTCAACAAATCAAAACTGCTTAGAGACTAAGCGCAGGGGGTTGACACTGTACAACAGGCTCCATAATCGAAATAAATGAAGTTCTAAGTCGAAGAATGTACTGTATGTTCGATCCTTTATTAAGAAACCAGTAAACACAAACTGTCCTGTAATGATAAAAAAACTAATGAAACTGAAACTAGCAATATAATGAAATTAGTCTAACTGTATTCAAACGTACTTAAGCATTAGCGTTAAACGATCACCAAAAATATATAATTTTCCCAAACTACCCTCTGCTCTAACCAGACTAAAACTCACTTAAGACAAAACATGGAGGGTGGAGCTTAGTCAAGATGGCGCTCAACGGCGAATCCTTTTCTTGCATCTTCGGAAACAGCTCTATTCTATCATTAATATCTCCATTTTTCCCTTTCAGGGTTCTTTTGAAGACCCTGACCTGGAGTTACATGCTGACTTCGGTTCTTTGCGGGAATGGGACCTGCTCTTGGGGTTTCCCGACCAGCCATTAACCAGCATGCCAAGGGCATGTCCTAAGGGTTCGGCACACCTTTGGAGGCCCAGGATCTTGGGGCACTGGAGATGGGCGGATCAAAGACCGGCGTCCCAACAGACTGGTGTGTCATGGGAGCTGGAAGATCTTTGGCTGTGGGCCCAGAAACCTGAGATCTCTGGGCACAGAGCTCGAAAAAAGTGACACAGCGGACTTTTAACATCATAAACCAGCGAGTTGTTTATGTCTCCCCTCTCGCTGTGAAATGGAGACATCTCTTTCTCCCTTATTAGGGAGAGAAAGAATCTGTTGTATGTCGAATACTGGGTGAATCGCGTAGTCTTCGGAGTACTTTGACTTTGTTGTTGCTTTTGCTGCACACTTTAGTGCTCAGTGACGGGTGCCGGTGGATAGAGGAGGGATCGTTGCTTGCTGCCGCTTATGCACGGGAAGGAGGGGAGCTAGGGGGGACTTTGGGGTTCTAACGTTTAACTGTCATTCATTCTTTGGGGCTCTCCTCTGTTTTCATGGATAGTTGTGAAGAAAAAGCATTTCAGGATGTATATTGTATACATTTCTCTGGCATTAAATTGTCCTTTGAAACCTTGAAACATGTATACATAACCATACTCTTCACTTCTACCACTCCCAACCCTCTGACAAATTACCCATCATAAGCACACAACAAAAATACAATAGAGTCAGGAAATAGATACATGGCTCCTGCAGATGGAATGGTGGACAAGACTCGATGGATTGAATGGCTTAATTCTGCACCTATGCCTTATGGTCTTAATAGTGATGTCAATAAATGCATGCACAATTCAGGGATAACATTAGACACACTAATCTGCATAATACTCAAAACTGGCTGCTCCAATTTCTTAACACTATTTCACCTGCAAATGAACACTAGGAAATCTGTTCCAAGTTAAATAATTTTTTTTTGCATGAGTTGTGCATGAAAACAGAGGCAAATGTTCCAATTTCTATGCCAGACTATATAACAAATAATTGGTTTCTGTGCTATATTTAAATTATAACAACTTATCAACAGCAGACTCATTTTGCTGTCCAGCATTTGAGAGCATCATTATTATCAGTTGTGCAGATGCAGAAGAACTAAGGAGTGGGTGAAGAAATTTGCCTCGCTCAACATCCTGCTCCAGTATACACATAACCGGTTGTATGTTTTGCAATCTCATTCAAAGCAAACGTTATAATTAATACTTCTATTGTATTCCAATGTTCTCCGAGGATCATCGCCTTGTCGTGGTGGAGAGGCTCATGAGTTTCTAAGATCCCAAGAATCTTGCTCCTGGTAGGGTCATCCAAGTTCAAGGGGGCAGTGGGATTCCAGACAAAGAACGGTCCAACCAAGATTTCAATGGTGGAGCTGGCAGAAGATGATGACACATCAACTAATGCTATTATGGTCAGCGCCGGCAACCCGCTGTCAATTTCTGCCGCTGTCTGTAAGGAGTTTGCATGTTCTCTCGTAGGTGAGTGTGTTTCCTCTGGGTACTCAGGTTTCTTGCCACATTCCAAAGACGTATGGGTTAGCAGGTAAATTGGTCACTGTGTGTAATTGGTCAATGGGTGTAATTGGGTGGCACGGGCTTTTGGGCCAGAAGGGCCTGTTACCGTGCTGTATTTCCAAAAAAAAATCTCAACAATGAAGGCAGAGGAAGGCTGCAGCAGTCATCTTACATTCCTGGGCCTTGACCCCAATATGTCAAAGACAACGTGGTGGCTGTCCATGCATTAGTCTCTCCACGTTAAACAAAGTCACGCACAGGCATTCTCCATTAAGGGAATTCACCTTAACATCTCAGCTACGTAGGTCCTGGATTGGCCTCTACAGCCATCTGAGGTCCCACCAATACATAACTGTGGTAAACCATATATATATGCTGTAACTGGGTTACCTGTCTGGACACGCCCCTCTGCTGACGGCTCCTGTGGCTCCTCCCACAGACCCCTGAATAAAGGCGATTGTGCCACTGCTCCTCCTCTCAGTCCAGGACAGATACTCAGCATGGTCGAGGTCACATTTTACTGCTAATAAAAGCCTTTCAGTATTTACTCTATTTCTAGTCTTTTGGAGCAATTGATGGTGCATCAATAACTCCTCGGTAGAATATCATACTCAACTCGAGTGATCACAATACTCTATTCTGATACTATATAAACCATACATTGACTCTATTTTCATAGTGGTTTTAGGTTAATCAGAAATGTTGAAAGTTTCATACAACTGTTTTAAATTTACTCCATGTCAATAGATAGATATGGAATGTGGAGGAAGAATATGCAAATATATCTAGACTGCAACTGATAAAAATTTTGACATGGTCACAAAAATAAATGCACCATCATTTCCATTAAATCCAACTTTTCTAAATTGTGCTCTATCTAAACTGGCAATGGTGAAGAAAACCGAACCCTTCACTTCTTCAGTGTGAAGAAAAAGAAGCTAAACATGTGTAAAGGGTCTTTTATCCAAAATTTCCCTTTCTGCTCTCTTATCATCAATCAGGTCATACATTCAGTGGCCACTTTATTAGGTACACCTGCTCGTTAATGCAAATATCTTATCAGCCAATCACGTGGCAGCAACTCAGTGCATAAAGGCATGCAAACACATCAACAGGTTTAGTTGTTATTCAGGCTAAAGATCAGAATGGGGAAGAAATGTGATCTAAGTTACTTCGATATGAAACTATTGTTAGTGTCAGATGGGGTAGTTTGAGTATCTCAGAAACTGCTGTTCTCCTGGGCTTTTATGCACAACGGTCTCTAAAATTTACAGAGAAGAGTGTGAAAAATCAAAAACATCCTATGAGCTATGTAGAGTATCTAATATTTTGGTAATATTTAAGCAGTATTGTAAATATATTGTTTGATTAAACATTCTTTGTTGTTTACGTTACATATTGTGGGTAAAACGTAAAAGTATGTAAATAGCAAACATTATTATGCTGCCATGTGATATGCGCGTGCCTCACTTAAAGTAAAAATGAAGTTAGACTCACATTCCCAGCTCTCTTGTTTTCCTTCAAATTAGTTTAATACTTTGGAGTTACAAAACATAACAGTGGCAATGAACCCAAGACAACTCCTACCTGTTGAAGCACAGGAACCCGAGATAACTACCTACCTGTTGAAGCACAGTGAGATGTTTGAGTTTAGAAAAAGCACAGTAAGAAAAAGTCAAGTAAAATAAAAGGCAGCACAGCATGTGTCTCTTCAGAAAAGGAGACAGAGATGATCAGCTTTTTAAAAAGTCAGAAAATGGAAGGATTCACAGGTTCATGAACAGTGAGTATCGAGTGATAATAATCATAATCATTTTGCATCAGTCTTCACTGTGGAAGACATGAGCAGTGTGCCAGATGTTGTAGTGTGTGAAGGAAGACAAGTTACTATTACAAGGGATAAGGTGCTCAAAAAGCTGGAAGATCTAAAGGTACATAAGTCAGCTGGACCAGATGAAGTGCACCCTAGGGTTCTAAAAGAGGTAGCTGTAGAAATTGTGGGGGCATTAGTAATGATCTTTCAAGAATTATTGGACTCTGACATGGTTCAGGAGGACTGGAAATTTGCCAACGTCACTCCACTTTAAGAAAGGAGGAAGGCAGCAGAAAGGAAATTGTAGACCAGTTAGCCTGACTTCAGTGGTTGGGAAGATGTTGGAATCAATTGTTAAGGATGAAGTTACGGAGTACTTGGTGACACAAGACAAGATAGGAAAAAGTCAGCATGGTTTCCTTAAGGGAAAATCTTACCTGATGACCCTGTTGAAATTCTTCGAGAAGGTTTCAAGTAGGGGACGCAGTGGATGTTGTAAATTTGGACTCTCAGAAGGCCTTTGACAAGGTGCCACACATGAGGCTGCTTACCAAGTTAAACACCCGTGGTATTACAGAAAAGTTACTAACATGGTTAGAGCTTTGCCTGATTGGTAGAAGGTAGTGAATAGGAATAAAAGGATTCTTGGCCACTTGACTGCCAGTGACTAGTGTTGGGACCACTTTTTTTATGCTGTATATCAATGATTTAGATGATAGAATAGATGGCTTTGTTGCCAAGTTTGCAGATGTTACAAAGATTGGTGGAGGAGCAGGTAGTGTTGAGAAAACAGGTAGGCTGCAGAAAGACTTAGATTAAGAGAATGGGCAAGAAAGTGGCAATTGAAATACAATGTAGGAAGATGCACTTTGGTATTAGAAATAAATGTGTGGACTATTTTCTAAAGAGGGAGAAAATCCAAAAAATATGAGATGCAAATGGACTTGGGAGTCCTTGTGTAGAGCACCCTAAAGGTTAACTTGCAGGATGAGTCAGTGGTGAGAAAGGTAAAGGCAATGTCAACATTAATTTCAAGAGCTCTTGAATACAAGAGCAGGGATGTGATGCTGAGGCTTTATAAGGCACTGGTGAGACCTCATCTTGAGTATTGTGAAGAGTTTTGGGCTCCTCATCCAAGAAAAGATGTGCTGGCATTGGAGAGAGTTCAGAGGCAGTTCACAAGGATTACTCTGGGAATGAAAGGGTTATCATACAAGGAACATTTGATGGCTCTGGGTCCATACTTACTGGAAGTTAGAATGATGGGGGCGGATCTCACTGAAACCCTTCAAATGTTAAAATGTCTAGACAGAGCGGGTGTAGAAAAGATGTTTCCCATGGTGGGGGAGGCTAGGACATGAGGGCACAGCCTCAGGATAGAGGGGCATCCATTTAAAACAGAGATGCAGAGAAATTTCTTCAGTCAGAGGGTCGTGAATTTATGGAACGTGTTACCACAGGCAGCTGTAGAGGCCAGGTCATTGGGCAGAGATTGATAGATTCTTGATTGGACACAGCATCAAATGTTACAGGGAGGTGGCCAGGAATGGGGTTGAGGAGGGGAAAAAGGGATCAGCCATGATTGAATGACAGAGCAGACTCGATGGGCCAAATGGCCTAATTCAGCACCTATGTCTTATGGTCTTATAAAATAAAAATCAGAAATGGCTGGCTACACCAGAAAGATTGACACATTTGATTACACAACAGATGACTGGAATATTTATACTGAATGAATTGAACATTACTTAAAAGTCAATGAGAAACAACTTCCAAGAGTGCATTGGATTAAAAGACATACAGTTTGGTTAGAAACTTAACTACTCCAACTACAGCAGTTGAAATATGCTTTGTTGATATTGTCAAAGTAGTGCAGGAACATTTAGAACCAACGCCATTGCTGATCGCAAAACACCTTATGTTTCATAAACAGAATCGAAAGGAAGGGGAGTCCATTGCAGTTTACGTGGCTGAATTGAAGAAGTTGTCTGAACATTGTCATTCAGTGATGGGCTTAATGATGCACTGAGATTGCTTAATTTGTGGAATCTTTACTTTACTTTACTTTACTTTATTGTCGCCAAACAATTGATACTAGAGTGTACAATCATCACAGCGATATTTGATTCTGCGTTTCGTGCTCCCTGGAGTACAAATCGATAGTAAATGTTAAAAATATTTTAAAAATCATAAATAGAAAATAGAAAAGGGAAAGTAAGGTACTGCAAAAAAAACTGTCATGGTCCGGTCCTTGAAGTCCGCATTCCAGTTCATGGTCCAGTCCATCGACCCTTGCTCCAGGTTTTCCTGTCTACCCTGTTTCTGTTCCTGTTTGAGCACTAATTGAGGCAGCTGATTCTCGTTGGGGCTAGCTGCATAAATTCCTCCAGAGACCAGGGCAAGATGCTGGATTGTCCTTGTCCTTACTCCTTGTATTCCTTCCCCTGCCTTCTGTTTCCTTCCCTGAAGCCTTGCCTTGTCTTGCTGGTAACTCTCGCTTCGCCTTGGAGTTCTTGTCTCGCCTTGCATTGCCTGAAGCCTTGCCTTGTCTTGCCAGTAACTCTCGCCTCGTCTCGCCTGAAGTCTTGTCTTGGAGCCACCCTGTACCTAGCTCCCTATCAGTCCCTTGCCTCCATCGGGTAAGCCAGGCCAGATTGCCGTTGCCCTGCGGAGGGTCCTGTCCCTTCCTGTTCCTTGCCTCCATCGGGTAAGCCAGGCCAGGTTGCCATTACCCTGCAGTGGGTCCTGTCCCTTCCTGTCCCTTGCCCTCTGTCGGGTAAGTCAGGCCAGCTTGCCGTTACTCTGCGGGAGGTTCTGTCCCTTCCTGTCCCTAGCCTCTGTCGGGTGGAGTACCGCACCCTGCCCAGGAGGAGCTTCAAGAGCCCAAGCCTCAAGCCTCCCCCCCCCCCCCAAGCCAAGCTTCAAGACCCCAAGCCTCAAGCCTCTAGTCTCAAGCCTCGCCTCAAGTCTCTAGTCTCAAGTCTCTGGTCTCCAGCCTCGCCTCAAGTCTCTAGTCTCAAGTCTCTGGTCTCCAGCCTCGCCTCAAGTCTGAAGACTCCAGCCTCGTCCTGCCTGCCACCCAAGTCACGTCCTTGCCTAGTTCTGGGGTCCAAGCCAGAGGCAAGACCTAGGTTCTGGGTCCTTGTCCAGTCTCTGGCTCAGAGTCCAAGCCCGGGCTCCTCGCTCTCGTGTCCAGTCCTGTTCTGGGTTCCCGGTTTTCGTGTCCATGTCCTAGCCCTCACCCTGTATCCTAGTCCTGTCCCTAGTACTTCAGTGTCTGTGTCTTGCATTTGGGCCCGTTCCCAGCCACCACCTTATGACAAAAACGAGAGGCAGGTCCAGATATTTGGAGGGTACGGCCCAGATCCGGGGCAGGATCCATTCAGCAGTCTTATCACAGTGGAAAGAAGCTGTTCCTAAATCTGGCCGTACAAGTCTTCAAGCTCCTGAGTCTTCTCCCAGAGGGAAGAGGGATGAAAAGTGTGTTGGCTGGGTGGGTCGTGCCCTTGATTATCCTGGCAGCACTGCTCCGACAGCGTGCAGTGTAAAGTGAGTCCAAGGACGGAATCTTACAAGAAAGCATTCAAAAATAGCTCCTAACTGAAGTACAACTTACATTTAAAAGAGCAGTTGAAATAGCCATATCAATGCACACCAGCAGATAAACGCACAATTGAGTTTCAGTCCGGAATGAAAGTGAGCATGAACAAAATTGCAATGTCTAAACAGAAATTGGCCAAGCTGAACAAACTGTGTTACTGTTGTGACAGGGGTTCGTATACACCAGACCAGTACAGGTTTTAAAATGAAACTTGCAGACAATGCTACAAAGTACAAAGAGCATATCAGGCAGGCAAAAACAAATGGACTGCACAGGGTAGAGAAAAAGATACAAAGTTAAGTTACTGTTTCTAAAAGAGCACTAAACTGCACACTGTTGATGAAAAATCTGATAATGATTAGTGACACCGGATTGAGCAGCCTTGAGATCTATGATGCGAAAACTAACAAGAGACAAGTAATATGGCTTACAGCAGAAGCGAATGGCAAATTAATTAAAACAGAATTAGCTACTTCAGTCATTGCACAAAATGAGTTTGAACAGCATTTTAAAATACTAAACTGAAGCCTGCAGGTATCTAACTAAGAACCGGAGAAAAGATAGGTCCTATAGAAATGACATTTGTAACACTGAAATACAACATCCAACAGTCTCATTGGTCTTGTATGTGGTAAAAACAGGAGGGTCAGTATTGTGTGGTCCTGAGTGGCTGAGACACCTACAACTTGATTGGAGGTCCATCCACCTTGTGCATGCTATATCCCAAGTGAATTGAAAGGTACTCGATGATGCCGTAATGCTGTACACCATGAACCATCACCTAACAGAGGGCGAACGGGTATTGGTGTCAACTTCTGTGTCTCTGGTGGAAAACATATTGGATCAGGAAAGGACCATGTTGCTTAGAGGAATCATGAAAGTGACAACAACAGTGGTCCCACTACAACAGGTTTTGTGGGCAACATATCTGAGGAAGCTTCTGATATGTTAATAGATAGATACCTTATTGATCCCAAAGGAAATTACAGTGTCACAGTAGCATTATAAGTTCACAGCTATACAATATTAGAAGTAAGAAGAATAAGTAAAAATAAGTTACCTTAAACAGTCTAACAGGAGGGGGTCATCACTTCCTTGGCTATAGGTTGACACATCACAGAGCCTAATATCCAAGGGTAAGAATGACCTCATATAGCACTCTTTGGAACAATCGCATTTATCTTAGTCTATGAATGCAGGTACTCTTCATTCAGCCAAGGTGCAATGCAGAGAGTGAGAAACATTGGCCAGAATTGTCAGGATTTTCTGTAGGGTCCTTTGTTCTACTACAGCCTCCAGTGTGGCTCTTATAACAGAGCCAGCCTTTCTAATCAGTTTATTGAGTCTGTTGGCATCACCCATGTTGATGCATTGCCCCAGCACCCTACCGCATAGAAGATTGTACTGATGATAACAGACTGGCAAAACATGTGAAGGAGAGGCCTGCACACTCCAAAGGACCTCAGCCTCCTCAGAAAGTAGAGGTTACTCTGGCCCTACTTGTACACAGCCTCTGTGTCGGTCCTCCACTCAAGTCTGTCACCCAGGTGCACCTTCTGGTACTTGTAGGTCCTCACCACATCCACGTCCTCACCATCAATGGTAACAGGGAGCAGTGCAGGCTTAGTCTTCCTAAAGTCCATCACCATCTCCCTTGTCTTACTGATGTTGAGCTGCAGACAAATGAGCTTGCACCATTCGACAAAGACCTGCACCAGGGCCCTGTATTCATCGTCCCGTCCTCCCTTTCCACACCCAACTATTGCTGAGTGATCAGAGAATTTCTGCAGATGACATGACTCAGCGTCGCATCTAAAGTAAACAGGAAGGGAGCTAATACCACCAATATAGTCTGAGATTGCCCATAGCCCGTCTCACCTGGTCAGTAGTGAAGGTGAGTCCATGATGACTGGGGAGGAGGTGGAAGGTGGGGGCTGGGGGAGGTGAAGATTGGGACGATAGCAGTTGGTCTGTGGAGGTGTGGTTGGGAGGTGAGGTTGGCAGGTGCAAGGAAATGAGGGGATGTAGATAGTGGTAGCCTGTGTTGTTCACCCACTTGTTCAACTGGAGGGGGAAAGAGGGAGAAGGGGGAGCGTTAACTCTGAGGGAGCATTGGGTGCCTCGGCACCTGGACTGGTGTGCTGAGGAGGTGTGAACAGGAGGGCAATTGTCAAACTTAATAAAGAATTAGAAGCGACTTGCAAAATGTAGCTTGGTTTTAAGTTAAGAATTCAAGAGGATGACTAATCATAGAAATGCTGATGGATTGTCCCATTTACCCTTGGAAAAGAAAATACCTAAAAAATTTAGCAAAGAGAATATTTCACATGATGTATTCTCCCTAATGTAAATTGTAAGTCTCCCTGCTATGGTAGAGATGATATAAAGGTAAACCAGAAAAGACCCCACACTGTCTTGGGTCTAAATGGCCACCCAAAAAAGGTTGGAATGTGCAACAAAAAATCCTGTTTCCCCATTTTTGCTGGCACCAGAATTAACTTGCCCTTGATGGAGGTTGCCTAATGTGGGGATTGAGAGTTGTTGTACCATCCAAGCTGAGAGCTAAATTGTTGCAGGAGCTACTGTACATGCCAGTCATCTAGGTATGGTCAAAAGGAAAGTGCTGGCTCAAAATTTTGTCTTGTGGCCAGGGATGAATCAGCAGTGTCAGTTAGAGAAGAAAGGTGGCCAGAACTGCCAAAATCACTTTATGCAGTTCCAGAATCAACTCCTACAACCACAGAGGAGGCCCTAGAACCTGAGATTTTTTTCAAAGCCTCAAGTCTCTCCTGCCAAGCAGAGTGACCCTCACTTCCTCTCCCCCCACCCTGTCAGGAAAGACATTATCCCACGAGAGTAAGAAATCCTCCACAATGATTAAATCTTTGGGTCTGAATTGGAAAATTTTAAATGTACCATGCTGTGGATGTCTGTGTGGTAGGTAGTTGAATTATATAGTATACTGTGTATATAGTTGAGGTGCATTCTATATTGCAGATAAATCAAATAAATATGAGTCTTTGCAGTTATATCAATTACTGATAAAGTGGTTACTGGCAGGGATAACAGGTAATGAATAGTAGCTGCACTCTCTAATACAAAGACTGTAGACAATCTCTACAGGTCATTGTCTGGTATGGAAGGGTCAATGCACAGGATTGGAAAAAAACTGCAAAGGGTTGCAAACTCAGCCAACTACATCATGGGCACTGGCCTCCACAGCACTGAGGACATCTTCAAAAGTCAATACCTCAAAAAGGTGGCCTCCATTTATAAGGATGGACCATTACCCAGGACATGCTCTCTTCTTATTACTACCATCAGAGAGGAGGTACAGGAGCCTGAAGGCACACTGTCAATGTTTTAGGGACAACTTCCTTCCCTCCTCCATCAAATTTCTGAACAGACTATGAACCAACCCAAGAACACTACCTCACTAACTTGTTCTCTTTTTGCATTCCTTATTTTATTTAATTTTTTATGTATTTTGTAGTAACTTATAGTTTTTTATGCAATGCACTGCGCTGCTGCTGCAAAACAACAAATCTCACAACATATGTCTGCGATATTAAACTTAATTCTGGTTTTGATCATCAGGAATAAAGACTATGCTGTTACCTAAATGCAGCTAAAAATGTAGATTGGCTGCATCCTGTAGTCCTCCCTAGTTATGAATATTATACATCAAGGATCAAGGATCAAAGATCAACTTTATTCACCATATATATTTGCATGCATCAGGAATTTGCTGTGGAGTGTTGGTCAGGGCACGACATGCAATGACATTCAATGATTTTAAAGAATAAAGGATTATATAAAAAATAAAGTTAGAGGCTAAAGTACAGATATAGAATAAAATGTGCATAAATACATAAATACCAGCATATCAGGTCCCATGTACCTGAAGAAAATCATGTATTTCTCTTTTCCTAAATGAAAAAAAATGTTCAATCAATTATACTTTTTTTTAGAAAGAGAATATAATTACATTGCATGTTGTACTGAGAAGTCAAACAAGTGGTGTTATTGTCTCTTATGCACAGGTGCTAAAACACTCTGTGGGTATTTTTAACTCTCCATGCCTCCCTAATTAGAATTAACACAATTCTATTCCTTTAAGCTGCTAATTAGCAATTAGCAGTCATTTAATTGGTAATTTGCATAGATCTTTCTCCAAGAAAGTTCTAGTGATGCCGGCCTACATAACCCATTTTTTTTCAGGAGAGATTGCATGACTGCTTTGCAGCCACTGATCCAGCAGCCATCGTCAAGAACCCTCACTGTCCAGGCTCCCTACTGACTCCTGCTATTGGGAAGGAGGTACAGAAGCCTTCGGTCCACACCACTACGTTCAGGAACAGTTACTACCCTTCAACCATCAGGATCCTGAACCAGAGTGGACAACTTCGCTCACCTCAACACTGAAATGATTCCACAACCTTTAAACTTAATTTCAAGGACTTAATTTCTACAACTCATGTTCTCAATATTTATTATTTATTTGTTACTATTATTATGTTCTATTTTCTCTTTTTTGAATTTATACAGTTTGTTCTCTTTCGCAATTGGTTGTTTGTCCATCTTTTTGTGCAGTTTTTTTATTGATTTTATTGTATTTCTTTGTTCTACTGTGAATGACCATAAAAAAAGTGAATCTCAGGGTCGTATATGGTGATGCCATATTACTTTGATAATAAATTTACTTTGAACTTTGAATTTTGAAAGTTCTTTCACTGTGGAATCAGAGTGCACTTGTGGATAGTTGAAAATGATGTACAGAAATCATTAAGTTAGATAGTTGATATCACACTCCATTTTTATGAGAGAGATTTGATGAGTGTTTTCAATACCGTGGAATCTCGTTCCAGAATTGACTCTCCACAAAAATTAAAATGATAGACCAAAAGATATGAAGGAGTTATTATTCCCCAGAGTCATGGAGTGGATGTGGAGTGGGTGTTTCCTGTAGCAGGGGAGCCTAAGACTAGCGGGCACAGCCTTAGAATAGCAGGACGTCCCTATAGAACAGAGATGAGGAAGAACTTCTTTATCTAGAGGTGGTGAAGCTGTGGAATTCAATGCCAAGACAGACTGCTGTGGAGGACAAGTCATTGAACATACTTAAAGCAGAGGATGATAGGTTCTTGATTAATAAGGGTGTCAAAGACTACAGGGGAGAAGGCAGGAGAATGGGGTTGAGACAGATAATAAATCAGCCTTGATGGAATGGCAGCAAACACTCGTTAGACGGAATGGCCTAATTCTGCTCTTACGCCTTAAGGAAACTAGTGTCATACTTAACATAATGATCTTAGACAATTTTCTATTACAATCTGCCAGAAGCCCTCAAGGGTATTTTACTATGTCAAAAGCACCATCTGAACTAAATTGTTGCAGTGTCTGAAAAGTTCAAATCCCATGTTAGCTATATGAAATCCTGAGATTTTCATTGCTCTCAAAGAATTTGCATCCAATGATCATGCTGATTTCTACAAAAGTGGAAATCCTGTGAACCAGCTTCTAAATGTACAGAACATAAGAGCATACGAAATAGGAGCAGGAATAGGCCATCTGGCCCATCGTGCCTGCTCTGCCATTCAATAAGATCATGGCTGATCTGGCCGTGGACTCAACTCCAGCTACCCGCCTTTTCACCACAACCCTTAATTCCCCTACTATGCAAAAATCTACCCAACCTTGTCTTAAATATATTTACTGGGTAGCCTCCACTGCTTCATTGGACAGAGAATTCCACAGATTCGCCACTCTCTGGGAAGAACAGTTCCTCCTCATCTCCGTTCTAAATATACTCCCCCGAATCATGAGTTCTAGTCTCACCTACCAGTGGAAGTAACTCTCCTGCCTCTATCTTATCTATCCCTTTCATAATTTTATATGTTTCT